>NC_054404.1:7113081-7438331 GCF_017976425.1 Toxotes jaculatrix | reverse complement strand
CGCCACTGTACCCCGCCATAGTCAGCTGGGATAGGCTCCAGCTCCCCCGCGACCCTGACGGATTAAGCGGTAGAAAATGAATGAATGTATGAATGTTGCAAACGACTAAAATAATAAAGTACATCTACAAAGTTGCAATGTATATGCAAGTAGATGTTACTGAACCCATGCAGCAGCAGGGTCAAAATGTACTTTCATACCGGGAAAAAAAAAACAAAAACGAAAAACACTGCTGCCCCTCCCCCTCATTAACATGTACAGAAATATCATACCACATCCATCTGAAATCATGGCAAAATACGAATGACATTACTCCTGTAGCCTGGCTCCTGCTTTTGACAAATCAGCTTTGACATTCAGGCCTCAGGACAGCAGCACAGATACTCCGTGGGAGGCAGTGGTGAAATCCTGTGAAAGGGCAATTTCAGAGCTGTCACGTTGTCTCACTGAGATAAGATCCTTACCAGGTAACCGCAACAATTTGGAGTTTGAATCAAGGCTGTAACCACTGTTTCCTTTCCACCGTTCTTTCGTCTGTATCGCAGGAAGCAGAAATGCCATGGAAACCGATATGAAATTAGTTTTTCATTTCCCTTTTGGAAATTTGCCTGTAAAAATGACATACTGACAAGTAGACAAGTGGAACACATTGTGCCTTGTGCCTGTGATTCTAAGATATGATTCAGGATGTTATTATGTTATATGCCGCACAAAACAGCATTAAACAGATTAACAGTGATGCTCTGAATTATTAAAGATATGAGTTTAGTTGAAACCACTATATGTTTGAGGAAGAGAAGTTTGAACCACAGCAACATTGAATGAGGGCTAAATAAATGCAGTAAAATGCCACAGAATCTCTGTTACTGTCCTGTGGTGGGCATCGCAAAATATAAAATTTCTGCATTTAAGAGAAAGTGCAGTTTTACAGCTAAGTCATGAACAGACAGAGGAGTATTAAGCCTTATATCATCTACCCTTCTAATTTAAAAAAATGCATAAACTCTTCATACTTCCTTCGGCAGGCTTCAAATCCATCACTGAGGAAAAGGGCTCCAGTGATTACTGAATATATTACTGAACAGGAGCCTTTGGATGTGACAGATCTGGTGAGAGGCAGCTCTCGCATCTTTAACAGACATCTAATTTCTTTTTCACACATTTTTTTTTTTCAGTGTAATGTAAAAAGTTCAGAATTAGATAATGCAAACATCTCTGTGAGCAGCTGAAGGGAGACGTGAGCATGTAAAGCAGTTGGCAGTATTCGTATTTGTGTATTACAAAGGACAGTACACTCATTTGACTTGTGTAGTTCTTGTTCGGATTGAACTCAGTTGCCCTTTGATTTTGTTTATGGACTCAGACTCAGCCAGGTAAAATCATTGCTTTTCTCAGAGTGACTTTGACTGCACACACACGCACGCACTCGCACGCACACACACACTGAGGAAAACTGACACTTGCTGTTGTTGTGAGATATTGATTTGCCCGACCCGTTGTGTGCTTGTAACTGTGCAATCAGCCCTCATGATTTCTCTGCGAGACTTTCAGACAAGCAGACAGTTACCATAAGTATGACTGCAGGCTCTAACCACCATGTGTGCCCCTCACTGCATGCCCATCTGTCTCTCACCTTCTTTCCTCCCGCCTCTCTCCATATCTCGCTGACCCTCACGCACACATATATATGAGCAGAAGTCAAATTACCTAACTCCAGAAAAGCCCCAGAAGGCTGTCTGAGTATGGCTTGATGAATCACACAATCACAATGACCACAGGGTGAAAGATAACTCCACTGACACATCTTGGAACAGGGATGGTATTGGGGTCTGCAGGTTAAGGTCTGATTGAAGGCATACACATCCTCTTTTTTCAGCTTTGCTGGCAGCATGGCTCTAGGAATGGCAATGTTGATCCACCGCTGCGGTTCGGACTGAAATATCTCAACATCTACTTGATGGATTGCCACAAAAGTTTGTACATGGCTCCCTGTCAATGTATCCTAAAAACTTTGGTGATCACCAGACATTTCTTGTAGCGATGCTGACATTTGTGGTTTTGATTGAAATGTCTCAACAGCTACTGGATAGATTGCTTGTTAAGGTTGTCTTTGTAAGCCTCACTGAGTTGCTAACATTGCTGTGGGCTCTAAGGGTCAGGTTACACTAGAAAAGATGTGGTTTGCACAATATGTTGTCTGATCACATTGGAAATCAAGTGTTGCAGCAATGCTTAAACACTGGGGTGATAGTGTGAAGCTACAATAAGTATGAATCATTTGTTGTTGTGTGTTTTTTTAATAATTTATTCACACACATAATTGTGTGCCTTTAGGGCAAAGTCTCTACTGAGGTGTTTTGGAATGTGGGTCACTGAGGAACGTGCAAATATCATGCTAATGCGTTCCAGATGTGATGAGCTAAGGCTTTTTCTTCCATAATGGCCTTCAGCTTTGTCTTAAAGAAAACATCACACTTGATCTTTTGTCTGAGGAGGTCTCCCCTTGGTTTCAGGTTGTAAGGTGCCTTTGTGCAATATACTTATTTTTCCTCAACCATCAGTGATTTGTGTGTTTATTCTTAACAATGGCGCACATTTTCAGACAGTCGCTTCTGGAAGACATTCATGGTATTCCACTTGGTTGATAACATGAAAACCCTTCTTTCCTTCTCACCTCTGAGGTGAAAGTGAATGTTGGCTCGTCGGTTTCGACAAGTTACAGAAAGGGTTGAATGTTACACCTGAACAGTGACAAAAAATGTGTAAAGAAAGAAAATAAAAGGTTTAAGGGAGAAGGTCAGACTCTGGCTTCTTTGTCACCTCTCCACGCCTGGATAGTCACTACATAAATGTCAGATCATAGCTTTTAGAAAGTTGTCGCACATAGCCCTCCCAATTCTTACATCAAAAAGGTGTGGGGTGGCACGGGGTATCCAAAGCTCCAACCATTTGACAGTTCTGTTGAGGCATACTGGCTCACTTATTCTTGTTTTCCTCTTTCTTTCACACATGGCGATTCCTTTACAAACATACAAATGCTCACCCATCTTAATCATGATCCACTGCAAGTTTAAAGCAAATGGCTTCTGATGCACTCAAACGTTGGTACTTTTATGGTAATCCCTTGCATGCGCACACACACACACACACACACATGTCTTATTTAGGACTCACTGCTGTATGTTTGAGAGCCATGATGAAGCAGAGTAGTGATTTTGTAGCTCTTGACCTTTTCAAGCAAATCAGTGCAGTCCTCCTCGGAAAGGAAACAGGAGCTGATCCAGGGCACTTCAGATCAGTATTAATGATCCAACGGTGTCAAGGAACATACACATGCTCCATCTTGGCTTTTCTCACATGACCTTTTGATCATCTTCTCTGGTCCCAGTTCCTCGTATCTAAATGCTGAGCATGTCTAAAGATGGAGGACAACCAGACAGTAAATCTATTGATTAAATACATCCATTCCAGCCCGATTTTCATGCAAGCAGCCCTTTTAGTTTTCAGAAACAGTTCCGCCTTTTGAAATGATGTGAAAAGCACCAAACCAGGTGTCTTTACGCACCCTGGCCTATTATTATTGCAATTAAATTTGTTATTTGACAGCTAAAAGACACTAATTGTCACTGTAGCTGTAGTAATGTTCTTGTCATTTTCTTTCACGCAGTGTTAACAGGTAGATTTGCACACATACAGATTTGTCACTGCTGCAGTAATGTGTGTGTGTGTGTGTGTGTGTGTGTGTGAGAGAGAGAGAGAGAGAGAGAGAGAGAGAGAGAGAGAGAGAGAGAGCAGAGTTTTGATGCCCCCTTGTGTTAACAGTAGGAAAATATTGTTCGAACAGTCATCACCACTGATGCTTCATGCACTTGCTGCAGATGTACAGTACGTTGACTGGGAGAAACATCCAGTTTAAAAACTGAGAGGCTCTGATTCACACATCCTTCTTGTCATTCTTGAAAATGTGACTTCAACTGAGCAGATGACACATGTAAATAAGCTACAGAAAAGTATGATGAAGTGAGACATGTATCTCAAGTCCTAACTTACTGATGAATCTTTTACATTTAAGGAATACTTGGGCAAATTTGTGTTGCCACTAGCTGTCTGGATTTCTCACTGAATTCTACAGTACTTTCCTGCAGCTGTGAAGAATCGAACAGGCATTTACAGGTCTTGCTGCTTGCCCTCAGATGAAATGATTTCCAATTTTAAAACAGATTACTGAGGAGGTGTTTTTGTAATCTGTCTCTCTATCTTTATTTCACATTTATTTTCTACTGCATGAAACACAGGCGCATGGTCTCGGAGTTCAGCAACATGCTAGAGAGAACCACATCCCTGTACAGGTTATTGCGGTTTGTCTGACAATCATGTAGAAGAATGTAAAATATTTGGTGGTATGATCATAAATGCCATGAAGTATGAGACCTCTTCAGTTTCCCTTAGCAAGCATTTTGGGATGGACACTCTCAGAATGATATGGGAGTATGAGAGGACAGCCAGGGAAACTGCAGACTACAGCAACCACCTACGATTCAACCCAAGATGCCAACAACACAGACTCATACCAAACAGCCCACGTCTAGGTTCCACAATGAAAGGCCGCAGAGCCGAAATGGTCCTAGAGAAGGCTCAGAGCCAGACACTGAATGAGAGAGTGAGACAGGTCCATTTCAGCACTGAAGGTCTGAATGAAAAGGCTTAGCGGTTACTCCAGAAACTGACATCGCATCTGCAAAGTGCAGTCTTGGAGAAGGTCAGTGATTTTCACTGAGAAGGCACCAGAACTGAAAAAGCCTCCTGGATGAGAGATGAAACCAAGTCCAGTTTAATTTATGTGGCATAACTGAAGTGACTGTTCCTCAAGGAAACTGCTCTAATCTTAGGATAAATTTCCTCTGCTACGAACAGTGGGCTTACAAACTTTATTACGAACTTACTCTCTAAGACAGACGAAATTTGAATATGTTAAATTGGTTTTTGCGATCATGTCTATCCTGGAAATATGTGATGTTTAATGCAGCACTGTTTCTATTCACTGTTATGTTCTGTAGTGTGACCCTGTGTGTGCGTTAGACTGTATGTGGAGCCTCAGCCGTGCATCCTCTCGCCGACTGCAGCCACAGAACAGCGGTGGCAGCGCGCCTGCGCAGTGCATCCAGGGGCTCGGCGGCGTTCGGTGCTGAAGTGGGGCGGATGGCAGAAAAACAGCGGCGATGGACATTACACCGCAGGATTCCCATTTACGATGTCGTTAAATAAGCATCGGGACATCGCGTTTTCACACCTATCACCCTAGGACACTGACAGCCCAGCGTAAAGGGGTAAGATGCTGATTATTCTGCGCTAATGCTCCACACGGAATGGCTAGCTGACGTTAGCACGACGCTAGCTGCTGCTCAGCTGCCACCGCCTCCTCTCACTGCGAGAGATAGCGGATCTCAGGCTGTCGGCTAAAGCTAGCAAGAAGAAAGTGGGTGGTGTTTGATTCCTGAAAAATTTCGGTGCGACAGTCAGCACCGCGCTGCCCCCACTCTCTCTAACGGCGCTATCGCTCCGTGGTGCCACCTGAGAGGGGGATCCCCTCCTCTCCCGGCTTCTCGGACCTGCAGCCGCTGGGCTCAGACGGTTCGGACAGCTGCAGAAGAAACCATGCAAAACACCCAGCCCAGCAGCTAGCCAGCAGAGCTAGTGCACAGAGGCAGAGAGCAGGGTCCGATGAGCCTGCCTACTTCTCATCTGAAGAAATGCAGGGGCCTTTCAGGCAGATGCAACAGATCCAGTGCTGCGACAGCACCCTCCACCCATACACTGTCTTGTCACCTTCCAGTTCATTTTGCCACCGAACAGAGTTATTTAAACCCTTTTCCTCTAAAGTCATGCACTGGAACGAGATCGGGTCGTGCACAGCTGAGGCAGCACCCACACTACAGTTTCCCATGGCTGTGTTGAGTCAGAGGAGCCCAGGTTATGTTGACACTACATCCTGGATGACTTCCTGATTCATCTCATTCAGCTTTTATTCTTCCCTCAGAGAGGCTTAATAGAGTGCAGTTGTAGAGGTAGAGATATTTTACTTGGAAGTACTGTCCAAACGTTTTAGGCACTAAAATTATAATAATAGTATTTATTTACTGGTTAACAGACCATCTGTTGCAGGACTTGTTCGTCTTGGCTCTGAAGATAGCTCTTTATGACTCTGCCTGTATGTTTGGGCTTCTTGTCAGGCTGCACATCGAATTTGTTATTGTGTGATGGATAAAAATCGAAACAGCTAAAGGGCCTAAAGCATTTGCACGCTACTATATATTAAAAACACTGAAACACTACAGTATTAGTGTCTACAGAGGCAGAGTTAACCAACACTTAAATGGTCCCTGAAGATATAAAGAGTGAAATCCTGATTGTTCTCATTGAAACTGCAGAGCTAAGACAGCTACAGTGCTTTTTTCTTTGGTTGTGATATAGTTGCTGTATTGGTGTGATGATGTGATATGGATCCCAGCTGCATTTACGTTTGTTATAATCATCATTAAATGATTTAATCATTTAATAGTCAAAAACTGTCTGAACTCTTTTCTCGATTTTCAGAATATTTCCTGATTATTTCTCTGTCAGTTGACCAATCAGTTAATCGATTACTTATTTCAGCTGTGGTTCAGACACAGGACAGACAGGCATCCTACGAATGCTCCCCCTAACACTTTCGTAATTCTATTCTTTTTTTTTTTAGTAAGCATGTTACTAAAGTTACTCTTGCTTTCTTCCTCCTGGGAACAGGCAGTTGAAAATCTCACAAGTACAACACAAAAGCCTTATCTTTGCACACAGCTATGCAAAATCATTCTTCATAGACTTTTAATATACAAGGGAAACTTTTGTCTTCAAACCAGTTTAAACTGGCATGAGCAGATATTGATGCTTCACTCACTAAGGGAACGGTTTTACTGTAGAACAGTACTGAGAAAGCATGTCGTGTCATATGGGAGGGATGGTAGCTCCATGTGAAAACCAGGAAATGCCATTTCCCTGTGATTGAGCGTTGGGCTGTGGGACCAGTGATAGGCTTAATCCCTTTCATGATGTGTGTTTAAGTGTGTCATTTATCATTTGCTGCATTTGGTTCATTTCCTCATTCATTTCTTAATTTGGTTTATTTCATCTCATTTTGACCACATCCTTTAGCTAATCACATATATATATTAGTATCAGCATATATGTTGGCAGTTTAGAAACAGTATAGGCCTGCGACAAATTATTGTTTTCATTACTGATTAATCTGTCAATTATTTATAAGGTTAATTGATGATACGTTTAGTCATGAAAATGTCATAAACGGTGAAAAAGTTTTCCCAAGCACATTGAAACGTCTTAGAAAAACGTACATCAAAACCCAAAGATGTTCAGTTTTCAATGATATAGAACAGAAAAGCATCAAATCCTCACTTTTTGATGAGCAGGAAGCAAAGTAAAAAAAAAAAAACTGATGATCCAGTATAGTCTGCATTATAGATTTATAATGTGTAGTGACAGAGTTTTAAGTGTATTGAACATAAGGTTCTGCAGCAAATATATTTCCTCACCATTGTCACCATAGAAAATTTCCTTTTCTTTTTTTGATTCTGTCCTGATTTTGACCGTAAACCCTGTTTTTCTTTGCTCTGTGTGTTTTTCAGATGCTGTACTTTAGCTGCTCCCTGTACTCTCAAGTCCATAAATGACCCTTTCGCCGAGATCCAAGGAAGCCTAGGAGGCGACGGCGAGAGAAACAAAAGGAGCGAGTGAAATAAGGAAGCAAGGAGAGGAAGTAGTTACACTTTCACCTCAGCTCTCATGTCCCTTTCTGTGCCACTCGGTCAGGGATGGTGAGACCAGTAACTTCTCTTCTCTGTGGTGAAAAGAACCTCCTTGCCTTGCCCCACATCTTCAGCAAGCCAAACAGCCAGTCCATTAGCCAAACAGTCGCTCAGACAGTCCACAAGTCAGTCACTCTGTCAACCAGCCTGCTATCGTCCAGCAACCTATTACCTCACGCCATGACTGCTCTGTCTGACCTGTTTTTAGGAACTCACTAATTCATGGTAAGTTTGACTTCTGTCCTGTATGACTGCGATTCCTGTTGGTTATAGTGTCCAAAGGAGACATTATACGTCCAACTTTACGTCGTTTGAATGTGAGGGAGATTATAGTCATCCACCCACTTGTGTTTAAAAAGTTTCAGATGAAGATAAAGAAAAAGAATTCATAAAGACCCAGTGCACATTTTCCTTAATGAGGTGTAAAATGTCTCATAATGTAAAACACCATGCAGCTAAAAAATTAAATTTTGCCAACGTTTTGCTCAATAATGTGAGTGAAAAATATTCACTTACTTTAACCAGTTCTTATTCTTCTTTGACAAGTTTAATCAGATTTTTTTTCAGCCCATGATGACAAAGTGCAAACACAAGCAATTGTTTTAAATTCCTTAGTCACACATCTATTCAGACATTTCAGATTGAACTAAGATGCATCCTTAGATCACCTGTGCGCTTAGTTGCCTGACTAATCAGTTGATTAGTCAGGTGTGCGCCTGACTAATCAACTGATTACTGAGCAAAGACCAGGCCATTATCTGCCTCATATGTGTTGAAAGGCATAGAATAAGAACAAAACTGCACCTCAGTGCATCCGCTGTGTTCTCACAGTGGACCTCTTATTGCTCAGTAAACAAAAAAAAATCATAAATTATGACACTGAGTAATATTTAGGTAACATACTCAGTGGTTAAGAACACTTTTTGGGATATGTTTGCTCAAACAAGAGAATCAAAGTGAAATAGGCCCAGTTTTACATCTCCTGCAACTATCAAAATTATTATTATTAATTATTAGGGTTGATTAACACTAATAAGGCATCTGTTAGTTCATTCCATTAGATGTGTTAATGTACAGTGTAAAAATACTTTAACAAAAGCTTCTGTAACAGACTGCTGCATCTGACACAGCTTACTGTGTTACCAGTGTATGAGCTGTATTACTGCTAACTTGACTCCACTAAGACTGAGATTAGACTGAGATACTTGATTGTAAAGCTCTTTAGGTCAGGTCCTATATTTTCCTTGATGGAGTGAAAACCAAGATACAAAACTTTTTTTTTTACTGGTAAAACATGAGATGAGGAAAGTTTGGACAGAAAAGCAGTAAAGAAATATTAAAACTCCCACAAAAGCGTGATCCACTCCCAGTTCTGCATCACTCATTGGCCAGGAGTCCTGCTCAGTTCGAGCTCTCACTGACATAACCTGTCGCTGCGCATGGATGACTGTCTACGAGTGGGAGATTATGAATGAATGTTCCACCCAGCTTGTTAATGTGAAAGAGCTCAGTTTGTGACTAGTAGCACATGTTGCCAGATCGGGTGGTTTTTCCGCCCAGTTGGGTTACTTTTTATTTAATTGGCTGGGTAAAAACAATACAGGCTTCTTTTTGTGCCAGTTTCCACCCTCCACGAATATAACCCTCAGGTTATATTCCAATAAACTGCTTCCTCCTCTGTTCTTATTAGTATGATTGACATTTGTTCATAGCTCTGTAAAAGTTTATATCTGTTCATATGACACAAGAGTAGACCTTTAACGCAACATTATCCGAGAGACTGCATAGGAAAAAAAACATAAACTCTCCTAAATGAAAACCTGGGCTACATTTATGATGACGGGGCAGGTTCGAAGCTCTGATTGGGTCACGTTTTGTCAGTCAAATAGTGCAACACTGCCAGCAGCCCACAGCGGCACGATGGCAGCGTGCAGTGCCATGATGAATGCTTAACAATACAACAGGATTTTTAGCCTGTGTGTTGTTAGCCATTAACAGACTCTTAATTTATTTATGGCTCATCCTTTGGCTGATAACCTGATTTTTTTGGGGGGGTTTCAGCTGATTTTTGAACTTGTCCACATGTAATTTAAATTATGTCTAAATTAATAAAATGTGGGAAAAAGTGAGGGGGCTCGTGAGAATACCGCGTATATGACGGGTCATATAGCTCTGTGTTCTGTGGTCCCTTTTCCCTCTCATCTCATTTTATTTGTATTTCCACTCCATATTTGCATGTCCTGTCAATGCGGCCTCCCTCTCCGGGTTTAGAACAAAGCCGTACCCTCACTGTCGTTTGCATCCAGCAGCCTGTTTTTCCACGGATGCTGCCTTGTCGCTGAATAACTGATGGCCACTCCACTGGTCAGGCGACGACATTTGCATATCAGGCACGTCCTCTCAGCCTTACCTGCCATGTATCATCATTGTAGTAAATTGCGTGTCTGTGTGCAGAGTAGAGGGAGCGAGAAAGAAGAGAGAAGGCTCCTCTGTTGGTAGTGGAGCCCAGTTATTTTTATTTGTTTGATGAGGAGTTTAATTTGAAGCATGACGTTACAGGTAAGGGTTCTGTTTCATGGATTGTATTGATACTTTTGATTCCCAGACTACAAGACAGCAGTTAATTAGTGGCTTTTTAACACTGAATCCCTCTGTGAGATTAAGCGTAAATGCCCCAAATTGTGAAGTGGAATTTGTGTTCATTATTTGGTGACAAGAGAAAAATTAGTTCTGACATGACAGCCTCTTCTTAGCCGATCTTTGTAGTGTTTCCTGTTGTAAATGTTGATTGTTGGTGTTTCTGGGTGAGAGCCAGTTTAAGCTTATTGCACAGTGGGATACGGGTTTTCCCGGCCTATGTAGCTCATAAGAAGCCAACCAAGTGTCTCCTTCTTGGAGGAAGATGAAAAATAGCATTACTAGACTATACTGTTCATCTCATGTAGAATGAGTTCTTAGAAGGTAGTGTTTTTTTTGTTTAGGCTTGAAAGGTGCTGTGTTTGCCTGTAACGGCTGTTATTTGATGTTAAAGTGGCTCCTCACATCCCTCCTACCTGCAAGGCTGAGCCTGCTGGCACATTGACCTTCAAAGTGTCTGTAAAGGCCGAGGACAACCGCAGGCGATGACCTGCACAGGATTGTCCACAGAGACTTTTTAGGAAGAGCAGAGTTAGTTGTCCAGGTCAAACCATGCTTAAGTACAGTAAACTAGATGAGGTAGCTGCAGAGAAATAACAGACTCACTAAACCAGAGGTGTCCAAACTGTTCCACAAAGGGCCGTGTGGCTGCAGGTTTTTGTTCCAACCAAGCAGCAGCACACCAGACTTGACTCATTTAATCAACTGATCTCAGTCTTCAGACAGCTGATTGGTCAAACTGTGTGCTCTTCATTGGTTGGAACAAAAACCTGCAGCCACACGGCCCTTTGTGGAACAGTTTGGACACCCCCTGCACTAAACTGTTCAGGAAAGTTTTGACAAACACAGTTTGCACAGTTCATACCCAAGTTTGCAGCAGCTGAAAGTGATATTTTATGAAATTATAACAAATCTTTGAAACCCAAGGCAGCCAGTTTTACAGTACTATGGAGGTAAACATCATTATTGGAGGAAAATTCAGCAGTAAAATGATGAGATGGCTCTGTGTGTTGGTTGGTCTTCTGTGTGTCCCCCAGTGGCTTTGGGCGATCCACTAACTTTTAAACTAGTGTCATTTCTTTCAAATATCTGCAAAACTAATGACATTCCCATCAGTCTCAGCTGCTCGTGCCTGCTAAACGTCAGCATGTTAGCACGGTCGGTCATTGTGAGCATATTAGCATGCTGACATTAGCATTTAGTACAAAGCGCTGCTGTGTCTGAGTCGCAGCCATGTTGACTGTCGACTGAAGTGTTACCACATAGGGTGCATTTTCTTTGCTTGTCTCATACATTAAAGAGCGAACTTCTGAAAACACAAACATCAAAGCTTTAGCAGAAACCACAGTGCTGCAGCACATTCATGTGACCACAGGGTTAACATGGAACAGAAGGAGCACATATGTACAACATAGTTTTTCCGGTGTATCACTTTTTAAAGCCTCATGTTCTGCCTGTGCAAAGGATGTTGCACATTCTGTGGCAAGGCAGAGGATGAATGCAGAAAGAGCTGCTGCGGTAATGTGAGTCTGCGTGTGTGCATGAATTTGTGTATTAATTGCACGTGTGTCTGTCTGTGAACGTGATGTGTCGACCCCGATTCTTCTGTCTGTGTCTGTGCCCACTGAAATGTATGTGTAGTGTCTATCAAAGCCGAGTGAAAGCCAGAAACCCTCGTACTGTACAAGGAAGGGAATCCTCTCTGTCCTGCTTGAGTGCTCTCTCTCGCTTCATCTCTCTTTCAAACACATTCAAACACAGTTTCTTGTATTTTTTTTCCCCCTCTAATAAGATATATTGCTGGTGAGCCAAAAGTAAAACCAGGGGGGGGCAAATTTGCAGCTGCAATCTCTGTTACATTATTAATCACTTGAAGTGTATTTAACTGTTTTTTTTTTTTTTTTTTTCATTGTGAAGCCCCGGAGTGTGAGTGGAGTGGAGATGAGAAAAAGGCAGGCGGCACACATCGAGGCCCCACCCCAGGCCCCTGGACAGCCCCGACCCAACACCTGCTGCCTCTGCTGGTGCGGCTGCTGCAAGTGTCTCTGGTAAGGAAATATTATACTACTTTTCTGTACTGTACTTTCAAGAGTCAGAAACTCACTCGTAAAAAATGTCATGTTTGATTTTAAGCTGAAGTGGTAATATAAATTAATAAATATAAATTAATGTTAATTTACTTACTTTATTGCCAGTCATTAAATACATTATGGCCTCTTTATGGAGCACGTTACAAAAAGCAAAGGCCTAAAGGCTGTAGCAGCTGTGTGGCATGGTGTCATCTGGTGACTTTCCAGTTTTTCTTAGCTGCCAGTAACTTTTTTAAATTGGAGATTAACTGGAAACATAAATGAGGCCCTGGCTGGAGTTTATCTGAAGCTGCCTTTAAACAAAGGAGAGCTTATGAACAACAAGTATAAATTTAACCATCTCTCCAAAGGAGTGTCTGAATTAAACATATTTGATCATAAATTCATATAGAGAGATTCCCAGTTTAAAATAATCTTAAACATTATATCATTATATCATTAGAGTTGCCACATAGATTGCATTTATAGGTTATTTCTTTTTCTTCATTTAAAAAAAAAAAAAAAAAACTCTCCCCCAGTGCCTGAAACAACAAACAGCTGGTCTTGCCCTTAATCCTGTTGCTTAACCTGTGATCTTACACTGCTGCTGAGCTCCCTAGAAATTCAACTCAATTCAACTTTATACCGACGCAGCGCTGGGGCCTGATCCAGCCTGGAAGCCATTAAGCCTTCCTGCAAACCAACCCATATTTTAACAGTCGAACAATTATGAAGCCTGGTGTTCAGTCAGTTTGATTTATATAGACCAAAATCACAAATTTGCCTCAGAGGGCTTCCTCTGTCTTTAGACCCTGGGTTCAGATAAGGAAAACTGGGAGTTCCCTGCACAAAGCACAACATAAGCTGCGCTGCGCATGTCATTTGTTGTAAGTTCTACCAATGTTAGCACAGATAATACAAATCTATGCAGTGGTGAAAATTTACAGCCATCAAGTGAGACCAAGTGAGTGTTGCTGCAGTCCGTGTTACGCTGTTTTCTGTCTCACCTTGGTCATGGACAGTGTTGGGGTGAATTAACCAGCAGGTTTAACAGGGCATGCTAGTTTTCATAGTTCGTATATTTTGGTGCTGGTTGAGGTTCTCCTTCACTGTACATCAGCAGTACTGAAGCACACAAGTTCTGTGACATTCATTTGAAGTGACATGTTTATTTTTTGGGGGCATAATGCATTTGATAAGGTGTAAGACATTGGCTCAGTTGCTTGTAAACAGAGACTTCAGCGTGGCGGATGCACTGGCTTCAACCCAGTGTCTTACTACACCACCACACAGCTACTTCAGAGGGGATGAGATGGTGGGATGGTTTAAAGAAGAAGGGAAGGACTTTGAAACTATTAAAGTTTAAATCTCAGTGGGATGGTCATCCAGTGTAGAGCTAGTTGTTATTTGCGAAGCAAATGCTATGGGGAAAAAAAAATAATAATGCAAGGCAGGTATTTACATTTTTTCCATATTACTGTGTTTAAATAACAACAGTTCAGTGTGTGAATAGTAGGCAAGAAGCAGAGTTTCCATTGTTTTTGCTTGAGTCCATTAGATCTGAAATTAAACTCTGTTAAACTACATTTTGTAACATTTTACAACGGTTTACAAACCAAAACTATGTGATGCTTACTTAAGAAAATAACGGGTGGTTGAATTGATAATGAAAATAATCAAAAGTTGCAGATTTAATATATACCTTCTCCTACATCCTCGAACTGAAGAGCACACAACCAACACAATAATAAAACGTGTCAGTGTCCTAATACTTGGAAATTGCACTGTTGTTCAGAAATGTGCACAAAGACTCACTGCACCACGTTGCCCCTGAGCAAGGCACCAAAACCAGTAACTGCTGTGCAGCTCCTACAGCTGCCTCTCTGTGGCTGCACTCTTGCCCGGAGAGAGGAGTGAATGAAACATTGTTTTCAGGCAGTGAATGGTGAATGTGCTGCTTCTTTCACACCACTTCATCTGAAGTGGTGGCAGCTTGCGGACTGGGTAGTGAGTGCTCTGTGACTCCGCTGTGAGTTTTTCAATCAAACGCCGGTGTCGGCGTCTCCAGAATGAGCCTGGAAAACGATCTTCAGTACCCTAAAAGTTTATTTATGTTAGTGTGAAGGCTGGGACGGATAATGTGCCTTTTCAGTGCAGGTTTGCGTTACACAGCTGAGACCTTTGTATGAGTTATAGGTAAATCACTGAATGTCCTCTGTGTTTCTTTCTCTTTTTTTTTTTTTTACTATCATATCGAGTCAAACGGTAGAGATCTATGACAGTCTGTGAATCACAGGAGATCTCGTCTCGGAGATCACCGTTGCGGTGAAGTTTTAGAAACTGAGGGTGAGTGTGTATGAAAGTGTTACACGCTCACCAATCCCCACCCCCACCCCCATACCCTCCAACTCCTCCTCACCCACCCTCACACAAGGCCCTTATCTGGTTGGGGTGCCTTCTATTTCCATCCACACATCACATGCAAAACAGCTGTGAAGAACAGCCTGTATATTTAGCTGTATTGTGAGGGCGCCCGGGGGCTGTGGCTAGCTTAGCCCATTACTGCCGCACAATGGGGACTTTGACAAGAGACAGCAAGAGGAAGGAAAGATCCTCCATGGTGGGACAAAAATAGACAGCTCAGTGTGTGTTGCATTGTGGACTCGGCAAGTGTGACTGAGCTGCGATAGACAGAGAGGCTACCGTGTGTGTTTCAAGTGTTTACATAAAGGCCTTCACTGAAGCTTTATTGTTTTATTGACTTTGAATATATGGCAACGTTATCTGCGATTAACAGCTAACAACTAACGACTAATCGTCGCTTTCATCATGGATTTATCTGCTTGTTATATTCTCTATATTGACCCCCTGTGACAGGCTTCACCTGATGTTGAACAGTTTCAGGGGTGGTCCATCAAGCCTACATAAACCGCTTTAAAACCAAATACGTAAATAAAAGTGGATGAAAATTAATTTGAATATAACTGGAACTCTCCATCTAGTTAATCGAATGATAACTCAAACGTATCCATTTTAACTGCCAGACACATTTCTGGTCTTTTACTTTGGCAAGAAAAAAAATTTCTTGTCTCCAATCCAGGAATGAAGACAGGATGGAGAGGAGCGAACGACAGACATGCACCAAGATGGACAGTATTGAAGCTGCAGAAGAACAGTGAGTCCAGTCTTGCATGTTTGTGTTTGTGTGCTGCTGTCATTCCCATGCACGTTCTTGTCTTCATTTTATTTTATTGGTTTTTTTTTTTTGTTTTTAATGTCCAACCGCAGACACCCCAGTCTAGAGGAGGTTCTGTCGTGGTCACGGAGCTTTGAGATGATGCTGCGCTCGTTGGAGGGCCGGGAGGTCTTCCGGGAGTTCCTGCGCTCGGAGTACAGCGAGGACAACCTGCTTTTCTGGTTGGCCTGTGAAGAGCTGAAAAAGGAGACGAATCCCTCTGTGGTGGATGAGAAGGCCAGGATCATATACGAAGACTACGTGTCCATATTATCACCCAAAGAGGTACTGACCACCACAGAATCTGAGAAAGAAAACATGCATTTTTGCTTTTTAACCTTGTTTCCAACAAAGTGCTCTTAAGTCATTTTAATTAAGGCTTGAGAGGTGACAGCAGACTGTTTCGGCCATACTAGTGTTGTAGCTCTAAAGATGACAGTGTCAGTCTGTTGTTCGATCAGTCCACCACTTTGGCCCAGACAAAAAATATCTCAGCTATTATTGGATGAACTTATGAGACAATTGGTGTAGACATTCAAGGTCCCTAGAGGATGAATCCTAATAACAGAATTTGTTTTCCGTACTCCAGGTGAGTCTGGACTCACGGGTCAGAGAAGGAATAAACCAGAGCTTGGCCGAGCCCAGCAACCTGATGTACGAGGAGGCCCAGCTCCAGATCTACACCCTGATGCACCGCGACTCCTTCCCCCGTTTCCTCAACTCCTCCGTTTACAGAGACCTCCTGGCCAACAGGAGGCGCACCTGCCTCGACACCTAGACCCCTCCACCCTCCCTCATTGCCATCGTACACCAACGAGACTACTACTTAAACTTCAAATACTACTATGGTGCCAGAAGTCGGGTTTGGAAAATCTCTCCCTCTTTTTTGATTGAAAAGACTGAATGACATCCAAGATAGCTGGTTGTTTTTTTATTTATATTTTTTAAGCAATTTATATCCAGTTCTCCACTGGAGCCAGGTCGGCCTTTGCTGGTTGGTTATTGGTCAGTTTAAGACCATTAATGCTGGCCAGTGATTGTTTTGCTAGCAATTTGTGCTGTTTGTTTCGGTTGACTGGCCAACCCACGTGTCAGCTGTTGGTTGAAAGGGCCAACCTGATGGCCAGCTGTTGGTTACCTGTGGACAAGGACTCCTCAGGCAGTGGGGACAGAAAGAGAGAGAGAAAGAGAGAGACAAAAAGGACAAGCCAACTGTTCCTGTACTGTAATATTTAGACCTCATGCTTTCTACCCTCACTTTAATATTCTCTCTCTCTCTTTACTCATTCTCTTTCATATTTTTTTGTTTTTCTAATTTTGTCCCATTCCTCAGATGTGTTTAATTTTGTTTTTGTTTTTTTTAATTTCATTACTGTCCAAACATGACACCTAGTTGTTGGAGTTGGGGCGTTTCTGCCCATTTAACCAGTAGAAGCACTGGCTCTGCATGTAACTCTCTCTCTCTACAGTAGCTTGACGATGTAAGCCGCGGACTGCAACCGTTTTTGAATATTGAGATGTATTAAGACAGGGGACCTGTCTCTCTGTATGGCTGTCTATGTTCAGTGAAGGGAAAAAGTACACTTCTGCCAATTTTAAGCTTACAGCAGTTTTTTATTGAGGAGGTTTGATGGCTTCTGCAGCAAAGGCAGCAGCAGCAGCACCTACCCATCCATCCATCCACCTGTCCATCCGTCCGTCCGTCCAAGCACTTTCCTTCTTTAGGATTCTTTAACTGGGAGAAGTAAGGGCTAGAATTGTGGTTGGGCAGCTACGTGTATTATTATTACTCATGAACTTTAGACAAAAATCTCTCCACTGAGAAAATCACAATGCCTTTACATGTAAGAAAAGGCAGCACAAGCGCTGCTGGAGTTTTTCTGGAAAGCAACCACAGTTTGTCCAACAATCCCTACCTCCCATCTTTTTTCCCTCCCCCTTCCTCCTCCCTCCAACTCAGACCATCACAGCCTGACAAGCACAGGTGCCCGATGTGGGGGAGAGAAAAAAATTGAAAAAAAAAAAAAGAACCCCACATTGATCCACAAATAGTCATCTGCATTTTGAAATTCTTGAGCTGGAAAAGAGAGTTTAAGAGAGCACTATGGAAAGCTGGTTCTGTTTGGAGAACATAAAGAGATGCAGCAGACACTGATGCATTTGAGAGTGTTGTTTAGCCCTGGCCTTTGTCTGTAAGGCTTTAGCTTTAGACGCTGTAGGTAATATAACAGCCCAGGGAGTTGTCCAGTATCTGGCTGCAGATATGTGAACCAGGTGCCAAACATGATGTCAGAGATGCTGTGAAGAGATATTAGATGTGACTTGTCACCAGGCTGTGGAGTCTCGGTCATTCCAGTGCATGTCTGTTTCTCCGGCGGATGAAGTTGTGAGAGTGTATGGTAGTCCTTCAGTTAGCTGCTGCCCATTTAAGACACTGATGATTTTTTTTTTTTTTTTTTTTTTTTTTTTTTACCAGAGCAAGTGACAACGGTTGGTATAAAAATGCTAACATGCTAGCCGTTTCAACAAGGCTAACTAGGTTTCGGCATGCTGTAGGCAAGCGGTTAGCATCTTGTGCTAGCCTTGCTAATCCTCCATCCCACTGCCAGCCCTCACACACTCTGGTTTGTTTTTTCTAATCTGACTTTGACAGCATGCGATGATAATGGTTATGTGTGTGTATGGTACAGTTGCACACTTAACAGAAAAAAAAATTAGTAAAAAAAAAAAAAAAAAAAAAAACTTTAAGGGGGTCTTGCCAAATGTCCCATTAACATTTTTAGTATATAAAAGGACATTTTGTTTTTTGATGATGTGAACATTTGAACATAAACTTTGTTCCTGGCCTGTGGACGTGCAGTAGAAAGTGCATGAGTGCAGTATATGCTTTTTTTTTTTTTTAATAAACTGGGCCTCCGAGTGTATTCATCATGTCACATGATGGATAGCTGAAGCCTTGGTTTGGTGGTTAGTGCAGTCTTAAAGTGTCAATGAAACAGTGCCACTTCTCACTGATAAATGTAGGCGTCCGTGTTGCCACCTCCTTTAACTACCTGAAGTTTACGTGCCAAGTTTGGGCTAGATTAAATTCAGTAGTAGACGATGCAGGATGTCTAGAAGAATACTGAAGTGCAATTGGATGTAGTTAGTGATAATAGAGTCTATTTGAAACTGTGTCCCACTATTTTAGCTTGGTTTTGAATTGTCAGAAGGATATGTTATAAATAACTAACCATGACAACTTTCAGGATACTCCAAATGTTTTAATGCCACTGTTAGATTATTAAAGAAACTGTCTGCCTCTACTTTGAATTTGCAAGGTTTACTGGAGGAACTAAATACCGAAACAGATAATTCAGTTTATCTTTAAAAAAAAAAAAAAGCAAAATGTAGGTCCTTTTCAGTCATGGGATTTTGATTTTTTCCTCCAGACTTTTTTTCATTTGCAGTAACTAGATGAAACTGCCAGTTCAAAACCAAGCTAATACATGTCTACAAAAGCTCTCTGTCACAAAGTATTGGTACTGAATCAGTAAAATTGACACTGTAAAGTCAGGAAGGCAGGTCTAAACCAATAATCACTCAACAGTTTTGCAATGTTCCTCATTGAAAAAATACTCTATTTAACCTTTGGCAATACAGTACTCACATGCAGACAACATTAATATCCATAAGGGCTTGATTGATATTGCTTAGCTGCTTTAAAGAAGAGCTGTGCATGCATGCGCCCAGTTGATCAGAAGCAAAGGAATACAGAGTAATTAACCAATTCTGATACTAAAGGATCAATTTTCACGCTTACTCGGTGGAGCAAGTTTTCATCACCAGGAAACATAAGCATTTTAGACGTTTGCATTTGGACAACTCTGTAACTTTTTTGAGTCAGTAGAAGAATGCCTGTCACTCACAAAGCTCCTTTGCAGACAAATCCCTCTTCTGCACAGTACAGCTATGTTTCCTCGTTGCTGAATCTATACCGTTATTAACACGAGAATGTTTCACCAAGAACCAGATAATGAAATCATGGTGCAATTAAACCAAGTTTACATTTATAAATTGTGAGATGTGTGTACCTTATTAAATACTCGCAACAGTGGGGAGCTAAGTGTCCCCAGTGTGAGCGGAGAAGCCAGCAGGTTTAAGGCTGGCACCAGTCTCTGCCCAGTGCTAACGGACAGTCATGAGTTAAAAACTGGGAGTGTTTTACAGGAAGGACACACACAGCAGAAACCCAGGTTTTCTGCTTATCGTCCTTTCCTCTTAATTTATTGTGACTTTTACACAGTGGGGAAAAGTACACGGTTGTTTATTTTTAATAACTGCATTTCAAATGTGGATTTTACAAGCAATGATGATGATGTGAAGTGATGTAGTGCCATCGCTGAGTTTAGATTTTTGTCTTTAAATTACCATGGGTTCCAAGTGAGTGGGTTTTTGAAACGTGGCTGTGGTTTTGTTGACAAAAAAAAAAAAAGGAAAAAAAAAAAGAGGTTGAGAGCTGAAGTGTCCTGATGGGATGGAGGAGGTTTGCGAAGCTTTGGCCTTACTGACACGTTTTATTTTTTTTTCCTTTGTATAAAAAAAACAACAACAACAAACGTCTCTGTAGGCTTTTCACTACCTCTCATGTTGGTTAATTTATTTCACATCTAGTTGTCAATGTACAAGTTGTTTTTAGATCTACTTGAAGCCTAACACTGTAAACAAAAATGTGCACAGAAAAATGACTATGTATATGACCAGAGGGGTTAAAGAAAGCTTGGCCTAGTCAACATTATTTTTTTTGTTTGTATGTATGTTTGTTTTTAATTGTGTTGAGCTGAACTAGATTTTGCATCTCTATAAAGAATTCAGGAATCCACTGTCTAAGGGCTAATCCCATTTTTGCCTATGCAAATCTGTTACTGTGGGTGAGTTGGGAAAGGGCGAGCTACCGCACCTTTCACCTGTTTTAGATGGACCATGGTTTACATTGCCCTTTGCTGATATTCTTCAATCTTATTCAGCAAAAATGTACGCTTATTTTTGTTTCTATATAAATATTATATATATAAATATATATAAAACAAGTAATATACAGAGAAAATAGTATATGCCTTCGTGATGATAAAAAAGAAACCTTGCTGAAAACAAATAAATGTGTTGTTGTCTGACGTTATGTGGCTGTGTGCTGGAGTCTTGGTACGATGATAATAGACAACTGGAATTCAACTGACAGTTAAGCGACTGACTGAGAAGTTGACTGACTGACTGTCAGGAAAAAACTCTCATTACTCAGGCTACAACACTAGTAGCTGACCCTGTGCAGTAGTTCCTAACTGAGGGGGAAAAACTTTATTTATTCAAGGAGCAACCACATCATGACTCTCTGTGACCAATATTTGTTATCCAGCCCCAGCCTGTGAGGTAAATAAGGAATTCGGGTTATCCAGGGCTTGTCCTTGTCATTTTTTCACTGTAAAGTTTGGTCATTTTAAAAGCAAGACTATGTAACCTTTGCTAAACAAAGGCCATTGTTGCCACAAGTGACAGTTTAGGGAAAAGGGCAAATTATAAAATAGTGTGTAAAAGCAGCAGAAGCAGAGAAAAGTCAAGAGTCCAAGTCAGGCTTCAACGCTCAAACTACTGAGCGTATTGAATTGAGCGAAGGTGTGTTTTACTGCTTATGAATTCAACTTTTTATTTGTAAGAGTCTGACTGTTTTATTTCTTCTGGCAAAAGTTACATAGTCTCACTTTGAAGGGCTGAGTCGAAGCAAACCTGGAAACAAGCTGAGTTATTAATGGTACCTGCCTTTGAAATGTGCACTGTCCATACGCAAGTCACATTTTATAACCAGTAATTCATGAATAAAACAAAAAAAAAATGCCACTTGCTACATGAAATATTATTTTTATCGTGATTATCCTTTTGTTGTTTGTCAGTGGACACTGCACAGCCGTTGTGAATTTGTACAATCAAATGAGTGCAGCACCATGTCATCAGCAAACAGCAGCAACTTATTTTTCTATTCTTCAACCTCTTGTTCTTTGTGTAGCCACATCCAGTCAGACTATCACTGTGTGAATACAGTAGCTTTGATGCAGGATGCATCAGTAAAAGTGGGTTTTCTTCTTTTCTTTTTTTTTCTATTCTATATTCCACTAATGCAAAATGTAAGAAAAGTCAGTAATGAGTTACTTACTTACGAGGCCATTCACTCAGTTCTTATGAGTCCTTCTTAGCTTCGAGCTGAGGTTGTATAGATTTTTCCCACAATTCCTCACAGTGCATCGTGGCTAGGGGACGACAGGTTTATCGATTGATGTTCCTTTGTGTGTTCCCTCAGTTGGATTTGGTGCCTCTTTATGCTTCACAACAGACCTCAAGATCTCTTTCTGTCTCGCTGTCTGTCTCACTTTCTTTGTAACATCACACATGCAACACTGTTTAAAGCAGTTGGAGCAGAGACGGCCCCCGTTTTAAAGCAAAAATCACATTGATGTTTGTTAATCCTATATGAATACTGACACCCTCATATCGTCTCTTTCGTACCTCTTCCAGAGGTGTTTGTGCTACTTTGGGAAAGAGATCATGTTTGTGCAGGAACTGGTTGAAGTTGGTTTTCAAAAGTTTTAGGCAATCACTTTTCTCTTTATTGATTTAGATGCCTAAGCCTCTTGGTTTTTGTCATGCCTGTGTAGATAGATCACAGTCGTTGAGAGATGATCCGCAGGTGAAAATAAAAAAGAATTTTCCTGTCACTTTAGGCGACTAAAAAAGTGACATTGTTTTCTATTCAGCATGCTTTTTGCTAAATAAATGAAATAATTCAGTTATTTGCTATAAACGATACTGTATGAGTATGTATTCAAGTACTGCAGTATGCAGACAATTAAAAATATCAGAAACTCTTTTGAGAGGTTCATATTTTTCTTCTAGTATGTTTCACTAATATTGAAGGTTATGGGTACTTAATTCTTGTTTTGAGTGTCTCATGAATTACCAGAATGACTAAAGGACCCTCTTTGTATTAACAAATATAGACTATGGTTGGTTATTTCCACATGCATGACTTGCAGAACAATTTTGCCAGGACAGTGCTAGTGCAGCGGGCTTTTTAATCAAGAATTTTGGTCAGTCAAGCTCAACTTTTCACTGTTTTTCACTGGCTGCTTGACAACTTTTGACGATGACTTGAGATCCTGACTGTTTTATTTACATCAAGGCAGGTGAAATTTTATCCTTGAGGTCACTCATGGTCAACAAGGCAGCGTGGAGTGGAGTTTATTTCTCTTGCAGAGCCTCATCTTGAGAGACGAAGCAGATGTGACTTCTAGTTTTCAGATTTAAAATGTTGTGATGATAACATGACAGCTGAGCTTTAAACAGCAGCCAATAAGACTGAGCTCCTGAGTTCAATAGATTGTGCAACTTCCTCGAACATCTCAGAGCACTGTGTCCCTAGCCTTCAGGGTCGCGCTGCCCAAGGATCTGATTGCTTTTCATTATGACTTTGAATTTTAACAAAGGAAACTGATCATCAATCCTTGATTAGCATTGCTGTCTAAAGCGCCCTGAGATGCAGGAATCTCTTAACTGTAGCATTGAAAAGACTTTTCTATCTCATTAGTCCAGTCTTGATGAAACACTGTCCTCTGTTGTAGAATAACACAGGAGGGACTCATCTCATCTAGCCTTGTCTTACAGGGCTGTAAATCTGTACTTCAAGACAGAGCTGGCACAAAATTAACAGCACTGAGCATTAAGAAATTTGTACATTGTGACGAACATTTATTGTGTTGGTATTGGCAATTCTCTGCATGATAGTACAATACAGATGTAAATTTAGTTTTCACCAAGGACGGTAGAATCAAGATTAAAGAAATATTTACACCCAAGTCTAGTTTAGCAAATGTGGACTTGATTTGATAAAATTTACACTAGCTGTGTGAAACTGTAGTTAAACTGTGATGGGTGTGGAGAAATAGTGTGTCGTTTGATTATGCTCTTATTTCTGTACGCTAACTGTGAAGCTACAACCAGCAGCCGGTTATATTAGCTTAGCTAGGACTAGCTAGCTAAGATTAGCTGCTATCCTGGCACAGTCCACCTCACTAATTTTATCTCACTTGTTTGATGCATAAAAAAAACAAGTGTAAAAATCTCTATTTAAAATGGTTGTGTGGGGGAGCATGTGTCGGACTATTCCATGTTGATTCAAGAAATAGCTTTGCTAAGCTAAGCTAAGCTAACCGTCTGCTGCCTCCAACTTCATATTTATCATACAGACTGGGGTATAGGTCTTCTCATCTAACACTTGGTGAGTAAAGTGAATCAATAGTTCCCAAATGTCTATTCCTTAAAAAAAAAGAAGAAAAAACTGAATAAAAAAAAAAATTGAGCGCTATAAAATAAAAAAATAAAATAAAAAAAATTTAAGGAAAAACGAGGTTGAATTTTCCTGACACAGTGGTCAATGCAACTGTCCCATTAAGAACAACAATGCTTCTTTGGTGGAAAGAATGTGCCAAAATTATTATCTACCTTTTGTTTCAATGTGAAAGGGTCAAAGGAATTGTTGGAATATAAAATTACATGTTTTGTTGGACTCAAAATGTTCCTTTACGAAACACATTTTGTTATTTGTCTTTTCACGTTGCTGTCGTGGGTCCACCAATCATCCACATATAATCTGCTTCATCGACATGTAACCAACAGACCTGAAGACTCTGTAAACAGACACTGAACATTTTGAAGCGTGACTGAAACAAAAGAAGCTGTTCACTATTTTTCTGTTTTGTACTGTTTTAACTTATTTTAACAGGAAGTTTGTTTCTGTCATTGTTTTTTTTTTTTTTTGTTTTTTTCCTCAAAAGACACAAAAAATTGTTGTTCATCGGCCTTTAACTTCATACGAATTGCCGTCACGTTAACAGCGTGTTCAGTTGTGGTACATTTTGATCTACGGTTCAGTCTCTGTCTTCGTTTACACAATGACATCTTGCATTAAGAGAAATCTCCAAACTATGGTAACTGCCCTTGAATATCTGTAATTTAAATAGTGCTGCTAGAGAAAGAAATCTAAATGTAACAACTTACAATAAATACTTAATAGATTTTTGCCAAATGTTGACTGTGTCTTTCTTTGACTGGAGGTGTGGGAGTAAGCTACGACCTTCGGATTCTGTACAGTTTTAATTAACGTACTGTCAAGGTGCTTTCTTTTTAACTTTTTTTACAACTCTGGATGTAAAGATGGTTTCCACACTTGCTCAGCATTTTTATTAGCCAGAAATAGTTCTACAGTTGTGGCTCAAGGGATGGCAATATTGGTCTGTTGTTCATTCGGTCCACCGCTCGGTCTATTTTGGTTCAGACTGAAATATTTCAACAAATATTGCATGGATGACCAGGTAATTTTGTACATTCATGGCTCTCAGAGGATGAATCCTGTTTTGTTTATTTCCTGACTTTATTCCTAGAGCTTGCAGTACGTCAAAGTTTTCACTCACTTGATTGGCTAGCAAAACATTTTGTATCTACAAACATAACTTTTCCTGTAGCACCACCATAAGGCTGATATGGGGTTTTTAGAGAAACATTTTAGCAAATATTGGATGGACTGTTTTGTTTTTCAAATTTCTGACCAAATACTTATGAAACTAATTACATTACCATCTGCCTCAGCTGTATTTTAGACTGTGTTTAGTGCTAATTCAGCTCAGGGCCAAAACCAGGATTTTAGAAATGATGAGGTCCTGAGTTCACCAAACCACCTTTCCTTGTATAGGTTATAGGTAAATAGATAATATGAGGAGCTCAGAACAGAATCAGACTGCAGGCCAAAACATCTCAGGGATCGCATGTTGGTCTAAAACCATATAGGATACAATCTGGAAAATTCCTGAAGAGCAGAAACATAAACAGCATTGTTTGTTAGATGTTTTGCTTTGAGTAATTTGAAATGGTGAAAGATTTAAAATAAAATCTTCCACACAAACTTGAGAAATGGGAATGTCTGGCATTTTGCAGAGTTTGTAAAACCACCAAGTATGGACCTTCCATCATAACTCACACACGTAAAGAAAACCTATTAACCACAAGTGACATGACCAGAGGTAGAAAAAGGCAACCTCTTTTAAAAACGTCTTTAATTCATCAACCGGAGCCAAGATCATGTTTTCAGACTTGTTTACATTCAGACAACAGGGTGAGACCACATGCTGAGGACAGGAGAGGAGGCAGGTTTGTGTGCATGGGTGCTCTCTCATACAATCCTCTGTATGTTTGTGTATATGTGTCACTTTTCATACAGTCCTCTCTGTACATGGGCACGAGTATGGGCACTCTCGTGTGTGTGTGTGTGTGTGTGTGTGTGTGTGTGTGTGTGTGTGTGTCTTCTCTCTCTTTCAGACAGTCTTTTGATCTGTCGCCTCTGGAGCTGTTGAGACAGGCGCTGAGTCCTCCTGGGTCTTGTCTAGTCCCTGGCTGCAGCCTCGGTCTCCTGACTGAGTGCCATCTTTCACCGTGATGGCGGCGTTGGAATGGGTCGCGTCTATACTCTCGTATGGCTCTGATGTCCACTGAGAAAGACAGGAGGAGAGAGAGGAGGAATAGCACAGGCACATTAGAGCAATAATCTTTGGTGGTGGCCCGTATTGTACTTTGCATTTTTTTTTTTTTTTTCCAACATTACAAAATTATTATCTAAGGGTGGTCTGCTAACATTGTTGATCAATCACTTCCCAGCTACTCCCCTCTGGAGTCGCACAGGCCTCTATTCTCTGGCCAGTCCTATTTTCCCTTTACATGCTCCCCTTAGGGTCTATTCTTACAATATATGGCATCTTGTTCCAGTGACTCTCAAATTTACCTGCTTGGGAAACAGAAAGATACAAACTCTTTAAAACCATTGCTGGACTGACCTCAAGGACACCAAAGCATATGGACCTGTGAACCAACTCACTTGATTTGAAACTGGACAAGTATGCTTTGATATACAAGTTTGCATTTCATAGGGGTCTTAAATGAGCCTTTAAATTGAATTCTTACAGGAGACTTTGTAAGTCTACCTGTTGATTTGTTCCTTACCTGTGTGGCCCTGCTGCTGGACCTGTGTGAAGGCCCGATGGCGATGTTGACGCTGGATGAGGATTGCGTATCGGTGGTGTTTCCTCCCTCAGCAGCAGACAGACCAGAGATAACCAGGCCACTGGAGAAACTACGCTTCCCGAACAGCAGGCTGAGAGTGGACGAAGACGAGGAGACCTGGGGAAAGTCAACGCAAAGTATATGCAATAATACTGTAAGATGGTACATAGGAACAGAAAATATAAATATGCTAATGCACAAACAATTTTCAGAGACAGCAGGCTGCCAGCTGAAAGTGTGTACGTATCAAAGTGTAGAGAGATGTTACCTGGCTGGAGCGCTGCTGATGCTGTGCTGCCTGGAGCTGCGAGCTGATCCCACCTGCTCCTGAGAGTCGAGGGACCTGAAGAGAGAGAAGGATCCTCTCATTGCTTTATTCTCTCAGTAAAGGCACACAAAACGTAAAATTAACAGTGTGTGTGTGTGTGTGTGTGTGTGTGTGTGTGTGTGTGTGTGTGTGTGTGTGTGTGTGTGTGTGTGTATACCTGGGAGAATATAGAGGCTATGGATGTGTTGAAGGACAGCTGACTGTTGGACAAACGCTGGACGAGCCCATGGGTGGAGCCTGAGTCCAGGATGGGCCCTGATTGGCTGCTGACGGGGGGACGTTGACTCTGAGGCTGCACTGAGCGACTGCGGTACTCTCTCCTGGCTGCAGTACATCCAGTAATACATACATTAATCATTTATTTAGAGCTAAAATAATTAGTTGATTAATCAATTAGTCAAGCCACAGAAAAGTAATGTAATAATAATTACAATTCAAATTAGGTCCTTGTTAAGGTCACAGTAAGGGACTCGGGAACAAAAGTAATAGAGATTTTCCACAAAGTAAATAAGACGCATTTATGTGTGTGCTGGTGTGTACCTGAGCTGTGGTGCCTGTGGCTGTGTGTTGTCCTGGCTCTGTGCTGGTAGAGGCTCAGGCTGTTGGATGTGACGGATGACGGGCGGTTGTGGCTCAGCGAGGACGACCCACCGGCACCGCAGTCCACATCCTCCATGTTCACGCCACTGTTACAGCTGGTCAGGTTGTCCTTACGGACCCTGCAGAGAAAACACATACACACACAAACCACAGGGCTCTGATTTATTTATTCATGTCCACATCAGTGCAATGGACACAAACCATCAAAAATTTAGCAAGCCTTGACTATTCCAGCTGGTTAACCACACAGACACACACACACAGACACACACACACAGACACACACACACAGACACACACACACAGACACACACACACAGACACACACACACACACACACACACACACACACACACACACACACACAGACACAGACACAGACACACACAGACACAGACAGACACAGACACACACAGACACACACAGACACACACAGACACACAGACACACAGACACACACAGACACACACAGACACACACAGACACACACACACACACACACACACACACACACACACACACACACACACACACACACACACACACACACACACACACACACACACACACACACACACACACACACACACACACACACACACACACACACACACACACACACACACACACACACACACACACACACACACACACACACACACACACACACACACACACACACACACACGCTCAGAGAGAGATGTTATGTAACTGTGCTAGCATATGTGACACACACTAGTGCAGTCTTCCTCTTAAATTAGTTAAATGTGCTCAGGCTGAGGAGGCTCGGTTCGTCTCCTTGACTCCCTGGCTACTTAGTGAAATTAAGACAACACTTTTAACTCAAGGCCGATGAAACAGGATTAACAATCTAATCTAATGTGAAAGAAAAACTTAGCCTCTAAGAAGCTTAAGAGAGAGCCACACAGCCGCAAACACACACACACTTATATCCACATACACACCCCATTAGCTGACCTGCAGAGGTTAATGCAGAGCCTATACAATAAGCTATGCTGAGGGTAATGTGTAAAAGAGGGATTAGAAAGAAAGATAAGGGGAGAGATGGAAAGTGAGGGAAGGATGTAGAACCAGAGGAGGAGCGAGAAGGAGGGAAGTAAGAAGCAACATTGCTTTAACAGCAGAAAGTCAAAGTGTTTGGCTGGCCTCCCACTCTGCACTCCCACTGTCCCTGTACATGTATTTAAAACTACATTAAGTTGGCAGGGATGTCTCTCCCCAGCACTGACTTTCACCGAGTCAATATCTGTAAATCCACAGAGAAGCACTCACTCAGCAGGCAGCCAGAACATTACAGTGCAGTTTACACCTTATCTAGAGTGATTTACTGTACACCCAATACCAACAAAAACCACTCAAACAACAAACCAGCTTGATACTTCATTACTTTTACTACATTTATGTAAGTTACTTCTAAATGTGCTTTTGATCAGTAGTCTGCTGTAGAAAATGATGCGTTACTTCTGAATAAATGAACTGACCGTAACCATTTAGAGCAGAGCCAGGAACGAATGGCATCCAGACTTAAAGCCCCGCCTCCGATGCTGCGGAGCGTCCGGTGTGTTCCTGCATATGATGTTGTCAGTGGTGACACATACCTAAAAAAAAATGTCATATTATTAGACAGAAGTAAAGAAACACAAAGAAGAAAATGTGGCAGCATAGCTGTGAATGACACATACATGGGATATCCCAGAGGCTGGTCACAGGACGAGTTGACCATGTTCCTCAGCGCTTGCTTCGAGTTCTGGATGCTGCCGCGTTCTGGGTTTCGGTTCCGTAAAAACACCAACTCTTGCTGCTGGCCCGCCCACAGACCTCGCACACACTCCTTATTGATCTGCAGAGTTGAGAGAAGAGATGAGATTATGCAGCAGCTCACAGGAAAGGCCCAGAGAACATGATGGTAAAATTACTTTTTCAAGGACTTAACTACGCAGAGCCATTTTGTCATCTGCTTACTTTAGCATAAGGACTGGAGGCAGGGGGAAACAACTAACCTGGCTCTGTCCAAAGGTCAAAAATCCTCTCACCAGCACCTCTAAAACTCACTAAGTAACATGTTATTTCTTGTTTGCTTAATTTATATGAAAAGCAATGTGGAAAAATTATAAAGCCACCTCTAGGACGAATTTCTCACACATACAAACCCCTCCCCATTTCCACTGACAGCCTCTGCTCTTTCACCTTTATGACCTTGAAGCTGAGGTGGCGTTTGTATAGCATGATGATCTTATACTCGTCCGTGCCGTCATCGATCATGTGTCTCAGCGTAAGCAGAGTGTCACGGCTGGATAACACCGCCTTACGCCAAGCAGGGTCACTCTCGTGGCAGATGACCAGGCTGCTGCGGTAGTTTGTGATGGCTTCGTACAAGATAGATGCCTCCTCGGTCTCCTCCAGACAAGTGAAGTGATCCTGAAAGGGCAGGAAAGGCATGATGGACCACTACAGGATGTAATCTAATTTTAGGAAGATGTCTACTCCAGGGAGGAGAGATGGCCAACATTAAGATGCTATTAGAAACTTTAAATAATGTACAGATGTCTGTGGATATGTAGGAGAGAAGATTTAGTCAGATTAGTCAAGATAAAAGGAAATATTTTCAGAGACAAACAGGATGTCTCTGAGCGAGACAGGATACAGCAGCAGCCATTTAAACGCACAGTACACTTTACCTGATGCAGTTTGAGGCTCATTCTGACTGCAGGGGCCACCACCTTCTGCAGGAGGTCCAGATCAGCAAAAACCCACTCGTCTTTCGTGGCGATGCGGAAGTCGCCTTTGAACAGGGTGTTTAAACCGTACAGAAATGATTCCAGACTTTGAAGCATTTGAGGGAAAAGATGATGAAAAAAGAAAGAGCAAGGTTATCAAAATATTTTTAGAATATAAACCACAAAAAGACAAAAAAATAATTTGAGTGCAGCAACAGAAATCTCTCAGTGATGTGGCTGTTTAAAGATTTAGATGCTGAGGCCCCCTTCTGGTGTATGTGTCTAACCGCAGGTAAATATCTAGTGATATTGGATTTCAGCTGATCTTAATCCTGTTTTTACATAAGAAAATTTTAGCACCTTTGTATCCAGTAAAATTGCACAATTATGTAATATTTTTTTATATTTTATATTTTATATATATTATATTTATATTTTTTTATATAATGATTTTTATCAATAACATGAAACAAATGTCAAGAATTTTTCTGAAGGCAGAAAAACACCGATCGATTAACTGTTATATCTCATATTTCCAATTTTCTATGAAGCCCAATATCCCAAATTTGTCTCAGAGTGTTTACAAAAATAAGTATACATACACATGTTCAACTGAAAGAGGAAGAAATGTTTTTAGTGACTGTGATGGTACAATAGGACCCTGCAGCTCTCAGTAGAGTAGCTCATATTGAGAGAATGACACAAGTAAATTCCCAATATGTCAAATCCTAATGGCCTGCAGAATAGCTGACTGTTCAAAGAAGTCTTTGGGGGGGGTTGTAAGCATCCCCATGATCCTCCCACACAAGTCAGTTCAGAGACTGATTACAGGTAATTTATTAATTCACGTGTTATTCTTTGACTTGAATAAGGTTTACCTGTTGGACATGTTGTGTGATGCCGTGCCGAGGGATCTCCTCCCCAGGACAGAGAGGGCGTAAGACAGAGTTACCAGAGGAGAGTCTTCATCACTGTCCACAGGCTGGACACAGACACAAAGACAAACTTTTTGCCTTCTATGACACTAGACTGATATTTTAAGTTTTGGAGAATGGAATGCATTAATTAGGGCTCTGGGAAATTTTGTTCAGCATTTTTCACTATTTTAAAGATTAAATAATGAAGCAAGAAAAAAAGATGATGAATCAATAATGAAAATAATTCATAGTTGCAACCATGATAAACAGCCGTAGAGAATCCCTCAGCTGCTCTAACCCGTACTGAAGTCTCATAGAATCATTTTTAAGTGACGTACCGTCTCCATCTTCCCAGCACAGTACTGGATCCACTCCAGGTAGACATTGCAGAAGCTGGCACGTGTCACACCCTGCAGGCAGTGCACGTAGTCTTCATCGATCTTCACACTAAACACCTGAGGGTCGCGCTCAATGTGGTGCCACTTGGTGTAGGACTGCAGAGCCTCCTGGATGGTGGCATCCTTGAGCCATGTGGACAGTTTGGGGGAGTGGACCAGGTAGTAGATAACACTCTGTGAAGTGGGACCATCAGAGATAAGTAAAATACCAAACACAAGGAAAGCAAAAGAAAAATAAAAGAGCGCTTGTACACAGTTGTGTATTTCAGCTGCTGACCCCATCTGAATCACTACTGGCAAGCTGCCATTTTGTAATTATGATTAATGCATAAGATATTGGTTTATCTGGCAATTAAACTCTAACCTTTTGGGAGGGATATCTTTAAGTGGAATATTCAGTCTTCTGTCTGCCACTGGAAAGAGGGTGACTGAATATGTATAAAACTGATGCATTATTAAAGCTGGAATAGGTTCCCTCAAATATCAGTGACTCTTGATATCAAAATAATAAAATCTTTAGCACTGTACACATCAAACTACATTTGGGTGTTGTCAGATGCCCCAAAGCAGAAGAAGCTAAAGAAACAACAAACGTACAATAATAATAGTGAGTCCAATTAAAAAAAAAACAAAAATAATTTAAAAAACTGTAAGTGGAGGCAGCGGTGAAAGCCGGTAAATATTAAATATTAAACATTTTATTATTATTGTTGTTGTTTTTATTGTTAACATTAATAACAATGACAATAATAATCATAATGTTTTTAACATTTTAATACATTTTATTAATATAAAATATTAATTATTGTTTCAAAGTTAAATATTAGGCTAGAAATAAATTTCCCCCCACAACTCCACCAAACCCTGCTGTTCCACCTAAAACCTCTCCATTTGAAACAGTCATGTTTAAAACACAGCAGCAACATTATGATCTCTGTTGTATGCTGTGTGTCGCGGTTACACGGGGTCGAGCTAGTCGGGTCGGACTCGGGGACTGTCGTGTGGTGGATGTAGCTGCGTGTAGCTGCCGCTTAGCTTGTTAGCCTAGCTGATTAGCCTTAGGCTAGCTCGGTTGCTCCGAGCTAAGTGGCCCTGTTCTCGGCCGGCTGACCCGTAGAGTAACCGCCTCTTCGCCAAATATGGAAAGTACACTCCCACTAAAAACCAAGATGGCGCAGCTCAAATGCCCATGGGGCATGCCAACCAATGGGTGACGTCAAGGGTGCTACCTCCATGTTTTATACGGTCCGTGGTGAAAACGTACCTTAAGGTAGTAGGTGATGAGCAGCTTTCGGAGGTCGTACACCTGCAGCATGGTGGCAGCATTGTTCTCACTGATGCTGTAACCCTCCAGCAGGTACTTGGTGGCCATCACTTCCCAGGCCAGCCAGCGCAAGTTGAACGCAGCGTTGCACGACAGCATGTGCGGCAAGTGGCCCGGCTCGCAGCAGCAGCATGCATCGTCTTCCTCCACGCCCTCTGTGATGGCCTCCACCTCTCGCTGCTGGCAGTATGTACCTGGGATAGAAAGAGAGAGAGATGGAGGTAAACAGTGAGACACCTTGTTATTTTGTCATCCATTCAGACAGGGAGATGGAAAATGGAAGAAAGGTGTGAAGTCAAACTGTACCTCTGAACTCCAGACCCCTCAGCTGGAAAGTGACCAACCCGTTGCCGATCTCGATCAGGTGGACCAGGGCATTGAGGTAGTCAGAAGCCAGAATGAAACAATCTCCGGCACTGTAGTTGCCCCATCGGCCCAGCATGAGGTCGCCACAGAGTGAATGCTGCAGCGAGCGAGTCAGGTACTCGTAAAAAATAGAGTTTAGGTTGTTATCATCACACCCTGCAAGAGATGGACGGGGGGAAAGCAAGATCAGATGGATGGACAGATTAGAAGATGTAGCTTATAACTAATGTAATTGTAAGAAAGAACTAACCAGTCTCTTTATCCACTTGGGACACCAGTCTGCTGTTGGAGTTGTCAATGCGCTTTGTGCTGCAAGGAACAGGAGAAAACAGAAAACAGTAAAAACCACAGACTCCTGAGCCTAAGAAGTCATTTATACTATGGTGACAAACCATTCCCCAGTGTTTTTCATGTAAAATAGGGTGAATAAAGTGTTGCAGCCGATGGAACAACATCAGCTTTGAGTCAAGTCAAAAGCTATTTTAAAATGGCAGACTGAAAACGGCTGATGTATATCACTTTAAGAAGAAAGCACTAATCAAGAACAAGTCCTCTCGAATATCTTACAGTGCATCTTATTCAGTGGAGGAACAAAACGAATCACACAAGATGTAAATTAACACCCCTACAGGAATCAGAAATGCTCGAAACTAAATATTTTAAGATGAAGAACCTGAACAAAACATGTGCTTTTCTGTTGTCCATGCTCTAAGATCTGACTCCTGCAGTGGTGGTGCTGTCAGTGGTTTTCATGTCACGAGTTCAAATACTGACAACTCAGTCTAAATATAATCACAGGCTACTTTCGAGTTCAAATCACATGTCGTCTGCGCAACAAAGCTGCAGGAGTATTTTTGGAGTGCTTTCAGCGAGCTGAAGTACAAACAGTCTCTCACATCAATAAGTAAGAGGGAACAGAGGGGTTGCGTTGTGTAAGCGTGAGTGAGGCAGGGAGGGGGGGGGTGTGTGTAGTGTCTGTGTGCTAATCCGTCAAGCTCTGCTCAAAAAGATGAGATTGATTTGTCACCGATAAAAAAACAGACAGATGTGAGAAACACACACACACACACACACACACACACACACAAAAGCTTGCTGTTATTTGTTAAAGTTCCTAAATTATAAGACTGAAGTCCAGAATCCAAGAACTGTCGTCTTTCTAAACATGCAGACAGCAAGAACCCATTAGCAACGTCCTTCACTTCTGAGGTGTTAAATATTGATTTTGATGACAGATATTAATTTAGCAAAATGTAATAGTAAGGCTGGCGACATACAATACTTTTTTCCATTGTCTTAGCCCCAAGTGCTGTAGTTTTCAGTAAATGTTACTGAAACAGGAGGAAACAGCACATTTTTTTGGGGACTGTTTTCAGCTATGGATTAATACACATTTGGTGCGCTAGTGATTTTTAATTATTGTTTTTAATAGCTGGCACAGAGAAATAATATCTAACACAACACTTGCTAGTATGATTGATGCGTTGGGTTTAGTGCTGTCAAGATTTCTTCAATCCAGACTCACAGTTCAAGCAAATAATTCTCAGTGACACCTCTGGGCTGCCACGCTAACACTCATTCAAACGGTCTGTCTGGGTCTTACTTGTAGTTTCGCTCCCAGAACTTGATGGGCCGTGGATAGGAGGAAATGAATATTGCGCTGCCCAGGAAGGGAGCCAACGGGGTGTAGAAGACAGTGGTGAGCAGCGTCTGGAGCAGCAGCATGGCTGAGTCTGGACGCACACACATCAGTCAAGGAAAGAAGCAAGCAGGTACTGATACGCTGGCTGGCTGGCTGGCTGTCTCGCTGTCTCTCTCTCTCTCTCGCTCTCTCGCTCTCTCGCTCTCTTGCTCTCTCGCTCGCTCGCACGCACGCACGCACGCACGCACGCACGCACGCACGCACGCACGCACGCACAGGAGAAAGGATACGAGGCACTGCAAACGGCTGAGCAAAGGCATGGAAAGCGCTGCCCCAGGCGATCTGCCAGGGAGCGATGTAAACCAGGATGAAATGGAGCTTTAGCAACAGCTCACGCATCTGGATAGAAACAGCAACACACAGAGTCCACTATGAAAGAGCTCAACACAACTGTGATTGTATTAAAGGGACCCTGAAATAGAAGTATGAGTCTGTTATTCAACTCATACAACTTTTGTCAAAAACATCTGTTAAATCCATACTGCATCTACTGTGTCTTTGAGACAAACTTCCTCTCACCTTGTGGAAGATGATAGACATGATGAAAAAGTCCAGCAGGAAGCTCTCGGAGGCGTGCGGACAGTCAAAGTGGAAAAAGATGAGAGTGAAGAGCAGAGTGAGGAACTGGAAGCTGGGATTGCAGAAGGACGAACGCAGGAGTTTCAGTCCGGCGACCGTCGTCAGGAGAACATCACAGCTGGAGGCGGCACAAACAAGAGTTCAGACAACAGATTCAACATCTGGTTCACCACACACACTGTGATGATGCTGTGTGTTTGCGGCTGCATGTGTCCACTCACTGGATTCCCAGCTTCTTGCGGTGACTGAGGGCAAAGCCATCATTAGTGAGTGCGCTCAGCACGATAGCGGGATACACCACATACTTCTCAAAGCACAGGAGCCCCACGTACAGTCGCTCGAACCACATCAGCACAGCGTCCTCTGCAACACAAGCAAGAATTAAGAAATTACACATGTAGATCAGAATACTGTAGCTTTATAGAGCACAGAGAAACCTAGTTCAAGGTTTCTAGGACCATGTGTTTTTTGTTATTGTTGTTGAATGAGGGAAATCACGCTGATATGTCATAATCATGATGAAAACACTTATCCTATTTACCTCAGTCAAGGACGCTGTTTTTGGATATCTCAAAGACTGCTTGAAAGATAGTGAGATTTGAAATTTTGGTGAAAACTGGTGGTGCAATACATTTGAGCTAATTGCTAATATAAGCACACTAACATGCTGATGTTTAGCAGGCGTAATCTTTACTACTTACCATGTTCACCATCTTAGATTAGCCTGTTTGCATGCTAACATTTATTAACACTGAATTAAAAAGTACAGTTGAAGTTGATTCATTACTTTTCCAGGTATTTGGTCAGAAGGTATTGGACAAATAGACCTTTTGACCTGATGATGGCACTGGTCAGTCAGAGAATGTACCAGTGTTTTTACTGGTTTTTGAATGTGTATAACAAATTCCATGCCAACCCATCCGGTAGTTCAGATATTTTACTCAAAACCACAAATGTAAACCTCATTAATGGCTCTCACTGTGGATTTTTACAGTATGCAGATATGGATCGAGATATCACATAACAAATTTAGAAAATTGTGTGATCTTGAAGATGGTGCTCGCTCTCTGCTTGTTTTCTAGTTGATCCAGGGGTTTACATACTTACAAATACATACAAAGTCATTACGAGACAGCTCCTATTTACAGCAGGTATGCTGACCTCTGGGTTCAAACTGGTAGTACTCCTTGGTCTTGAGGACTGGGTGTGAAATCCACAACCAAGGATGATGCTTCCTCAGCTGGGGGATCAGGTAGTGGGTGACAAACCCCACTGTCCCCGCCAGAGCATACAGCACAATGGTCACAAAGGGCTGGACACAGGAAACATGATGACGATGACATGTTAAGCAAATAGATATTTAAAAATTAATCACACTTGAGTTACTGTTCATGCAAAAAGCGACAGAGATCAAAAGTAAAAGGCATTGAATAAAAAGAGGAAACAACTGAGAATCTCACCCTGAGAGACAGAAACACAGTACTCGCAGTTATAGCGAAGGTTAGGATGTAGGCAACGGAGCACACAATGACATCCGACAGCAGAATCTCCTTCTGTAGAGCACAAGAGGGAGGGGGAACTGCAATCATTAATAATCCACACTGAATGGAAACTCATTTGTCTGTCAGGCTCATTTAGGTGTGTGATTATTTCTGTCTAATCGTTCCGAGCCTTCAATTTTCTGAGATCAAAGACACAGCAGCTTGAGAAGAGTTAAGAGCTCCACAATCCCCATTAATACTGTAAAAGGCGGCGGGAGGCTTGTTTTCTCTGATGCATAATTCCCTGTAATCGCACACAATGATCGACAGCAAACATTGTTTTATTATCTCGCTAGCACAATGTAAGACGATCGTCTCACATACAGTATGCATAAATTCAACAACTCAGGTGCACAGAGTTAATGAGTTTTGATTTTCTGATAATTATTGTGAACAGGCATTGAGCAAATTTGGCTCTGGGCTACTGCAATTCAAAACAATGAAAACTGATCAATGAATGCACAGAGGAGTAAAATGAACACTGGAAAAGAGCGTTTTTGCATTCACAGAGGTAAACTCTACAAATGGCTGATAATAACCTGAACTCATCATCTTCCACTAACAATATTACATTACATCTGTTCATTTTGATATTAATCTTTAGTTACCATAGAGTTCTGCAGTTTTTCAGGCAGTGGGTCTTTAATGTCTGTAGCTTCCTCCTCTTCTTCCTCACTCTCGACCAAAGCAGGCATTATCTTTGACTTGATCAGAGTTCTGTAATTAGAAATGTAACACGTGAAGGATGGGCCAGATTCAGAATCAAAGAATGAAAGGATCTTATTTTCTGAACGGATTTTTGAATAATCTTGAATAATTCCTTCCTTATAATGTGAAATATTGACATTTTACATTATTTGTGGAACAGATTTACATGTGAATATTTTGTAGTTTGACTTCTCATCTTATAATTCTAACATTATCTTTACTTAGCTTTTAACAACTTGAAATAAAACTACTTGGGCAGAATGATAAAAACTGAAAAAATTATATTTATGAAGATTGTTTTCACTTTGTGTTCACATTTAACTCTCAGCTTGGGTGAAATTCAGGCTCAATCTGAGCATGCAAGCATTAAACACACACATATACTCACACTAGTACAGAAGGGTCACTGCTCTGTCGGCTGAGGTGGTAGGAGAAGACCACCAAAAGGCCACAGAAACCAGAGAACAGAGCTGGAGTGTGCTGCTCATCCCACGGCTCCTATAACCACACATACACACATATACACCGGTGTGAATCATACCATCATGTACCTTTTAAAACTTATTGTGTTAGATCTTCACAGTTTAAAAGCTTCTTCCCCCAGTTAGACTCTTGCAGTCACTTTTGAAGGATGACTGGCAACACTTTGTATTTTGCTGCAGCTCTGCTTGGTTCCATCAGTGAAACTCCGTGGCTGCACGCTATTTATAACTGCCTGTCTCCTTCTATTCCAATATCCAGGAGGACGACCCTGGACACAAATTCAGCACAAAACTCTGAAATAAAAAAAATGCTGTTTTTTTTTTTTTCTTGTGTATTTGTACCTTGAGAGCTCCGAAGCAGAAACCGTATAGCAGAGACAGAGCAATCAGACTGCGGAGGATGCTGTAGATTGCAGAGATGAGACTCGTAGCAGCTGAGATACATAAATTAGAGCAGGGATGAAAATACATGCAGTAGTATTACACAATAAGAAACAAAGCTAAGTGTATACTTGTGCTACCTAAAGATGTTTTTGAATGTTTTGTTGTTAAATTTTAGTCATGAATATTTACTGAGACAACACTGAATACGATCGACACAGATTACACACACACACACACACACACACACACAGGGATCAAGCCTGAGCTACAAATCCACAGATGCACCCAGTAAAAGCACAGGATTAAAATTCATATCCATCGAGGATCTGGAAACAGTTTGACCAACCTGTCCCTCCAAAAAAATGCATGTCAATCTGCTCCAGCAGGTAGATGGTGAAGGTGTTGATCTGAGGGAAAAGGCCCACCAGGAAGGTGACTGGGAAGCAGTAGATAAAACCTGTTTCATGCATGAAGACATTTCTGTTAAGGACAAATTACTGTTTTGCACAGGAAATGCAATAAATAATATACAACAACAAATAAAATGGGCGCTGCTTATCCCTACCCACTAACAGGTCTCGTAAGAAGTGCAGTGCATCATGGCAGACGATGGTGACCCCATATAGAGTGGAGACAGGCAGGTCCTTCCGCCTCAGCAGCTGCTCCAGTAGCCAGATCAGAGCACAGAAAATACAGAAGTAGGCAGCTCGACTGTAGGCTACCAGTTGGTTGTGACCCTAGGGAGACGCACACACATGAACACGGGCAGATTAGGACGTTCAGCCCGATTTACACAGTGATATAATAGCTACAGCAGGATGATACTATGAAGACTGCTACAAATTTGGGTCCTATTAGGTTGAATGTACTAAAACTAAAAACGTCAGGTCCTCTGCAACCGCATCACTAAAACATCAGTCAAAACACAGCCAAATTATTGATATGGAAAAGGGAACTGTTTTGAAATTCATGACATCATATGCCAAAGGCAGACAACATGCATCACTAAAGAGGAACAATGGTCACAAGTTGAAACTAACCAACAGGAATTAAAGGACATTATGTTTCCTACATATTGGCAGTTATCTCACAAACTAATATGATTTTTTTTAGTAGTTTTTTTTTTCCTCCATCTGTAATATTTCTTCTGAGATTCAAGGACATTAAGGGACATTAAACTCACATGTGTTGGTGAAGCCGCATCTGGTTGAACACTCTGGAAAACAAAACCACAGAAGCCAACACTGAATCATTCATTCATCTTCTATACCGCTTGATCCATCAGGGTCACGGGGGGAGCTGGAGCCTATCAAAGCTGACTACGGGCGAGAGGCAGGTTACACCCTGGACTGGTCACCAGTCAGTTGCAGGGCCGACACCCAGACAACCACACACACTCACACCTAGGGGCAATATAGAATAACCAGTTAACCTAATGTGTTTTTGGGATTGTGGGAGGAAGCCGGAGCACCCAGAGAGAACCCATGCAGGCGCAGGGAGAGTATGCACTGAATCACCATTTGGAAATGAACACAACTGAAAACAGCAATGACACAAGAGAGAGGAGGTGAGAGGGAGCGAACAGGAACTGGCAAGTCTGAAGTCAGTTTTACTTGCAATCCACATTAGGTCATGATGGAAAACATTTTAAGGTCACATGTCATTTATTCCTATTCAAGTTGGTTTCACTAGTAAAATGGCTTTCCTTGGCTGTCGTTTCCCCTCGTCAACTGTCTTCCACAGAGATTTAGGTTTTGTTTTTTTTTACCTTCAGCAAGGAATACTGGCAGCTGGCAATGACCAGGCAAAACTGGAAGACCCAGAAGTCCTTGAAGCAGCCGTCGTTGAGAAGCACAAAACCGAGAAAGGAAACCAGGAATGCCATGAGGACTGCAACTAGATTCTCCAGAACATCCTGGTTTCTATATGAAAACAGGACATTCAAAAGTAAAGATGGGTTACAGTAGTGCAGCCAGTAGCTTATCAAGTATAGAGTGTAACCTCGCTCAAGAACAGCATCATCCCTGCACAAAACTGATGATCATTTGTGGCTGTATTTAAAAGCAAAGCAAAACTGACCAAAAATGAAGTGATATTGGCAGAATGGATGATGCAGTAATGGCCTTTTGAGCATAAGAGTGTTTTAGTTTTAAAAAGTCAGTAACAAACAATGCAGCCTTTTTAATTAGTTTGATTCACAGGGAAAACATCTAATGATAAGAAAGGTTAGATCTTCTAGATGTGAGACTATTTCCTGACAACCTGTGACAGTGGAGAAGGTTTTGTTTATTACCTGTCCAAAAGAGCAAGCAGGGTTAGTCGGTCATATAAAATGTTGATCCACTTCCCAGGAAACAGTTGAAGCTTGTAATAAATCTTCCTGGTTGGTTTCTCCTGAGTGGAAGTCTCTGACGAGTCATCCAAAGAGTCCTCTTCCTGCACACAAACACAAATAATTTATACCCACATCAATTCGACCGCAGTGATACAGGAAACAAAGAGTCTGGTGCTTTATATCTACATGATTTCCACTGTACAATAATTCAAAACACTGTCAGGGTCATTGTAGGTACAGAGAGCAACATCTTTTTCACAATGTACAACACAAGACCACACACACACACACACACACACACACACACAAAGTGGTGTATTAATGATTCAGCAGCGAGCTTCAAAAACTGATCCAGGCACTTTATGTCGCCGCTGCTGGTCTGCATCCAGCTGTGATGTAGACAGATTCAGGACTGATCTTAGGACTGATTGAGCTTTTTATTTTTTTTAGAAAAACTGAGCAGTTGAAATTGTTATTTGTTAATTAGTTCTTATATCTGATCTATTTAATGATTGTTTGCTAATTGAGCTGGAAACTGTTTTATGTTGTTTAATACATTTTTATTTGACCTAGTCATTGACAGATGAATTTATTTGTTAAGTATTTTCTGTTTTTTCTTCGTAACAAACTTTACATTTACTGATTCTGACAAAAACACATCATGTGCATTCTTGAGGCCTAAGAAACATTATGTAACATACTCTGATAACATTTGAAGAACCACTTTTTGGGAGAACGGATGCTGTTCATATGCAGAACAACAGAGAAAAGGTGAAAGTAGATGGGCACCTGGAAGATCTCAGGGTGCGTCCTTCGTGGCCGAAGCCTGTGTGCAGGAATGATGCGTCGCTGGAAAGGGCAGTCGGCGTGACCTCCCACCAGGCCGTCCTGACACTCCGAGTTGGAAGAAGTCGACAGCAGGTCACTGAAGACACACACAAGGTAACAGGATGATATTGATGTGAAGTTAAGAGTACGGTAAGGTGGTAAGATTAAGTTGAAGGAAGGACGAAAGAACAAGCCGGTAGAAAAAAAAAAAACATGGAGGAAAAAGTAAAAAACAGGAGAAAAAAAAAAGCTTGTTGCAGGTAAAGGAAGAGACAATGAGGAGGGGGAGAGAGTAAAATAAAGATTGGACAGCAGTACCACATGTTGCCAGTGATGAGCTCAGCTCCGAGCGGCAGGTTGAGGGCTCTCTCTGCATACAGCTTACGTGGCCTGTCTCCTGGTGAAACAAGCAGACACAGACAACTTGTCAGAAAATTTCTATTTGGATAAGCAATGAGACACACCTGATGTGTGGGATTTATTTAACATTACAGACAGACACCAGAGACTCAGCTATGACTAAACAACTGAACAGCTGCACATCTCAGAGCCATTCCAGAAATATGTCATTTAATCTGCCAGCTTTTTGAGCTGTTTCAAAAGGGAAGTCATCAGCTGCTGGCAGTGCCTCCCACACATACTGTAAATTTGTGCAAAAGATCAAAATATTATCAGACCTTACACACACACACACACACACACACACACACACACACACACACACACAGTGACTGGGTGTATTTGTAGCACGTCAGTGTTGTTTCTGATACATGTGACTTATCTCAGTTTGTCTCCAGCACAAAAAAATATATATACATTTCCAGAAACTAATAGGAATAATATGTAAATACTGTTGATTTTGTTCAAGGGTAGCTGCTCACTGTGTACAGTATGGAAGGTGTAGGCCTCTTCTTTGTTCGTAGCCTCTGGTCGGCAGATGACCTGCAGCATGGAGCTCTCTGACTGAGAGGTTTGTGAGGGCAGGGAATCATAGTCCGGATCCTTCTCCCTGTCTGTCTGTGGACTGGTGACAGAAAAGTTTGTATAAGTATTGAAAATGTGTGTTTGTGTCTAAGCAAATTCAGTTGTTTGCATATTTTTATTGATGCATGTAATGCTACATGTATACGTACCTATCAGGAGAGACTATTGGGATGTGTGTGGGTGGTATAGCCTGTAGTGTGTTGGTAGGTAGGCTGGTGGGTGGTTTGGGTCTCTCTGGTTTGTTTTCCATATTGGTCTCTGTTACCGTCTCATCTGGTTTTGAAGTCGCACTCAGATCCTCTGCAAACAGATCAAATCAAAATGTTTTTTGGTTAAATCAACAGAATAGTTTTTAAAAATTAATGTAAAGCCCCCCCCCCCACACACACAACAACAACCCCATCCATGAGTTACATTCATCAGATTGCCAGATCCACAACTCCAAATGAATGATAATGTTGCTCCACTGCTTCTGCTGCTAGAACCTCAGTTAAGGTTTAAATAGTACCAGAGGAATCCTGCTTTCCTTTTAATTAAAAGTCTAGAAGCCCACTAGCTGCCACCACAAGCTGTGCGCTTTGATCAAAATGGTTTGTAATAGCTGAATGACTTAATGACCAACCACCCAACATTAGCTTAGTTAGAGCCTAGAAGGGCTAAATACACCATATTTGTCGCGCTGGGGAGCAAGGACTAGGACCCAAACGCAAAAACCCTAAAGACAGGCAGAAAGGTAGAACTAAAAGTTTTTTAATTAACCCAAAAAAAAAAAAAAAAAAAAAAAAAAAAAAAAAAAAAAAAAAAAAAAAAAATCAATGGAAGAGTCCAGGGCCAAGAATCAAAACTCAAATAACCAAAAAAGTCCTTACTTGAAAACAGGAAAACCAATGCAAGTCCATGAGGTGGGGAAAAAACGCAAGGCACAGGTATGGGATCAAACATGGGGAAGACAGACTCAGGTACAGGCTTGGGTATCAACACAGGCATGGAAACAGGCAGGGAAACAGGCAGGGAAACAGGCAGGGAAACAGGCAGGGAAACAGGCAGGGAAACAGGCAAACCGACGAGGACACAGGGAAATAACGAGACTTAAATACACCAGGTAATGGGCAACAGGTGAAACCAATTAGGGCGGGGCAGACAATCACAAGAGGGGGGGAAACGAGACAAAGACAGGAAGTAGAACAAGACAAGATACACAAGGGCCATGATTTCAAAATAAAACAGGAGCAGTGAACAAAACTTGATGAAAAGGTCCAAATGTCCACAATAGAGATCCAAACAAAACAAAAGGGTTCACAAAAACAGCCCCCTTAGGGGCTAGTCATGACAGTCCCAGTCCCCGTCCCCGTCCCCCCCCCGTCCCCCCCCCCCCCCAAGGGCCGGCTTCCAGACGGCCCACCGTCAGACTCGATACACTAGACAGGGTGGAGGGGGTCTGGAGGAGGGAGCCGGGGACCAGCAATCAGAGAACTGGTGAGACCTCAGGCGGACGACCCAGGGGTAAGACAGAAGGGCGCAGACGCTGGGGAGGCCGACCAGGAGGCTGGACAGACGGCCGATGGCGCTTGGGAGAATGACCAGAGCGAAGCAACTTAGATGGCCAACCTGCAGGCCCCCGCTGGAGATGAAGCTGGAGGACGATAACGGCGAAGACGAGTTTCCACCAGGGATGAGGGAGCAGGTGTCGGCCGAACCGCCGAACGGAGTCGTTGAGCTGGCCTCGGCCGGACCGCCGACAGCAGACGTGGAGCAGGCTTCGGCCGGATCGCCGCCCGGAGTCGAGGGGCCGGTGTCGGCTGGACTGCCAACCGGAGTCGTGGCGGTCGGACCGCCGACTGAAGTCGTGGAGCAGACGAGCTGGTGTCAGCCGGACCGCTGGCAGGAGACGTGAAGCGGGTGTCAGCCAGGCCGCCGACTGGAGACGAGGGACGAGCGTCGGCCGGACCGCTGACGGGAGACGTGAAGCAGGTGTCAGCCGGGCCGCTGACTGGAGACGTGGGGCAAGTGTCGGCCGGACCGCTGACGGGAGAGGTGAGGCAGGTGTCGGCCGGGCCGCCGACTGGAGACACGGGGCAAGAGTCGACCGGACCGCCGGCAGGAGACGTGAAGCAGGTGTCAGCCGGGCCGCTGACTGGAGACGTGGGGCAAGTGTCGGCCGGACCGCTGACGGGAGACGTGGCCGGGATCCCCGATGCACGGACAGGGAAGACGGGCCGGAGGCTAGTAGGCCAGAGGCTAGCTGGCTGGGAGTTTACATTACCCCCAAGGCACTTGACAAGTTCATTTGCAAAACCGAGGGTGTCGACCAGAGCTGGATCTGACAGGGACACCCCCACTGGTTCAGCTAGCTCTGGAAACAATTCCACCAACCAAAGTTTTTCTAAAACTAGCTCTCGGAGCCATTTCCAAGCGACATTCCTCGCCCAGTTGCTTGTGGGCGGCTGCTGGAACTCAAGCACAGTATCCAGACGACGGGAGACATTCGAAAGCTCAAAACTCAAATAACCAAAAAATACAAAAGTCTTTACTTGAAAACAGGAAACCAATGTAAGTCCATGAGGTGGGGAAAAAAACGCAAGGCACAGGTACGGGATCAAACACGGGGAAGACACAGGCTCAGGTACAGGCTTGATTATGGAAACAGGCATGAAACACAGACGAACTGACAAGGACACAGGGAAATAAGGACACTAGTCAATGGGCAACAGGTGAAACCAATTAGGGCGGGGCAGACAATCACGAAAGGAGGGAAACAAGACAAAGACAGGAAGTAGAATAAGACAAGACACACAAGGGCCACGATTTCAAAATAAAACAAGAACGGTGAACAAAACTTAAACAAGAATCTGAAAAGGTCCAAATGTCCACAAAAGAGATCCAAACAAAACAAAAGGGTTCACAAAAACAGCCCCCTTAGGGGCTAGTCATGACAATATTGTTGAATTTAATTTAACAACATACCAGTACTGTGTAGCTATGTAGCAATAATTAGCCACAACATAGACTTTATGTGGCTGATGGAACAATGCAGCATAAGCAATAATCACAGCTTACAAACTTTGTACTTTTCCATGCACTTATGTCTACACATCTGCATTAGCTCAAACCTTTTAAAGACCATACACCCCCATGGTCCACCCAAACAGGTGTTTTCCCTTCTGTTGCTTAATTTACCTCTTCATGACTGTGTGGGTGTATATAGACTATACTTGTCTCACACCTCCCTGTGAGTGGGTGTGCAGGACCTTTAAAACGTGTAGATAAAGGAGATGAAGGTAAAGGAACAAACCCTCTTGCTGAGATTCACCTTCCTCTGCAGCTCCTACTTCTTGTCTGCGTTCCGGACCCTCTTCTTCCTGTGTGCTAGGCCCACCCCCTCTGGTGCTGAGGGACCCCAACAAGGAAACAAACTCCAAGAAGTTGGATTCGTTGGGAATCTGGCCCTCCTTTGCTTCCAGATCGGACTTGGAACTGGTCATGGTGGTCTAATAGAGAGATAAATGTTTGTATGTTTGATTGGACAGATGGATGGAGGTAGCTAGAATAAAGATACAGAAATAGAATCCAAGCTAAACTGCCAACATACTGTGTTATGTGAGCGGTCTGAAAGCAGAACGGCATCTTTCCCACTGTCCATGCTCAGCCCCCGGATGTGCGTCCTTCCACCAGGCCCGTAGCGGCCCAGAGCTGGCGGCAGACGCAGGAACCCTTGTGAATCCATGTTAGGGTCCAGAGGGTCTGTGTCATCGGGGTGGGAGTGGACATCAATACCAGAAGAGCTGTTATCGTTCGTCAGCTGTGGGCTTGGTGTGCTGTCAGCGGTCATCTGCAGACCGAGATGTTCCTGGTCCGGATCAGGACACCCAAGTGTGGTCGACTCAGAGCTGGTTGTTTCCTTACAAAGGTGAAACTCTTCACTTTGACTTGTTGACTCTTGCTGTTTCAGGGTGGGGTCATCCTCTGAGCCAGCAGCTTCTTCTCCCTCTTCCACCTCCTGCTTCTCCTCCTCAGGGGAGTCGAAGGTGATGACGGGGATCTTGATGTGACATTCTCCTGCTTCCTTCTGAGCCTTGCAGGACACACACACACACACACAGACGTGTCACACACTATCCCTTACATGTAACAACACCTCAATGTGCCCTGCGACCTGCCATTGGATCAGTCATTTCAAAGTCATGCTGTGCAGCCAGACATCAACCAAACCCACAGAAATGGCTGATGACCGCTGACAAAGAATTTTGGGGAAATGTGTAAAAAATCATGCAAAAGATGTTTAGAATATTTCAATTAGATGGAATAATGAGTCATTAAAACAGAAGCCAGAATGACTCTTACCTGTGCATTCTCCAGGATGCTCTGCTTGACGCTCTCCTCCAGCTGAGCAGCAGTCTGAGGGTCACAGCTCATGGTGATGATGATTTTGACTGTGTCGCTGTCGTCCAGGTGAGCCGACGCAGGCCCGGGCCCAGAGTTGTCAACCAGAACCACTTCAATCTCATCAGAACAGTACGTCTCTTCCAGTGGCTCTGCCTGACAAACAACACAAGAGACAAAAAAATAACCCCATTTCACTGACAGATGCATTCCTTTTCATTAAAGTACGGTAACCTTTTTGGTGGTCAGTCACATATATCCATATGCAAAGGTCCCAGTACGTCAAATTAAACATCACAAACATAACTACTTTCATCTGCTTCTACATCTGTAAGGCCTACCTGTGCAGGAGGTTCTAAGACATCAATGAAATCCTCCTGGGGGTCTTTGGGAGTATCCAGTGAGTTATTATTGGCATCTGAGGGCTCTTTTTGCTCCTCACTGTCCTCTATGCTCTCATCTTCACTTCCTTTGGATGGAGGCAGACCTTCATCAGCTGTTTCCTTGTCTGCAGTCTCTTTGTCCTCATGATCTTTCTCCTCCATTCTGTCCTGCTCTGAGTCTTTCTCTGTTGTTCTTTCCTGTTCTGACTGCTCTCTGTCAATTCCCATGGAAGGGCTCTGAATGTCCATTCCTTCTTTCACAGCTCCAGTTTCAATTATCTCTGCATCCATTTTCCCCGTCCCACTAGCAGATCCAGGCTGCATCTCTTCTCTTTCAGCTCGGGATGGGGGCCTCTGCTGGGCCTGCAGCAGCGGGGCGGCCTGGTCGGGATTGGGGCTAGAGAGGTCATCTGGAGAAGGCTCTGGACTTGGGTGCACGCCTCCCTCCACAGGTTTCTCCTCTGCAGCACTCTCACCCTGTTCTGGAATAAAATTAAATAAAATTAAAATTGTAGATTTAAAGTGTAATATTAATAAAACTGCTCTAATCCTAAAATTCCTGCCATGGAAATGTGATCTTTTATTTGGCTGCAGTCACAACACACAAAATTCACACTATTGTGTACGGCAGAATTTGCCAGTAACAGATAAATGTCTTCCCATTGCAATAAAATGAACTGCAGAAGGCAGATCAATCCTACTGCTATTAAAAACAAATATCAACATTTTGTCACAATTATGCAATCGACTGACGCAATGCACCACAGTGAATATATCCACCTTTTTGATCAACTGACTTTGCTCTGACTAATCATCAGTGCATTAGGTCATAAATTTCCTGGAAGCGGTCAGCTGGTCTTTTCAGCTGGCAAACTGGCTGGCTGCTAGTTCTGTGCATGCCTGAGCGTATTTACAACAATGATGTGTTTGCAGAAAAGGAAGTTGTCCATCTACATCATAGCATAAGGGAAGAGGAACAGGGCTGGATTCCACTATGACTGATTCTGACAATACAGTAATGAGAACATTTGTTCCCCCAAAATAACATACAAGGCCTCAACACCTGCAATAGCTAGAGATTAACTGATGATGGCCTGAGGTTAAATGTTGAGCTATAGCTGGCTGTCTTTCTACATCCTGTCTTCACTCTATAAATGTACACTTATTACTGAGCCATATTGTCAGTGACATTTTTAGCTTTACACAAAACCAGTAGGAAGTCATCTTTTTAGATGGTGAAGTCATCTTTTTGGTGGGTTGGTTGGCTGGTAATATACAGGGATTATCTAAACCCTTTTGAACACTATAATTGCTAAACTGAGCAACAACTAAATCATTGTTATCTGTATGTGAAGCTGGTCACATGAAAATATGTTGGAGGCAATGTTTGAATTTACCCTGCATAAACAATCCAAACCAGACTGATTGTGACCTTCTACACTTGTATTTCCAAAGGGAGTTAATGATTAATCAGATTACGCATCTTGCCATGCTGACTTCCAAAGCACAGTTGCTTCATAAGAAACTTCATCAGAAAAAAATTAGATCAGTGAATTATTTTAAGACTGTGCATGCACTCACGTTTGTAATTGTGATTAACAGCACCTGCAGATGGGTGGCAAATTACAGGGCAAACCAACATAAAGTGTCTTTGTAAGGTTTTGGGCCAGTACAGCTTCAGTCTCCTTGGCACAGAGACCACCTCTGTCTAAAATCTCCCTTAGATGTTCAGCTGGATTGAGATCATGGGTTGGTTTCACAAAGAAATTTTAGATCAGTCTGTAGTTTTTGTAGTCTTATATTAGCCTTGTGCAAATTAGACAGCTTCAAAGAAATAAAGACTGAGTCTTTTTAAGCCTAAAAAGTTAACCACCCTACCTCCAGGCTAACTCAGCACTAAGAACCATGTTTCCATGTCAATGACAAGTGACACCTGCTAACTAGTGAGGTCAAATGACAAAAAAAAAAGCAAAAGCATGCATCATAATTTGTAGTAGTCAAGCGTGTTATGACTAATGAGAAGGGAAACAGAGATGAGATGGCAATTTCCTGTTATACATATAAATGTACAGAAGTGAGTGCTGAGCCTGACTGATGAATTAGCAGACATACTGAACGCTGGCACATCAAGAGGCCACAGCATCTCAGCTCTGCTACACATCTGCACTGTGATGAGGTTTTATGCTACAGTATGTTTTTTGTATCGTGACACTTTTTACTGAATTTCTTAGTGAAGTGTTCTTGTCTGGCAGCTGTTGAATTTTTCTTCAGGTTAAGGTTTTCTGCTGGAGGTTAGCCATGAAAAAAGCCTTATTTTACCCAGAGTTCACTGCAAATTAGTCCTACTTAAGATTTGTGCAACGGGTGAATTTAGATGTCTATTGGTTAGATGTAAGCTATAGTCAAAGTCTGTCTTTGTGAAACCAGCCCCTGGTGACTGTGAAGGCCAATGTTTATTATTCTGTGTCGTGCCCTGAGTGGAAGCATCTGCATTTGTTATGTTTCTCCATTCATTTACTCAGGTTTTCCCTTTAACAGTTACCCATCTGAATCTTATTCAAACCTAGAGAAAGATCATAATCACCTTCCAAGGTCTTCACCTCATCTGACTTTGAACAGTCCTGTGTGGAGGAGAATTCAGAAATACATGATTAAAATTAGGGCATGACGCAGGTTAACATAGTGTTTTCTGCACTGTATGATGTATGTTCGTATTGGCAGGTGTCCATATTTTAACTGTCACTCACCACCCCAATCAGACCCGGGTCGGTTTCAGTCTGTTTCACTGTCACCTGGATCACCGGACTGGGACGCTTACGAGCCAGCATCGTCATGGCAACACTGTCAGGGACTGTGCTGCTCTTTCTATTAGACAAAGACAAGAGACGGGGGAGAAATTAAACGATGAGGAGGATGAGACAAAATGTTGGGGAGTCTATGGAAGTACATACATCAATTTGTCACTTTTAGAGGAAATCCTCCAACCTTCACTCTCAGTCCCTCATGTTTGTAATACTAAAATACACTGGTTTAGAGCGGAGGAAGTAGTAAAAATACTTTTTAATTCTGAAAGGAGGTCTCAGGCCTAAATGTACAATTTCACGTTAATAATTAAGTTGCATCATTTGGGATTTAGCCTAGATTTTGTAATGACTGATCCTGGCAGGAGAGCAGCTTGAGGAGCAAGTAGCAAAAATGCCACTTTGTTGAATGTAAACATACTGCATATCTCTATGAATAGCTTCTAACAAATCCATAAAGGTGAAACCACATCTGTAGTCTTGAAAAGGAAATTCTTCAGCTACTATACCACTGACTGAAGAGTCAGGATTGTAAGCGTGCCTGAGAGGGTTTACCTGATGCTGGCGGGCAGGCAGGAGTCCGATGCATTGCTTTTCTTCTCCTGGGCCTTGCTAAGGTCAGAGAGGCTGCTGCGGACCACTGCCTCGCCTTCATCGAACATCAGGTGCAGCCGGTAGTTGGCCAGCTTGATGAGGATGAAGAAGACAGTGATGGAGGTGCAGTAGATGCTCAAAGCCATGGTGGTAGGGGGCAGGGCCTGTGTAGATGGGAGGAGAAGAGCTTCTTCATATTCAAATCAACATCTCCAGACTCCGCCAGAGCAGTGTTTGATTTAATGCTTCTGTGTGTAGCAGTCTGTTCCGGATGGAAAAGCACCTACTGTCTGTTCTCATCTGATTGTACGTAGGTGAAATTCTGCAAAAAGCAAAGCTTATTCACTCGCACAGCCTCACTGTTCCCCGAGTGCATTACAGGCTCAGTGAACCACAAGCTCTAATTTGATTAATTGGCGGATTAATGAAATTTATTGATCCCCAAGGGAGGAATGGCCCTTAGCAAAGAACAGGAAGATTAAAGACAATGCATCGGCACCCTGCGGATACATGAGTCATACTGGTCTAGAGAGAGTTCCTGCTGTGGATATGGATGCTTATTAGTGTCTGCAGGTACAAATTTGCAGTTTATATTTATTGTCCAGTTGCATTTGTGCCTGTATTTGACTGTCCCTCAACTTTCTACGATCATTTATCTTGTTCCGACTGTTGTGTGCAACCTTCAGATAAAGTGCTAATAAACTTGAAATTTGAAACATCTCTCCCAGAGAGCTTGTGTTGTTTTCGCAGAGGAAGCAGTGAGTGTTTTCAAACAGACTGTGGAAACTGTCTGTTGACGTTTTAATATAACTTCAGAGGCAAAGCTCTTACAGGTCTGGACTATCACTGTCACAGCACAATCTGTTTCCTTGCCTCATTCATGGATGGCTAATTTGGAGTGATCTAAACTCAGTGGACTTGAGCAGCACATCAATGGGGGGGACACATTTTTGATAACTAGGTGGTAGATGACAAGCACCTGCAAATTGGCCTTGGTTAACTGTGTCTAAAACAGAGAATGTGTGAAAGTTATGTGGGGCTCAATCACATCACATAACCATGATCTGCAATCAATCATTTCTCATCTGGCAAAAAAAGATAGTAAAATAATAAAAGTATTGAGACACATACAACAGCAGAAAGGTTAACATTGTAAGAGTGCATGATCAGATGTAAATGGCAGTTGTTGGCTGTTATTGCTATTAATTTCAAGAGGTAGATGGATTGGACTTGAATATACTATGTCTTAGCATTCATACTTTAGCAGCTAGGGTCAATGTGTTTGACCTATAGCTGAAACTCTTCCCTTTATTCATGTCACCATCCCACACAGGGGAACACAAAGGTCATGGAGGATGTCCCTTCAAAGAGGGACTTTAATTTGATGTATCATTGAGCTAAGATGGTGCAGAAAGAAAAAAAGGTAGGAGTGTCTGTATCATTTTGAAACTGAGATGCTTCTTCCACATCAACTGTATCATCATATATTTGATCTACAAGGCAAAGGGCTCTAACAAATCCCAGTTGGAAGTTCCTCACTCAGGATACTATCACTGTGAGTGAGGCAGCCTGTGTTGCAACCTATTTCAAAGGCCATGACATGAAAATGTTTGTGAACCACAGTTTATGCTCCTGGCTCTCACACTGCCTCATCCAGGAGCAGCCATGCGTTCCGTCACTGCGTGCAGGGGGGAAATACTGCGACAGTTCCGTTTTTCTAGCCTCTTTCCATCAGTAGCAACCAGACAATAAAGGGTGTTGGATTCTGCATGTTTATCCAAGGAAGGATTAACGACCGCATTCAAAAAATAAAAAATGTCACCTATAGGTACCGTGAACACCTCACACCCCCTTCGCGGCCTTGAACGTCACGTTCCCTGATAAAAAACTCACCAGATGGAGCGACAGGGGCAACATCAGGAGAAATATCCACAGATAGAGGTGGCAGGAGTTGTTGAATTTGTTCTGGTCCGGTTCGTGGTACCAGCCCCCGGTCAGAGATGCCCAGACTCCCTGACGCAGGGTCTGCACAACCTGGGAGCCCATCTCTCCCCCTCTCTCCTCCTCCTCTCCGCTCAGGTTGGACGGACGGATGATGCTGCTGGTGCTGCTGCTAGGCTACAATGAAATGATCTCCTCTAATACATGCTACAGTCGCTACGCCTCCATGTTAGGGTGATACAGCGCGTCTCCCGAGCCTTCTCTTTCATGCCTCGTCGGTCTTCCTCGGTGTTGTCCTCTCGTCTGCCGTTTCCCATCCCAATGTCGATTCGTCCATTGCCGCTGCCGCGGTCCTCATCTTGTCCTGTTCGTCTCTCTCCTTCTCCCTCTCCTCTCTGGCTGCCTGCACAGATGCGCAGCTCTGACCGCGTCCCCTCCCTCCCCACTCCTCCTCTCTGCCTCCCTCCCTCTCCATCCTTTCCTATTATGTGATTCCCACCTTTAGTGTGTAGCTGCGCACAAACGCAGCCAAACGGTTTGCAGGAAAATTTAGTCATACAGTCAAGCCATTGTGCATATGGTATGTGTTGACTATATGGAGCTCTGCATATGTACATGTGTTTACAATAAGCTATGTATGAACAGAGCAAATGCATAATGTGTACTTGCTAAAGCTATAGGCTAATCAATATGCATGTAATAGCCTATACATTATAAAACGCTACTTGTCAGACATTATTCCATTCAATTCAATTGAATTCAATTCTATTATTAGAAGTGTAGCTATATGTCCATATGTTGTGTTGTGTTGTTTTATGTTATGTTATGTTATGTTATGTTATGTTATGTTATGTTATGTTATGTTATGTTATGTTATGTTATGTTATGTTGCAAGAAATCCTACCTTCATGAAGGTTATAATGTTAAGTTTGGTGTCAGGTCACGCTTATAATCGCTTTGGAGGCAGCAGCTTGTGGTGCTGCTGAATTGTATTGCGTTATAAGGACAAATGTTACTATAGTTTTGTCCGTCCCATTTATCAGTGAGAGCAGGCACTGTACTCAGTAAAAACCTAACATTATCATCTCCATGAAGGGGACTGAATTTGTTTTAGCTTGGTGTTCCTGATAAATTGCCAACTGAGTGTATAGCATTGTTGTTCTTGTGGCGCTTTATATGTGTACTGTCTTTTATCCATTGCATTCAAGTGTGTGCAAGAGAGCCACTAGAAACCGGGGTGATATTCCGTGCCAGCTGATTCAGTAATAGTAGCTGTAGTAGTAGTATTTATATGAACATTGTGTCATTTGTGTGAAAGTATCTCCAGTGAAATTTCTCCTTCACGTGGCTGCTGTTTGGTGAATACTAAGAAAGTGTGCGTGTGCGTGTGCACGTGTGATTATATGGTCCACTATTCCCATAATTTCCCTGAAGGCGCGCTCTCCTCACACATTCCTCCAGTAGCTCCTCCCCAGTCCTCCCTCCTCCCCCTTCCTCCTCGTCTGACACTGCGCTCACGTGTCACGGGACTCACCAATCAAGGGGCACCACAGCCAGCACCGAGATCAGCGGCAGAGCCCCGCAGACTATCCACTGCTGTGTCCAGCTCCGCTTGGCGACAACGGCAACTGGGGGGGTTGTTTTGATTAAGGTTGACGGATTTTTTTTTTCCCTTCTTGTTTTTACTCCCGTATTGTTGCGTTGAGTTCCAGGATGTTTGATGCGCTTTCTAAGCGTTCATCCCTCGGCTGTTCTTCACGTCGCCGGCGGAGAAATAAACTTGGGAATAATCGATCTTAGAGCTGAGAGGAGCAACTTTTCCAACTGCCGTAGTAGTCAACGGGCTGACCTATGCTAAGCTAACCCACTAGCCCAAAGTCAGGAATTTCTTGTTAAAAGTTCACAAACGAATGAGCGAACTTTACAGTTCAGGATTCGGTGACTATATGAGATTTACTGGCAACTTTGACAGAGAAACCTGCCCCTCGGAGCCTCACTTTATTTGGGTCGGAGCGGCCGGTGCAGGTGCACCTCTTGCGGCACCTGCGAAGACAGTAACTTAGCTCCATCGGTAGAGTGCTAACTTTAGCTTGTTCATGTTAGCATTAAGTAGAGGCTGAGGCAATGTTGTGGAGAAACTTTTCTCTCGTGGCTGAGGTTATTTGAGATTTAAGACTTCAGTTGTTAAGCTCCAATATTGTATCGCTGTTTAGCCGTCAGCCCATAAAGTGGTGACATATGTTAAAAAGTATTTCAGCTAACCTTAGCCAGCATCCCCGCTAGCTAGTTATTGACCCTCATACACTTTTACCGGAGTGGCGACGTGGATATAGAGTTGTAGAGGTTCTCTCCCACAGGACTTTGGACACGGTTTGACCCTCCCGTGGGCTGCGCTGGGACTTCCCCTCTGTTCTCATCAGCTAGCCTCGTAGATATGACAGCTTGCGTATTTCAAAAAGTTACGTCGTACCGTTTTAAAGTTTTCATTTTGTTCTAAAAGCTCTGCACCCTATGGTGCGGCTACGGCCACCGAGAAATGGATGTCTCGCAGGCCGCTTTCCCAAACGGTGAAGGGCGGCCGGGCGGCGGTGGGACCGGGGAGCATGCCTGGACAGATTCACCGTCAGTGCGGGCGTGGGCTCACTCTGCCCCGCTCTGCCCAACTCGGTCCCTGTGGACGGCCGCATACGACTACGAGGCAAGCGGAGAGGATGAGCTCAGCCTCCGTCGAGGGGACGTGGTGGAGGTCCTATCCAAGGACGCGGCGATCTCCGGGGACGAGGGATGGTGGACGGGTAAAATCAACCACCGGGTCGGGATTTTCCCCTCCAACTATGTCACCTACCAACCTGCTATTTACCGTCTCCCAGCTACGAGTGGGTCAGTGGGGGCACGAGAGCGAGTCCCGAGCTCGCCCGTTCAGATTCCCTTCAGTGAACTGGTACTTGAGGAGATCATAGGCGTGGGTGGATTTGGCAAAGTTTACCGGGGAACATGGAAAGATCAAGAAGTCGCCGTGAAGGCGGCTCGCCAAGACCCGGACGAGGACATAACAGCCACCGCCGGCAGTGTTAAACAAGAAGCTAAACTTTTCTCCATGCTGCAGCACCCCAACATTATTAAACTGGAAGGAGTGTGTTTGGAGGAGCCTAACCTGTGTCTCGTTATGGAGTATGCCCGAGGCGGGACACTGAACCGGGTGCTGACCGGAAGGCGCATCCCTCCACACATCCTGGTCAACTGGGCCGTGCAGATTGCACGCGGGATGCACTATCTACACGAGGAGGCCGTGGTACCCATTATCCATCGTGACCTGAAGTCTAGCAACAGTAAGCAAGGATTGTGTGTGTGCCTGTGTGTATGCGTCTGTGTGTACGTGTGTGCTTAAGAAATGAAGATGTAAAAATGAACAAGCTAACTTTAGGAGCAAGTCCTCATAGTGTCTGCGGGAGAACCGTCCACCTGTTGCACATGCAGCACATCCTCCTTTAGTTATTTATAGCAGAGTTTTGGTTCAGTTCTGCTTAAGTAACTCTGTTAGTGTTAACTAACTCCATATCCTCTTGTAAAACAATTATTTTAAGTCCCATTTACCCCAGGCAATCTCTAAATTCAGTCTTGCAACTCCAGTGTCAACCTGTCACACAGATAGTGATTGTTTAATATTGTATTAATGACATGGGACATTGGGAATGTTTACCATACTTTATTAGGAAAACACAGCTTCGTCATTACAGTTTAAAATGATGTTGCTGAAAACTCATGATTCACATATGTTTCACATCATCACAGGCACAGTACTGCCCTTTATTCAGGATGGATTTAAATAGGTGTATGAGGTCTGTGGTTGTATGAAGTGGTGGGGGATACCATCAAGAGGATGTGAAATAAAGTCAGAGTTTGCTCAGCTGGGCTAACCCCACCCCCCACCCCCATCCCTCTGACTCACTCCTTCATCCTTTAACACACACAACCACACATACCTTCCCAGCCCCCTCTCCACCCCAAACTGAAATGTTGTTCAAATAAAGTCAGTGATTTACCAAGCACATAACCAGACACACTTCGTCCACAGTGTCAGGCCAACCTGACGAATCAGAGCTAAAACTACAGGTCACAGGTTAATAGAAATCAGACAGAGAACCTGTCTAGGTATAGTAATTGAGAAAAACATGCAGGGTTGGATTATTGAACTCGGTTCAGTACAGAAGGCCAATTCTGTGTTAGTTCCTTCATGGCCCGGTAATTGACAACAGCCCCGCAAACTTTAGTTTCCCAGGACTGAATAATGAATGGACAGGACTTGTTGAGAAAAAGAATCGGAGTCATATACCGACTTACATAGGCTACCCACTTCAACTCAGGTGCGTTTATGTGTGTAATATGACTCCAAACACTATGTTTCCCTTTGTGACCAGAGTCTTATCAACCTGGGGCCATGTGGGGAGCAGCTATGGCATACTGTTCTGTGTGTTAATTTCCAGCTGTGAGAGCCAGTGTGTGAATGTTGAGACAAAATACGTGAACTGTACATAGACCAGACCCTCCATTTTCACCAGAGTAAGGTGTTCTGATTGGATTTGAAAAGGATAAAGATTCCCTCCTAATGTTGTACAGATTTGTAGGGCCCTCTGTGAATTGGCCATGAAATCTCTATGCGTGCAGGTCCAACACACATATGCCAAGTGATCATAACATTTATATGCTGGAAACATGGCTATAGTTTCAGGTAACAAACACAAGGGGGATAGTGCAAGCATGACAAAGAGCCCACACCTTGTTGATCCTCACAACTAGTTTTTCAGTCCACTTACATTCACAAGAAAATAGTATAAATACATTGTGGTTAATCTAAAAAAAACTCCTTACAGACCTAATAGCAATATGCCAGTAAAATTGTTTACATTTGATAAGTAGTTTTTCCAAGACATAAATAAACCAGAGTCACTCTAAAACAACCAAACTGCAACTGGTCATTGTGTCTGGTAGAAGTTGATTTTTTCAAACAGTTTGAAACAAAACTTTGAAATAGTTCTTTTTATGTGCGTATGATGTGCTGTGATCACGCCATGCAATGAACAGTGTAGAAGAGCCCAACCCTAAAAGCAGTCTTATTTAAGATGAAGATTTGTGTTAATTTTGGGCAGATGGAGAGAAAGGATTTAACTGCTGTTTAGACTGTTTGAGCTAATCGGATGTTTGGAGAACATACACAAACAAACTCCCCCGAACAGGCGCAGTGCTGCTAACACAAGTTGATGTGTTTGTCCTGCCACTTCACTGTGACCAAGAGACAGCATAAGCTTGAAATGAGGAGGGAGCATTAGAAACTAAACTTAGAGGAGACCATTCACAATGTGCCTATTGCGTTTCTGGCCTATAACAAAATCAGCTAACTCTTAAGTTTGTAAGCCAGTGGAATAAATACCTGTTTTGCTGGATTTTATTTTATTTTTGCTTCGCTAGAGCCCGCTGCTAATCACAAAACAAGACCAAGAAAGACTCTGAATTCTGAAAATACCGGTTTACAACAGTACTGTTACTAGTTGTGGGTAGTTGATCGTCCCAGGGTCAGAAGTCTGAACATCTCTAGTCAGTATACGGTCTTATCTAAATAAAGAGAGAATGAAAGAAGCTGTATGTGTTTTCTTTGAACCAGGGCTGTGAGTTCACAAAAAGACACTCTCCTACACACAAATGGCACCCTGTGGTGTGTTGGGTTGTTTTCCCAGTAAAAACCTAGAATAATGCAGCTTAGAGAAGTTGTTGCATCTGCTAGTGAAGGCCTGTTGTCTGTCTGTCTGTCTTGGCGTTGTGTGTGCGTCGGTCAGTCAAAAAGGATAAAAGGAGTGAGAATTATCTACACAGGGGGCGAAAAGAAAATGAATACATTGCATTAAGTGTTTTTTTTAATCAGCAATCTGTCGCTTTTTTAATATTTAATGAACACAGTGTCTGTTGGCGTGGCTCTTTCACTTCACTATTTCTGGTATATATTGTCAGGTTGTTTAGTTCCAGCATTTTTGCTCTCAGGATAAACCAGGACATACACAGGTACATATGTGTAGAGGCAGAAAAACACCTAAACTTCTCCACCTTCACTCAGCTACTCAGCCTGTCATTTATCAACTTGCAGTGTACACATGCTCCACGCAGACAAACATACAGCTATTTGATCAATGATTAGCCTGTAAAGTAATATGTTGGAAGTCAGCAAGATTTGTTCTTTCTCTTTTGTGTTTTTCAACCTAATCTGTAAAATCCCAGCCTGCAGGGAGGAATGTTGCTAATGAGGGATAAAAGCTTAACATACGTTTGCACAATGGACTGGTCAAGCAGCGGTTGCTAGGCTACTGTGGCCAGAAGAATGGCTAGGACTCGGAGGGTCTCAAAGCCCTCGTTTTGTTTTGTTCCGTTCATATTTAATCTCCCAGAGAGCAGCGGTACTCTTTTATTGCCACAAACTGAGGGGGTTTTTCTTCTTACGTCGTTATTTTTCTCCTTACTTACCTTCCTCCCCTTGTTCCTTTCTGCTCCGTCTTGCTCCTTATTATTTTTCATGCCTACTTTTTGACCAACACAATTTTCAAACTTTAAAGGACAATGCTGGAGTTACTTTTTCTTTTTAACATTAAACGACAAACTCAGAATTTATCCTGCTAACAAACATTGTCTGTGTAGCTTCAGCCGGATATAGTGTATGCCTATATGTTATAAAGCTCCATTGTCATCCAAAATTACTGTTTACTAAGACTGTTGCATTGTTGTGTGGATATTGTTATTGATTATAAATTATGATCTGTGCAACTAAACAATATTTTAAATGTTTATTGCAATGAAAAATATGCCACTTAAATGCAGTAGCATGACTTTTATGTTTTTAATAGTAGGTCACATCAGGCTCTGGCTATGCAAGCTTTACATTTTGGATAAATTTATTATAAATTCATAACTGTTTGTTGATCGATAGTATTTGTTGTTTTCCATCTTCCATTTTCTCTTTCCCATCTCACAACTTTGATTTAAACTTTCTCCCTATGAGGGGTTGTATTCAGAGCATTAGATAACAGCAAAAAATGACACTGAAACCTGGCCCTGAGCCAGCACGCATAACCCACATTAACTTTGGAGTTTCACATCTTGGTGCGAGAGATAGTATGCCAGGAATGTGTGCTTGAACGCCACTGAAACTGATGGAGTTCTGTTTGGAGCGTGTGCAACAGCATTCTCCCATCAATCTTAGGCCATTGTTAGACTTAATCATGCTGTCCCTGTGTTCCCCCCCCCCCCTCTTCCTGTCTCTTTCTCAGCACACTCATCATTCTGTAGATCTGTGAGGACCTCGCACAGAAAAAAAATCCTCTTATTTTCATGCACTCATATTAGAACAGATGGAAAAAGTGATAAGTGGAGGAAAGGTGTTGAATTCAGAAATTAGGATGACAGCTATCACACCACTGAATGACCCAATTATGGCCCAGTACTTGCAACAACCAAGGCAAAGTGCTGGGGCTTGTGCAGGTGACACCTGTTATTTACACACACACACATTATTTTGCTCCTATTCAATTAAAATAGATTTTCAAAAAAGAAAAACTAGGGATGCTTCTATCACACATTTCTTAATACCCAAACTAAGAAACTACAGACAGATGGACTACCAGTTCCACAACAGTAATTTGCATCCATCTTCCATTTCATATTACTTTCCTCCCACTGCTGCACCATCAGCTATGGGAATACTAAGCAGACCTAGTTATCTAGTTATCTGTCTCTGTAGATTTGGGATTCTGGGTTCTCTGTGAACCACCCTACTTCTGTGGGAACAGCATTGCAAAAGAACACCTCCTCTTAAACCCTGTTTTTCATTACTAGGTCATAACGAGTTCACCACAGGGGAGCAAACAGTTAGGCTTGATGTAACTCAGAAAAAGTATCTCTCAAGAGGATCCTTTTTTTCCTCCTCTACTTTTGCTGTTGTCTTGCTCTACTTGTGGAATAAGTATAATCTGAGAGGAAAAGCTACCAAAGCTTGACTAGGTGTCGCAGGGCAACTTTTTCTCTGGCTTCCCACAATTACCCCTGGTGACACACAGACAGTTACTGCCTGTCTTTTCTCTGTCGAGAGAATGGGCAGAGGGGAGAGAGGAGGAGTGGAGATGCTTTCACTGTGTTTTTTATGACCTCTCCCTGACTGCACCTATTGTTGCAGGGCAGGGTGAAAAGGAAAAGGGCCCACAGCTGAGAAGAGCTGCCTTCCGAATCAACCAATCCCCTCCGCAGCTCCCTAGCACATTGATAGATACAAATGCAGCAAAAGGTACTAGCTGTACACCTTTAACATGTGTTATGTTTTAATTAGCTTAGTTATGGGTTAGTTCTAGACTAAATAGACAAACCAGGAGAGGAAGAGGCCCGGAGAGATGTGACCATGATAGATGGATTTAGCCAGCCATTAGTCTTGATCCTTTTCCCATCAACCAGAATGCCTGGGGGCACTCTCATTTCAACCGGGAGAGACAGACTAGTCGGGGAATGTTTAGCAGCCTTGTTTCTGCTTACTACAGGAAGCCCTCTTGCTCTCATGCTTAGTGTGCTGGCACAATTATGAAAATACTGCCATGTCAAGTTAGGAGGCCACACTCCTAATATAGTACATATATACAATATAGTACACTCCTATATATATACATATACGGTAACTGTTGTGTCAGTGCTCCATTTTCATTACTGAAAATACACAAATTGAAGTCTCCTACATGTGTGCTGCATCTTCCAGTATTGACTTTTTATTTTTATTTATCACTTTTTTTGTGGAATTTCACTTGAGATACTACTAGTAAAACTTGAGATAATTTTGGTTTACTAAAGAGGGAAGAACGTGTGCCCAGTGCTGCCCAAAAAGTTTATTTTTTCTTTTTACCTTGAGGGGGAGAAAGCAATGGGAAGAAGCGTGGGACCTGCTTTGAAGGCTGCAGCTCTGCTTCTGATCTTCCCACTGTTCTACCGTGAAAGATGGGTCTGCCTGAAGATCCACTGTTGGAAATGGGAATTAAATGGGGGTTGGACTGAGGGTGGGGTCTGCCTTGGAGGCATATCCATCTCCAATTGCATTGCACTGTTGTCCGCCTCAAAACATTTTCTTTTCAAAAGAGTAAGAAAATATAGACTGAGAAAATCCTGCAGAAGCACAGAAAACAACTTACAGTCTGAGCTATAACCTTTTCAGACATAAGTTTTCAAGTTGCAAGGTATCACATTTGTAATGTGTTTTTTATCACACCAAACAGGTTTCACACACCACTTGTAGCTTATGCAGCTGGCAAGCCAAATAATCCAACAGTAATGATACGATAATTGTAGTCTACACACAGCAGCATTTATTAATCTAAATTATAGTTTATTGTAAACAGGGTATTTATAGCTTAAGCATTGGCCCACCTCTCAATATTTGAGAACACCTTCTCACTGTATTTACATTTAGTGTTTTTGCCAAAAGACAGAAGTATAGACAAGCTCATGGAAATGACTAGTATACCATCAAATTCAAGGATGTCAGTTTTCATGCACTTCCTATAACCTTGGGCTGTTTTTACTGGCATACAACAGTGTGTCAGTGTGCAGTTCTTAAAATTTTACTGACGTGGCCTATTTATGCAGGATTAAAATCATGAGGTGCATAAGTAATAATTAGGTTACCATTACCCCACCTTCCCTTGTTAAACATATCCTATCCAAACAAGGTTTTAGCTTGTCTGTAGGACGAAAACAATCTTAAAGATTCACTAGCCACAGCCTGATTTTGTGCATTAGCTCAGCTGTAAAGACTTTACCTGTGCTAACCTTACACTTCATCTAAACACAGGCTCTAGATTTATCTTTCCAGTACAGGGTGTGGTTTGGCCTGGGGCTTGACTTTTAGGATGACCCTAAATAGAAATCAGCCAGAGCCAGAGCTTCTTTCTCTGCAATTTGAGTGCAATCTTGAAACAAATATATTTATTATCAGAAAACTATTTTGCTGTTATTATTGTTATTATTACTTTTGTTGTAAGTATGGAGCTTCTCATTGAAAATCTGCTGAGATTAACCTTTGATGGAAAATCTTATTAATTAGAATAGGGTGAAGAGATCACGGGAGGTGGACTTCAAAGAATAGCTGGTGTCATGTGTTGGCTGGAGTTGAGCTATAAAGCCTCAGTTATACTCCCTTGCAGAGTTTCGCAGCAAACATGAATAACTAGTGCCAGTGGTATCTCAGCAGATGTTTAGGTGCTGAATGCATTCAAGTAGAACTTCAGCAAATAGCCAGTTAAATAATTTGTGGATTGACCGAAAACTAATCAGCACTTTTTTTGATGATTGGATCATTTGTCATTTTTTAAGCAAAAATATTTTGCTGCTTCAGGCTTCTCAAATGTGATGATTGTGGGAAATTGTACAAGGCATTTTTCACTATTTCCTGACATTTTATGGACACAAAGATTAATCAGATAAACAAGAAAATAATTGTTTATCTGAAAAAAATGTCAGTTGCAGCCACAGTTGCTTTTAATTTAATTGTCTATCTTATTTAGTGAGGCCTTATGCATGTCTGAAGTTTTATGATCTGCACTGAATAAATTTATGCAGTGGATGTACCTCTTCATCAATCACATGACATAGAAGCTCAGATTAACCAGCAGGGGCTATGTGGTGTGTGTTTGTGTTATTAGCTTGGCTGCTAATAGACTCCAGGAGCCAAACAAAATGGATGGCCAGTGTTTAAAGGTGTTTTTGTGGCATAACGTCAGCATGGAGTCATGTAGACAGGAGCAAGGTCTTTTATCAGAAATTTCTAGAGGGCTGACACTGAAGTATCATGGAGCTACAAAGAAAAGTATTTGGCATGATACTCTATAGGCCAATCAACATGGACGGGTTTACCCCAAAACCACTGTTCTTCTAGGTTGTGTAACTAAGCCATCATAAGTCATTATAAACCTACAGAGCCTGCTGGGAGGAATCTATGGAATCACTGAGAGAGGACTTGACAACAGGAAGTAGGAGTATATCATTGGTCCAGTGAAACCTGTTTGTAATGGAATTCCTATTGTTGCAGCCTGGGTAGAGGATCCCCTCTGTGCCCCAGGCTAGTAATGGCACCAATACCCCTGTTATTAGTGGAGACCCATAGCAGTCACACTATGGTTAAAATGCTGTGTGAAAACGCTTATTAAATACTAGGTAAATATCTTAATTATCAGCTTTGTAGCTGTATCCTCAATGAGTCTAAAGAAATTGCCCCAAGTTAGTTTTTGATAGGAACTAGCTGTCTGTTCATGTGTTTCCTGTGTGAATAGTTGCAGTAAAGTGGTAACTTTCCTGTTGCGTTGTGTTAAGATGCAGTTAAGTATATCAGTAGAAAAGGTGAATGTCCTTGGTGGTTTCATTCATAGTGTTTTATGTATGTATGATCTATAAATGAATGCAGCCTTAAAGAATATACAAACGTGATCGAGGACAGCAGAGTATGGGAAAAAAAGGTAAAGAAATACATGTTCATGTACATGTTTTATTTGAAACATGTTTACACCACCGCATATTATAGTAACTATCAGATAAGATGCTGTAGCATCTTGTTTTGGCAAGCATGAATTTTATTCTGTTGCAAGTAAATATATTTACTTATCTCTGAGAAGAGTGCTGGGAGAGTAAGAAGATGTACATTGAATTCAAAATGAAGCCTACTTTTGGGTTCATTGATTATGTTTGAGGACTTGATGGATGTGAGAGAGTAAGTCCGTATCTAGAGACTAGTTCATATCCAGCACAGTGTAGGCAACATGCAGTAATGGTACTTGTGTTGTATTATTTTTTGATGAATATTAAGAATTGAGTGTTTTAAGTGAAATATAGCTGCATTACTGTCCCAGATATTGAGAATTGTACAAAAGGTGTGCGTGTGTGTACGTGCGCGAGCATGTGCGCACGCGTGTTTTGGCAGGTTCTGTTTAAGTACTGCTGTGGAGGAGTAAGTCCAAGGTCAGTGTGTGATAATACAGCACACACACTGCAACTTCTTCATTCAAGTAGTATTTGCACACACCCCTAACAGAGCCTCTCATGAAAGCTGTTAACAAATAGTCATTTACTTTGTGATACAGCAGCTGAAGAAACTCAAATGCCTTGATGTGTTTTTCAGCACCTTCACTATCTGTCTTTATCACTGCATCCTTTTTTCCCATGGGAATATAATCAGAGTGTGCTCACCAACAATACACTCAGAGTTTTTTTTTTTTTTAATCGTAGCTGTTTGCTTTAAATTGTAAACTTTAACACCTGAGCGCCTTTTTCAGACCACATAGAGGGTCTCAGATTTTAGTTTCTTTGCTGGATTTGACATTCTGTAGGATCAACACATCTGATAGGACATGTTCAGACTGACCTACAGTGGTAGGACTGCATGTAAATAATGAAATGGGACGGTTTGTAATGTGAGGAGATTTTGGCAGAGGCAGAAGCAAATGTTGAAAACAACACCAAGAGGATGAAAGGATCAAAGAGTCTGTTTTGGCTTCTGATACACCACTCCATGGAAAAGGCTGCTTCTTGTTAATAGATAACAAGAAGATTTGGCGGTTTGTGTATCAGCACACAGAGAGTAAGTCTATTTGTGCTGAAAAGGAAAATTGGACATTCGAAAAATGTAACTACTCCACAGTCGTCACCTGGTTGTGGGTGGCACATGTTTGGAAAGCTTAAACCTTCTCAAGGACTTGTTGTTGACTCCTTTGTGTATTAATGATATAGAGATAAGTGACACAAGTGTTTAATCTTACTGGTTCTCTGTACTGCACTGAATATCACTTTAGTTTACTTGGGAGTTTTTTGTTTGTGTGTTGGGTTTTGTTTTGTTTAATGCTTGTGACCTTTACAGGGCAATTTCTGCTCAAATTTCCATTGATTACATTTTTTTATTTTTCATTATAGTAATTTTATTTTTTCATCTCGTGATTGGCGTAGAGGGTCTTGACTTCACACGTCAGGTGGCTGTCTCTTCAGTGTGGCGGGGCTCTCAGGCCAGGTGTAGTGTTACAGAAAGGATTGGAGGGTTCCGGCTATCTTTAATGTGTTAAACAGTTCTAGGACCTGAGGACAGGTGCTTTGTGGCGCTGTCAGCCTTCTGTTTCTACAGTAATAAATGACCTGCATACCGCTGTTGGCCCTGTTGAATATCGACTATCATCTCCTCACCTGCACAGTTGTCTTTTTCTCCGTCCCTCACTCTTTGTATCTCCCTTTCTCTTTTACTCGTCTTTCTCCTTTCTCTTCTCACCTCCCTCACATCTGTCACTTTCATCCCAATCTTGTCTTTTCTCTCAGTCACTCATCACTTGTTATGCCCTTTTCCTCATGTATCTTTATTTATCTTTTGCCCTTGTCCTACTTCAAATCTCCTCCATGATTCCACTCAAATGTATCCCTTCCCCGTCCCCTCTCTTTTCAGTTTTATTACTTGAAAAGATTGAGAATGACGACATCGGGAGGAAGACCTTGAAGATCACAGATTTTGGCCTGGCCAGGGAGTGGCACAAAACCACAAAAATGTCTGCGGCAGGCACCTACTCCTGGATGGCTCCCGAGGTCATCAAATCATCTCTCTTCTCCAAAGGCAGTGACGTCTGGAGGTATGACAAATAACACCCACACACAGACCCAAGAGCATCTGCTTTTCTCATTTGTCAGTCATTTGTGACATTATCCCTCAGTCCTTTGTTAAATATTCCTTCCTCTTTCCTTCTCTTTCTTTTATGATTCATCCACCAGCTATGGTGTCTTGCTGTGGGAGCTGTTAACAGGAGAGGTGCCATACCGAGGGATAGACGGCCTGGCTGTTGCTTATGGCGTGGCAGTCAATAAGTTAACTCTGCCAATCCCCTCCACTTGCCCCGAACCCTTCGCCAAGCTCATGGAAGGTAAACTAGCAGAGGCATGCATACAGTACCTGCAGGATGCAGGAAAGCATGTCCTAAAACACAGTTTGTTTAAAAGATATTTTAAGTTGACAGTTTTATTTGACCTTTATTTACCCTATGACCAAATTCCAGAGTTGTTAAAAAAACAATAATTTTAAAAGAATTACTTAGTGGTAAGTTTGAGAGTTTTTATTTGTTTATTTGTGTAGAGATACACATTTTTGCTCTTAAATTTGTCACTTATTACCAAAGTTTGCCTAGTATTAGAATAGGTATTTGCTGTTCATACTGATTATATATGGATAATGTCATCTTACACATATTTATTTTACCATAATAACACTTAAGTAATCATATAAACTGCCACCTTTTTACAAAAAAGTAGTTTGTTCTAGGCAAGCACTAATATTTCTGCTATGGTACACTGCCAGAGCTTAACATAGATGAAACAATACACATATATGCTTGTTACTGTATTTGTTAATTTATCAATCTATACTTGCAATGTGTGTGTCCAGAGTGTTGGGACCAGGATCCCCATGTGCGTCCTTCCTTCTCCTGCATCCTGGAGCAGCTGTCGGCCATCGAGGAGGCGGTCATGGCCACCATGCCCCAGGACTCTTTTCACAGCATGCAGGACGACTGGCGTGTGGAGATCCAGGAGATGTTTGATGAGCTCAGGACCAAAGAGAAGGTATGACAGAGTGATGGGATTCACAGATACATCCATTACATTACACAGTACACACAGTATGAGGGCGGCTGAACAGGTGGTTGAATGTGTCTTATTTCCTCCTCCTCTGTCTCAGAGTTTCGGAAGTTGGAAACCTGCTGTACAGTATCTGCAGCAGACCTTCTACCCACCTCGTACTATTCTCTTACTCTTCTATTTCTTTTTTTTTTAGTAATGATACATGTTGGCTAATCTGTTATTAAGAAACAGTCCAACCATGTTTGATCACTTGGGAAAGCTTTTACAGACTAAAACGTTTAATTGGTTACTTTCAGTGGACAAGCTAATCGCGCATTTAACAAAATGAGTCATTAATGCCGAGGTGATTTAGCGTACTTCCCCTTGTTAAGACCTTAATCTGCTTCCTGTATAAGTCTCCTGTCGCTGGCTTAAAGAGGGGGGTTAATTCGTGTTTGGAGAAACAGCAGGATCAGCACACAGACCTGGGCCAACGAATGGTGAACTGAATGACATGGGTACTGAAATCTCTACAGGTGGTGGTGTTGTTTTAAGAGATTAAATATGTGCCTTTATAGTTATTATTTTTATCTCTTATATTTTAGATATATATATATTTCTTGCTTTAGTTCACCAGTTATTCTTCACCATCTTTTGAGCATGTACCTTTGTGTTATGTAATTTACAACTACCCAGATCACTTAAACACTCAATTGCCATAATCTGGATGGCCTCACTACATCAGAACCTTGCTCAATATGTAAAGCTTTCATAAATCAAGAGAAGGGGAAAAAAAAAACGTAGCCTTTAGCATGAGTAAACATATTCCCATCACAAATTTCATAAGATTACCTGTGGAATTAGCCAGTGCATCAGCAGATTTCCTGTTAACATCCCAGAATAAATCTGTGTCTAGGTGGGTGGCTGAAGGGGCTTGACTGTAAAGCTGCTTTATGGAAGTCATCCAGTAAGGATTATTATTACTCAGCTGAGAGCAATTAAAGAGAAAATAGAAGGCATGAAGAAAGAGTAAGCCATGGGAGGAGACAACACTGTTTAGCTGTGTAAGACAGCCTGAAACAGCAGGCAGTAATCTCCTGAAACCAACTTGTTATAGACAGAGTTACAGCACCTAATACATGGCTAACAGTCCCGCCTGCCTTATAGATGTCTGTCTGCAAGAGCTTTACTCTTGTTGCACGGGTATTATGAGATGTTTTTCTCAGAGGATGGTCTGTCACATTGTCTAAAAAAGTATTTGCCCAATATTTATATTCTTGTCTAATGTATCTGTTCAGTTCCAGAAGAGACAAACTGATGCATAAAACCCTCAAGTGAAAAGATAATTTCTTCTCTCTGGCCCTGTCAGTGTACCTTGATTTTAACAGAAGTCTGTCTGCCAATTTAACCATATACCTATCTTAAAACCTGGTTCATCCAGGAGCTACGTTCCAGAGAAGAGGAGCTGACACGGGCCGCCCTCCAGCAGAAGTCTCAGGAGGAGCTGCTGAAGCGTCGGGAGCAGCAGCTGGCAGAGCGGGAGATCAACGTGCTGGAGAGAGAGCTCAACATCCTCATTTTCCAGCTCAACAAAGACAAGCCCAACGTGAAGAAGAGGAAGGGCAAATTTAAACGTTCCCGCCTCAAACTGAAGGACGGAAACCGCATCAGCCTGCCTTCAGGTGAGCGAGCAGACTGAACCAGTGTCTTGACTTAGAGTTCCTCTAGTGGGAGCGGTGAAAAGAGCTAAACTGTAAGTGTGCCCAACCTCAAGAAGGAACTTACAGGCGGTTAAAGTGAGATGTTTACTGACAGAGTGATGTTCATTGGGTACCCTGCATAAGCAGCATTTCCATGCTGCTCTAATTAGGTGAGAGCAGCATTACTACAGCTAAACCACAATAGATCTACTCTGTCAGTGTACGAGCCGATTGAGACATTGCAGTGGAAGGATTAGTCATATGTGTCCATGTTGCATTTTGCAGACTTCCAGCATAAGATCACTGTGCAGGCGTCGCCTTCTATGGACAAGAGGCGGAGCCTTCATAGCACCAGCTCCTCTCCTCCCAGCAGCCCCACACTCATCCCTCGGCTACGAGCCATTCAGCGTAAGTCCAGCGTTTTTCTTTTCTTTTTTTCTGTTTTTTTTTTTTTTTTTTTTCCCCATGATTGTCACCTTCTACTCTTCATCGCTATTCTTGGCCTTGGCCTGGATTATCAAATCTGCATATTTTAAAAAAATACTGATACTGAAGAAATCAGATCAACTCACAGAGAATGTCATGGGAACCCGGAACATGGGAGCAGTGTCATTCACAATGGCAAAAGCTGTATGAACAAAAGCTCCAGAGCCACAAGCAGTCAGCCAGTTGTTTGAACAGTTTGATAATGTTGTTAGTCACGCACCAACGCCCCTGCAATAACTGGAACAAATTCCTCTTGAGCATTTATGGTAGATCCTGACATTCAGACAGAGGGTGCAGATTGTTGCTCAGAATCACCGTATTTGTTATGTTTAGCCCTAATGGAGGTGATTGATATGGATCAAAATTCTGCAAAAGGCACGAGAACTTTCACAGTGAACCTAACATCTGAGGGAGAGGTACAAAAACTACCATAACATTTTACAGAATAGGCGGAAACCAAAAACAGTTTTAAAGTTTCTGTTAGTCTACTTACCGAAATTAGTTTTATCAGAAAGTCAGTTTTATTTGTGGCCCAGAATCCAGAAAAAGGTACAAACTAGAACCATCTTAACCACTATATCTGTGCCATAATGCTCACGTTGGTTAGAGGTAACATGTATGTTTCCCTCCTCAGTGACGTCCCATGTTCGTCGGGACAGTTTGTATGTTTACCAACAGGATGTTGATCTGACCAGCGAGCTCACAGCCTGCTCTGGGCTCAGGAGTAAAGGCAAGCTAATGGGTACCCACACGCAGCGTTGGTGTGGGCTCTGAGGCTAACAGCACCACGCGCTGAATGTGGTGTTTGGCTAACTTTAGCACCTGAAATGGTTTGATGGCTAACCACTTCCCATCCCAGTGGGGATTGTATGTGCTGATTGGGTTTCCTGACGTGTGGATTATAACAAGCCTTCAGTGTTTGCTGCTGGTTAAAATTGTTTCTCAGGTTCTTTACTTAACCTGAAAATCAAATACAAAGAGACAATTATGAGGTGTATGCCACAGACTTGGGCCAGTCTGCCCTTGGTGTTATATTATTTGGTTAAATAATGGCACTTACATACTGTTAATGCTGTTACTTGACAATTTTGGCCCTAGTCTGTTGCTCTGATATGTTTGGTGGATCCTTCACAGTGACTAACCCACATGAATAAGAAGCTTTTATAACAACTTTTTGAGTTTTGCCTTCTGCTTTTTGGCTGTTTGGTTTTACATGTGCGGAAATTAATATACATTGCTGATATTTTCTAATAGGAAAGGTTAAATAGTCGTCTTTTCAGAGAGAACACTCCTAAGTTATGTGGTGTTTTAGATTAATGAGACTTTTTAACTACTGTTTGACTGCATAGTCGAGGAGAGAAGATAAATAATAGCCTACTATTCTGGTGAAAGATTACTGCTGAGATTTTACAGATGGCATAATACCTTCAATAATCCTACTAACGTGTCTACAGCACATTCCTTGGCGCCTTGCTGTAGTTGTTTGAGTCTGTTTTAACACTTCTGGTCTGTGTCAACAGTTACCCAAGATGAGAGCAACCGTACATGGGGCCGCAGCACCCTCTTCAGGCCAGAGGAGTTTGATGATGTGAAAAAGGGAATCAAGAAGAAAGGAAGAACCTGGGGCCCCAGTTCTGTACAGAGCAAAGAAAGGCCTGCTGCTGCTGAGAGGTAGACTGTATACACACAAACACAGACACACATACACAGAAAAAAGGAGGGTAGTAATTTTTCAGTCACTCCACCTTGTTGGAGATCGACCACAATTCAATCCCTGTTCTCAAAGAACATAACCACATTCTCATATCTAGGTGTTTTGTTTTTGACTCATATCTATTTTATACAGTAATATACAACATATGGAAATATACAAAAAAACACAACATTTTCAGCTACAAGTTAAAGTTAATTTTAATACTGAATCATTGCATTTAGTTAATTTCTGTGACAGTCTGCTGCTGCGTTCACACGCCTTTCTGAATGATCACAGAGCAGACGATATAACAGCTGCCGTTTCTCTTCTTTCACACGTGGTAAAACTAACAACCACAAGATGTTGAAGATGTTGCTGCTGAAACCACAGTCTATTTTATGTGTTCTTGTCTGTGTCCTCTGTACCTGTGCGTCTTTCTCAGAGTGCGTCCTCTGTCAGACGGCAGTAACCCCTGGTCCACCAGCCTGGTGAAGTCCCAGAAGTCTGTCCCTCTCGCTGCCCTGTTTGCCGAACAAGGTGAGCTGAAAATCCTTTGTGAAGCTGTATGTTTCAAAACATGTCCTTGTTTCTTTTAAGATTTAAAATGGAGTTTAATGTAGTTAAGTGAACAATGAAGTCGCTTGTTGTCAAGCAGCAGGTACTCTTATATAACCAGTGATGCCTGTATAGGGAAGGAATCAGTCATTTGTTATTTCCACCTCTCTGTTTTCAGCGGGGGCCGGTAAAGACGAGGCATTTGCCCAGGAATGTCCGGACAGCAGCTCCAAACCAAAGCAGCTCAAGTTCCCCAACCAGGTGTACATCGATCTACCTCTGTGGAGGGACGAGCAGCAGCCTCAGAGCCCCGGGGGGCATTGTGGGCCGGGAGATTCCGGCGCCGGGGCAGGAGGTCAGGGTGGCCCACCAGAGACCCCAGACGACCCCTACACCACCACATCAACCTCGTCCACTTCCACCACCCCACAGCTCACCCCCACCAACAGCCTGAAACGTACGTCAGCTCGCCGCAAGACTGACTCCGTGCTGTACGGCTGCGGCTCGTTGCTGGCTTCAGTTGTGCTCGGCTATGACATTAGGGAGGCTCTCAAAAACTCAGCCCCTGGTGAAGATTGCGAGCCCCAGCGTGAGGAGAAAGAGAAAAAGAAGAAGGAGGGCCTGTTTCAGCGCGCAACCCGGTTCCGACGCAGCACCTCACCGCCGAGTGGTCGCTCCCGCAAAGACGAGGCGTCGTCGAACCACACCTCCACCCAACCTGTCAATCTCATCTCCATGTCAGCCATTATGGAATGCAACTCCACCAAGTGTCTCTTGCAGTCTGAGGCGGAAGTGTCCGAGTCTAGCCCCGGAAAAGTGGAGCATGTGGCTGTCAATCATCACACAGAGCCATTCAGACCTGGCCCAGCAGCGTCCACAGACGGCCAGAGTAACAGGACCGCAGCTAAAACACAGACGCCAGTGCAAACCCAAAGCCAGCCACCAGAGCAGAGCAACCATAACACGGGGACACGACTACGCAGGAAGAAATACACCACCAACCACAACAGTAAGTAATACACAGCAGGGGGACATGGACTAACCGTGTGTACAATTTAAAAAAAATATTTACTTACTAAAACTGTTTCTCCCTCTGTCTGTTTTCAGGCAATGGCCCACCCGCTCTGCCTCCTCCAGCCACACAGAAGAAGCAGGAGAAAGAGAAGGACGTAGTACCAGAGAAGCCCTCTGGCGGGGAGGCCTTCTCCAGACCACGGCCAGTGTCGTTCCGGGCCAAACCCCACACCTGGGCCCTGCTGCGAGGACGCAACAAGAGCTACTCCCTGGGCCACTACTCCGGAGAGAAGACGGCACAAAACCTAAACATGGTGCTGTCGTCAGAGGTGGGGGTGGGCTGCTCCCTGCTGGACATGGACACAGAGGGACAGAAACGAGACTGCACTGTGCCTCTCTGCCGCATTCAGAGTTCCCCGGCACGGCCCTCCGTCTTCGAGCTGGAGAAAGAATTCCTCTCTTAGGAGCCTTGAGAGGTGATCTGCTGTGGTCATAGTTCATCCCATACAATCTAGAGCTTTCCAGAACATACGGACAGAATTTTTGGCCTAGAACTCCTGGAGGGTTTAGAACCAGGCTGCCTTTAAAAAACAAAAACAAAAAAAAAGAAAAGTTCTATGACATAGAACCCAGCATTGTCTTAGTTCTAGAAGATAACCAAGTCTAAGACATCTCGAGGGAGTTCTAGAACTTGCACCCTTATCTCAGTTTGAGAGCGGCCTTTCTATGTGTGAGGCCTTACACACTGCCGTGTCTAATCTAGAACACACAAACACGTAGGTCTGAAACCCGAGCAGAACATTGCAGAGCTGGATCAGCAGATCTTCCTCTGATCCCTCGGTGCTCGACTGCCACCTTCGTTCGCTCATCTCTCCCTCCCTCTCTCACTCTCTGACTCCCCCCCCTCCCCCTCCCTCCTTTGTCATCCTCCTCCCTTCTCGTTCTGTCGGTGCAGCTAAACGTTGACCGCTGCTGCAGCTTTCGCAACACAATACCTTCACCTTTTTATTTATATATATATTTTTATAGGTAATTTAATATGAAAAGACTTGACCTTACCTTAGCAACCAGCAGGACACATACATTCCATGTCAGTTTCAAAGTTGTGCGATCACGCTTTTAGATTTTTTCGACTTGAGGATCATGCATGCCTGTACCCTTAAAATGTTGAACAAAAAAAAAAATCATTATGCCTTGTTTGTAAATATTTCTTTTTATCCATTATCAGCCTAATGCTGGCGGTTCTTTTGTATTGCATATCTGCTGTGTTATGACTATTTTGAAAGTCAGCGATGCTGCAGTACCGTTTGTGCTCTTGGGGAAGTTTACATCCTGGATCGTTGGATGTAAGTATGTTTCCTCCTAAAAGGCCCTGAAGATTTTAGAGATGCAGGTAGAAACACACTGGAAGTCGTCAAAGGAGACTTTGAATCTTTTCACGTGAAAGTTGGATTAAATTTTAAATGACTGTTGTGGTCATGTGTTGCTAATATGGATTTTTCTAAGAGTATTTATAGAATGGTTTCTTTGGTTAATATTTCGTGTACCTCTGCACACTGCAGCAGAGTGGGTTGTGGGGGATCATAGTAATTTGGGGCAGCAAAATTACTATGATCTAATCCCCCTGATGACGGCTGATTGGCTGGACCTGTGATGACACAGCATGATATCAGATTGAAGTTGTGGACGGATTTCCACACAGCCCGGGAGTGGCCACAGACAATTTTATGAGTGCACAAAATGGCAAATACCTGTACTGTTAAACCAGACTGACCCTGTTCCTTCAAGTACTAAAGATTCTCATTTTGTCTTAATTCATGTCCTCAGCTTTATTGTCATGTGCAAACTATTTTGTAATTTATGCAAACAAGTTGTTTTTTCTTTTCTTTTTTTTTTTTTTTTGTAAGCTCAACTTGGACTTTATTACTCAGCGTCTTTGATTTCACCCCCGTCGCCATCATTATACACCTGTACTGCTACCGTTTAGTTGGTTTACAGTTTAGCTGAGTCAGGTTTTTGGTTTTGTTTTATTTCTGTTTATACACTTTTTATGTAACATTAAGCAAACAGTTTCCCCATGTAGCCAATTTTCTTATCTCTAGCTCAGGAAAGTCTGGAGACATTTACGAGTTCTGAATTTGGCCTTTTATTATTATACTGTAAACTAACCTCTGGATTAACAAAGGGCTCATTATCCTGATTTGTTTTTCTGGACCTCTGTGAATTTGACAGCATGGCGGTCTGACTATGCAGGATATATACTATACCTAGTTCCATGGTCACTCCCGGGCTCTTTAAAAAAAAAAAAAAAGAAAAAGAAAAAAAAAAGATGATGATGATTTTAGTCCCTCAGCTTTTTATCGCTGTCTTACTTCAGTCTGTTTTTGAGAGTTCATTAGAAAATGTGTCCCACTTTTGAAGGACAAGACAAGGGCTCATTTACAGTAAGATATGAATTCCCAAATGGTGTAAATATAATTGTGATTCCCGATGTGTATATCACTGTGGCATCTTACGATGATGTAGAATGTGAAGTATCACATGTTCTGTACTTTTTGACCACTGAGTTTCAAACCAGGTCCAACACTGTCAAAGGCCTTGCAAATAATCAGGCTGTTTAAAAGGTGCAGTTTACAAGTCAAGATATCACTGGATTTATCCATTTAAAAAAAAAAAAAAAAAAAAAAAAAAAGAATTAAGGGTATCTGTAAATACCACAATGCACTGGTACTGTAGCTGAAGTCTGCAGTTTGTCGTCCAGTCACAAAACCTTCTTGTCCAGTGGTTAACAAAAAGGAGTTTTTGTCTGTTACGGTTAAAGATGACCTGACATACCCGAATAAACATTCCACTGCTTTTGACAAACTGCAGCAGTAATATCTGTGAAACCAGTCATCAGTATGGTGCATTCAGGCTTCTGGCTATGGGACCAAATTCAACTGTACCAGCACTAAGGCCTCTCTGTCTTCAGGACCAAAACCACTAAATGAACTAGCTGCTAGCGAGGAGTCCTTGCAGAGGAAAGTACTCCGTATGACAACTTCACAAACAACCTCAGAGGCGCAGTGCAGAGCTGCTGCTGAAAGACCCATCACCTTGTGATCAAATAACAAGACTTCCTGGCAAATGCAACACTTCCTTTAAATCACTGAACACTTTCTGTCACTCTGGATGTGTCAGATTCAGCTTTGAGTACATCTGTTTCAGTGAACCGTTTTACAGTATTGGCTATTTTCACGCCTGATTGATCAAGAGTATCAAGTTTGTCAACATTTTGAATAAAGTCTAAATCAAGACTAATGTTGCTTTTTTGTTTTTTCCTTTGTGGCTGAATTTCCATCACGTTAGTTTTTGCTAGGTGTACCTAATAAACTGCCTGCTGAGCGTATATTTGTGGCTGTATTGAGTCTTGGGTAGAAACCAATGGGTTTGGGGGCTAAAGACTGAGAAAGTGCGTATAGAGAGTATAAACACGTCGTTGACCTTCATCCTGTTGTGGGATTTGTTGACAAACACCATCTTTTCTATTCTAAGTTTCCTACAACTAAAAGAAACTTCATGAGAAAGAAATAACCAGTGTGAACAGTGTCTGTGGCTTTTTATTTGTAGTGTGACACATGCAACAGGTACGTCGGGCACGATACATTCTCAAACCATTGCAGCTGAACAGCAAAAGATTAGTGGTAAGGTTTTTAAATTAGGTCTCGCGCTTAGCAATTAGCGCTTAGCTCTATGGCGACAATTAAGCCAATAAGCAGCAGCTGTTTCAAATGTTAGCAGGCACAGAATATTGTATGTAATTACTCATCAGATCACCAAAGTGGACTGCACAGAGTCCCCGTCACCTGAGCTCACCCATCCCTGCGCTTTACTCAGAAATGTAAAGACCAAAACATAAAATATAATAAAAAATTGCTGAATGCCCTTCGAAAGCTGAACGAGATATTAGTCAATATTTAACTCAAGGTCCACTCACAAGCGAGGGAAACAAGCTGGTAAGTGAATACTGAGTTAAGATTATTTTTGTCAAACTACTTTTCACAGTAAACAAAATTTAAAAGAAAAAAAAAAAAAAAAAAAAGCTTCTCGAGTGGAACAGTGTAGGTACGGTGCCCTGGAGGCTGGAGTCATTCAAGTGTCAGATCCTTAATGTGTCCTAAAGTGCATCACATTTATTGGCACAGATATTTGTGGCTGCAGCCGTCGAGGTAGCGATGGACGATTAAAACTGATGGATGACAAGTCCGCCCGTTTAGTGTATCGTGTCGGTAGTTTGTCTACAGAACAGAGAAGAATAAAAAAAAAAAAAACAATGGAGAAGAAAGAGAGAAAGACGGAGAAGATTAATGAAATGAACTGCACAAAGGAATAACTGTTACCTTATCACCGTTCTACACATTAGTGTGTGCAGATCTAAAAATAGAGAAAAGGGTGGGGTGGGCAGAGGTAATTATAGTCATTGTGGAGAAACTCTCCTGCTAAGATTTCTCCTCCAGGAGTTTCATTTTCCCTCCCTCTTTCTTTCTGTCTGACCGCCTGAGGCGATCGTTGTGCGACAGCTGATACTTGACTTCTCCTCTGGTGATCTTTTGTTTAAAACGGAGAGGTTACCTTTCACTCGCCGGCGATACTGTGTGTGCAGCGCAGACACAGTCACACAAAACGGTCACTTGTTGTCACGTTTTCTCACGGATACAGCAGCTTTTGTTTTAAATCAAAGCTGCATAGCTAGACTTTGACTTTGGATAACTTTGGTTAACTTTTAACGTTGGTTAAAAAATGTGTATTATCCACTGTTCATAAAGGGAAGAAGACATTTGTAGAAAGAATAGACAGAGCTTCCGGAGAGATATTTCAGTGGCTGTGTTGTAAATATGAGCGTGTGTGGTCATACCTGTGTGGGATCAGAGCATAGTGGCACATTTCAGGGAGCTACGAGCGCTAAGCTTGGCCTGCAAGGTGATCACGGTCTGGGCCTGGAGGCAGTACTTCGCCTTGTGGCTCAGCTCCTTTAGAGTCAGCTTGTTAGAACAGCAGTCCATCTCAAACAGCTCCTGAGGAGGACAGGATGAGACGGGAGACAGTGAGATTTTCAGGAAGTGTTTTGTATTGGGCGACGATGCACAGTCGAACACGTGAAACAGCCTTTACATGACATTTTGTGTGACTTTTTTTGTTGTTGTTCTTCTTCTTCTGCTCTTCCTCCTCCGCCTCCGCGCTCTCTTCTTCTAGTTCTTCTTCCTCTTCTATTTCGTCGTAGTAATCGACCGATCAAAACATCAACTGACAGATAGATTGATTGATGATGAAAATAATTTTTAATTGCAGCACTAAATTATTTATTTCCTCAGAAAGTTTCCTGGAAAGAACTATGTGATTTAATACCAGCTACAAGGAAAGTGGAAATGCTGTTGAAAGAAAAGCTCAATTTAAACCAAAGTAAATATTCATTCATTATCCATCTTACATGTGAAACTTTATTCTTGATTAAGTATTTACCCACCGGTGTGTATGTGTGTGTGGTTGTGAATGCGCACCTCCTTTCCATCGGTGTGTATGAGGTAGATGTTGTAGTGCAGACTACTGTGCATCTTCCGGACCAGCGGTCGAGGGGCCTTCACACGGACCACAATCCCTTGCTCAGTGACATTCAGCCTGAGCACAGGCGGGCTGATCTTTGCTGCAGACAGAAGAATCTTGTTTAGCTTTTTTTTTCTTTTTCTTTTTTTTCTAGATGCTATAATGAGACAAAATCAAAGTGCGACAGGAAGCAGAGAATATTGTAGTTGATTTTGTTTTTAAGGAGGGAAGTTGAGCTTTGTACTATGAAGAGCAGGGGGGGGGGGGGGGGGGATCATGTGACAGTGTTTTGTAAGAGTAATGTGCATTGTACTTCAAAAATTTACTGCCTATTTGACTTTGCCTTATAGTTTGGAGAGTTGAAGCTTTAAATGACTCTTTCAGCCTGAAATCCAGTGTTTAGATTTTATTGTTACTAGAGGCTGCAGAGGATGACAGGAGGAGCAGCAGCAGTAGCAGGAGCAGGGGGAGGAGGAGTAGGTGGTGGTGGTGTGTAAACACTCACTGTCCCAGCGTGGGCTGAACCTGGGGGAGAGGACCCAGGCTGATTTGCTGGAGGGCAGATTGGAAGCATGCACTCTGGCATAGTACCACTCTCTGGGGTCAGAGGTCACGTCACTGAGGTCACAGTGATGCTTCCGGATCCCCTGGCAGCCGTCCACATCCAACCACTGAGTCTCGCCATAACTGAGGAGTAGAGGCATAGAAACAAATAGAAAGCCAACTTTACAGCCCAAAAAAACATATTTACATATTTTATTTCAATCGGTCTATCTAGTCCGCACTAGTCTGACTCTGGTCAGACTAGTGCGGACTAGATAGACCGATGCATACGAACTGATGAAGCCCCTTGGATAAGAGGCGAAACGTCTTCCCAGACAAACATATGTCCAGTTGCCTTCGATTCAATTTTCAAAGAGAGTGATGGAGTAGAAGCATAAAGTAGAAGAAGAAAACTTAGTTTTTAAAATGGTACATAGGTAAAGTGGCAGACTTATATAAAGTGTGAATGTTAGCTCTACCTCGACCTGTTATGACAGTAACATGCTGCTTGCATGTACATTTCAAGTAAACGTGAATGCAGAATTTTGGCATGTACAGATACAAATCTGCTGTGTGTGTGTGTAATGTCTCACATCTTCCACTGGATGTAGTACTGCAGTGAGGTGTTGCTGGTGGGCGGAGTCCAGTGCAGAATGTTTTTATAGTCCACAGAGTCAAACCTCACCTGGGCAGGTGGAGCAAGCATCGCTAGAACAGAGGAAGTTGTAGTATGTAGTATAGTGGTTTATCAGGAGATGATAATAATAATAATAAGAAGAAGAAGATAATAATAAAAAAAAGAAATAATACATGGTAATAATAGTAAAATAATGATAGAGTTCATTATACAGCAGCTCTTAAATAAAGATCAAAAGCTGTTAAACCCATTAAAATGAGGGGAACAGTGCTTTAAAACATGAATACAGCAGCATAACAACAGAATGCCTAGTAATGATTAATCACAATTAATCTGAATCCCTGTGCATCCATTACAAAACGTTGCTATATGGGCTCTGACAACAGAAACAAATATATATATATGAAATTCAACTGTTCAGAAGACATTAAAATAGAACTACTTTCTCTGGTGGATTATATTTTGCCTCTGGGATCAGTGATGTTCCATAGACGGTCCTGGTTCTGTCTGTTATTGGTTGGTTTGCTTTGTTACAGAGCCCATAAGTCTCCGAATTCCCTCTCAGCTCGGTGTTGATGCTTCTCACTCAGCACAGTGATTTTCAAAACATAAACAGTAATCTTAAGAGGGAATTTGGGAATTTATATCTCTATCATTATATTTAGGGACATTAGACAGAATCAAATCAGAGGTTACCTTGTTCTGTGGCACAGACGCCCAGGTTTCCCAGCAGCACGGCTCCGAGCAGCAGACGGGTCATGGCGTTGGATGCTGTTGCCGTACGACAGTCAGGGCAGCACACACACACACAAACACACAGCAACGCATAGACAGAGCCACACTGCTCTGAGGCTGCCAGCAACACCGCTGCCTTTAACATGCCTTCAACTTCCCCTTTTCCATTATGCGAGGACCATTTATGGCATTTCTGACACAACGTTGAGGCAATGTTACATGGCTTGACATAGTTGTGATACTCTACCTTTTCACAAGTACATTTTGTGCAGTTTACACGTGATGGGTTGCATGACAAAAAAAAAAAAACAGAAAAACAGATGGATCACTTTACCAAGGTTCCAGCTGTATCTGTGTCATGATATTATATGTCTGTGTACAACTTCTGACTCAGTTTGTTGTTGGCAAACCTCCAATACCTGATGATGCATTCACTGACTGATCCGTAATGATAACCACTCCACCTTCTGGGATCAGTGTCAGTTTTTTTTCTGGCATTAAAAAGAAAAAACAAACATAATTCTGGTTAGGAGAATTATTGTCCAGCACAGCTTTAGGTTAACACAGTCACATGTATCTGTTACTGGAACGAGTGATAACTATCTGCTGTTCAAACAAGTTACTGGAAACATCAACAGTTTACAGGAAATGAGTTACATAATACTCAATGACGGTACAAAAACTAGTTGTTAAGGGGATAAAGGAGCACTTGACATTTCCACTTTGTTAATTATTAATTCTATTGCTTGGGTTCCTTAATATCTTCAGCAGGTTCTGAGATACGTCTTGCAGAACATTAACCTAAATCCTGAAGGAGGAAATTAAAATTCATGCTACATCATCACAGTTGGACTGCACTTTATCAAGCATGCAATTGTTTTTAATCAAATTTTTTTGACAGATTTATTTCTATTCTTGTCCATCATGTTAACTCAGTGCAAGATTGCAACATGTCTCTGCAGTGTCAATAAACCATTCATGTCCTTGTGCTACAGCATTAATACAACCCGGGTGACCTCTGGCACTCAATCAGGGGTACTTGGGGGGTAAGTTACTCCTGCAGTTGTGGATAAACATGAGATGGATAGTGCTTCATATCTCAAAGAGCTGATAGTACCATATTATCCCAACAGATTTCTTCATTCCAAGAATCTCTAAAAGTAGAATGGGAGGCCAAGCCTTTAGCCATCACGCTCCTCTCCTGTGGAACCAATGCTGGCCCTCTAACTGTCTACTTCCAACCCTGTTTGCATCATGTTTTATATGTTGCATGTCCTTCTACCCCATTCTTAGCTGTCCTATCTTCCTCCTTTCACCCAGCCTGGCCATCAGCAGGAGGGTCCCCCATATGAGCCAGGTTCTGCTCAAGGTTTCTTCCTGTCAAAAGGGAGTTTTTTCTTGCCACTGTGGCCTTAAATGCTTGCTCCGGGGTCAGGCTCTGGGTCTCTGTAAAATGCTTTGAGACAATTCTGATTGTGGAAGGCGCTAATATAAATAAAATTGAATTGAACTGAATTGCTAAAAATAATGGATAAATGGTGAAAAAGCTGAAAGTAGTGGATAAATGCTTGGAATTGCTAAAGACTGATAAACGGTTGGGGCTGTACGGTGGTGCAGTGCAGTGTCGTCTCACAGCAAGATTCCAGGTTCCAGGTTCGAACCCTGGTCTGGGCCCTTCTGTGCGGAGTTTGCATGTTCTCCCTGTGCCCGCGTGGGTTCTCTCCGGGTACTCCGGCTTCCTCCCACAATACCAAAAACATGCATGGGTTAGGTTAACTACTCTAAATTGCCCGTAGGTGTGAGTGTGTGCATGTGTGGTTGTCTGTCTTTGTGTGTCAGCCCTGCGATTGACTGGCGACCAGTCCAGGGTGTACCCCGCCTCTCGCCCATAGTCAGCTGGGATAGGCTCCAGCTCCCCCGCGACAGAGGATTAAGTGGTAGAAAATGAATGAATGAATGATAAATGGTTAAAATCGTTAGCTAAAAGTGATGAAAACCATCTGACAGGGCTGTGGTGATATATCACGCAAAAACGGCTGGGAACCGCTTCTACAGATTACCAGAAATCCTGAGCTCTTCTACCTGCAAACCAGATACCAAGAATCAATTGAGGATACACACCTAATAGTGAAGTCCGTTATCTCGCTACTCCCACACACACAGCAAAGAGGAAGGAAACATAAATAACAGACATTTATGCGAACACACACACAAAAGGAGGTCTCCCCCGTCATTAAAATGACTGGTTTCAGAGGAAGGAACACGGATTGCTCAAATGTCATGAAACATCATGGCATGTGTGCCTCTTCCCTTACATCACAACACTGTGTGACGCATTTTAACACAGTCATTGTAAATAGTGGAAAAGTCCTACAGTGATAACCCAGTTGTTATATGGCTGATTAACTACACAGAAATACCAACTTCATTCATTCATTCATCTTCTACACCGCTTGATCTGTCAGGGTCGCGGGGAGCTGGAGCCTCTCCCAGCTGACTATGGGAGAGAGGCAGGGTACACCCTACACTGGTCGCCAGTCAGTCGCAGGGGAAATACCAACTTCCCTTCCTTAAGTGGTAGCATTTCACATACAGTAATTTGGTGAACACAACGTAAGATGTGGGACACTATTTGGGTCACAGGATGCTGTACATTAACTTCAGTTTATAACCATAACATGATATTCTTCATTAGAACAGAACATGAACAGGAAAACACTACAATACAAACATTTTATTTGAAGTAATGCTTAAAACTAAATTAGAAAAATCAAACAGTAGTTTTACAGATAGAAGAGCAAAGTTTTTATGGATGAAAGTACAAGGATTATTAGGTATAGACTGAGTCAGGTAAATAGACAAGTAGGTAACAGCAAAATAATGCTGATTAAGCCAGACTACGTTTGCATGGACATTAACAGATCTGGAAGGTTCTGACATACAGTACTGTGCAAAAGTTTTAGGTACTTTTGAGGTACAGATTTTTATCAATCATGCAAAACCATCAGGGAGGCGTCTAATCAGTGCTGATTTCTGTCTGCAGCATAACTGTCCCCAAACATACAGCCAAAAAAAAAAAAAAGACAAGACACTGAGACAGACTAAACCCTCAAGAACTGTGTCAAGTTCTCCAGGATGCTTGGAACAACCTACCTGCAGAGTACATTGGAAAACTGTGCACATGTTAACTGGTGCTGTTACAAAAGGCAATAGGACAGACACACTAAGTACTTATTTAAGTTTTTCTGTTTACTGCACTTTGCATAAAGTTAACCGATAATATAAACCAGTAAAAGCATCCTCACTTTCATTTCAGTGTCTAAAATTTTTGCACATTACTGTACATTAGCACAAAATGCAGTGTATTGTATATATGTACAATGTATTGAACTCAAAAACTGCCTGTAAACCACATTAAGGCACAAGTTTAACAGATATGTAACATGTGTTACGTAATAACACACCACATCCCTTCCTCCTCTAGTGCAACATAGTTGACAAAAAAAAAATTAAATGAATAATTCAAATAATTCAAACTTGTTCTCCTTCTCCTGATCAACCAGCAGGTGAAAGACGGGGCTAACAATCCTCTGCAGCTCCGTATGAGGAACCCTGTCAAATCTGCTTTCCAGGACGAATTCCTCTTTTGACTATATTAAACTATACATATATTTCATTTCATCTCAGGAAAAAATTCATTGCTCTAACGAACATTTAACTTTAAGGTGCTATTAGCCATTAAACTAAAGCTTCTGAATCATACAGAAAACACAGAAGTGCAAATCAGTAAGAACATTTAGGCGGCTTTCTATTTCACAATGAATAGAATATTTTGACTAGTGAGCTCCTGTAATGCTTTTGTGAACTGCAACAGATAGTGATCTTTATGAAACAGTATTTATGTGTTATTTTTCTTTATGATTTTACTTTGAAAGGGGATTTAGCAAAGTCCAGTCTGTTAATTTAAGCCAATGTGTAGGATTCACTGCAGTGAGTTTGTGAATGTCTGTACATGATGGTTGTTCCATAAGCTTGCTGAGCGATACTATGTTCGCTGGTTCATTAAAAAGGTATTTAATGTATTTAAGGTATGTTCCCTTTCGCCCCGCCAATGCTTCACCACCTCCATCTCATCTCAACTCCCCAGGAGGACAACTGTACACAGTCAATAGTCAACAGGCAGTGACTTAGAAACAAAAAAAGACAGCTGACCATTTTTTTTGTCAAAGCACTTATAAAAAAAAACAAAAAACAAATAAACAAATGTAGTCTACAGTACACTAAAGAACAAGCAGAAATATTTATCACAGATAATGAGGAAGCCGACCAGCACAGACCTGAAAAGATCTGAAATGTAACAGACCCATGAAAGCCTCTCTGCGTTTTAAATTACAATCTAAAGTTAAATTCGTAATTAGGTGTTATTTCTTTCAGTCATACTGTTCTTTAGCATCTTGGCCACTACGTTCTGCCCAAGCTGATGGAAGCAACGTTTGTTTGTTTTTTTAAAGCATATCAGAGTAAAGAGAAGCTCAACAGTCAGGACAGTATGCAATGAAGACAGCTGATTTTCTGAATAGTATTTACCTCAATGCCACAGGATGAAACTTAGAATGAACACTTACTTAAAAACACCATGTATGTAATTCCCATACAAGATGCTTTCTCCCCCGAATAGCACTGCTAGGCATGCCGTGAGAAACTCTAAGAACTTAAAGACAAATATCAGAGATGGTGTGATTAACATACTGGTGATGGGTCATGTTGGCTTGTTTTTGTGTGCTCTGATTTGGTATTAGTCATTACTATGGCCTTTTTTATTTTAACTACCTGTAAAGCTGCCTTTACATATAAATGGCAATGCAAAGACTGATTTTAAGGTGCACTGACAGGAGGAAAACTCCTGGTTTGCCTCTTACTTGGCATTGAGAAGGAAATAACACAAATCGCACTAGCTCAAATTTTGAAACAACTCCTCTTAAAGTTAAGGTTTTTGAGTTGTAATGTCATGTAGTTACAGATGGCAGGGAGCTACCGCATTTGACATAACATTCAATGTTCAGAGGTTACCAACTCCATGGTAGCCCTCAGCCAGTTCACCTGGCGCTAACTCAACCAACACCGGACGTTTCTCATAAACACATGGGCCTTCACTCTGTTTATGAGAAACGTCCAATGTTGGTTCACGTTTCTCATAAACAGAGTGGCCTACATTGTTGTTTAGAGTCACATCTTCATCAAACCTGTTGTCTTTCACATGTTCATGTTCCTCGCCATTCGGGTGCCCTGCCTCTGTGACGTCACGCGCATCTTCATCCGTTGTCGAAACCCCAAGTGGCAGACGGAATTCAGGCTCATCAGGGTGAGCAACAGGATCTGTGATTTCACTTTCTTCTAGCCCGCTCAGCAGAGGTGAGGGTGAGGAGCAAGGCTCTGCTCTGTCTATTGAGAACGTGTCTTGAGGTGGTTCCACTGGACTGTTTTTGTTGATCAACTTTCAGACACAAAAGGGAACGGTTAGGTTAGATTAGTGTTGAAATGTAAAAAAAAAAAAGAAAAATCTGTTCCTTCAGCACACTGAAAGTGAATGATATGCATTTAAATTACGCTGATCACATAAAATCTGATCTGGTAGAATGAACATACCATAGACTTTGGAAAATTAGTTGACGGTCTAGTCTTCTTTAGGTACACCAAGAAGAGGACCACAGCGACTGAACTCAAGACCAACACGCTGGTTACGATGTAGATGGAAACTAGACAAAACAGATATAAAAGTGAATACATTTGACCACAAATAGCCATACATACACACACTAACCACAGAAACCTGTGGGAGCTGGGCAGGATTCAACCAGTACCAGATTATAAACCAACCAGTTAAACCAACTACCTGACTGTCCATTTGTCTCCACTGTTGTCAACCTTTGAAATCTCAGATGACTTTCTTTTCCTTCTTTTCCCTCAGACTCTGCAGCGTGCTGCACTGACTAATTACAGCTCAGTGAATACACGACATAGCTCAGCTGGTGGATACGTGGCTGAGTCATGCAGATGGGAAACGGATTGTCTTCTGATCCATTTGGCCACTAGGTGACAGTGTTTACTATATTTTATTATCTGTACTACTAATACTGCTACTACTACTAATAACAATAATAATAATAATGACTGGTGCAGAAACATCTTTAAGTAACAACATTTTATCTAACATTTAACTTTCAAAAACTGATAACAGATTATTTCCAGCAGAATCTCTGAACCATGGCAGTTGCTCTGGAGCTGTGATTTACTGATATATTACAGGAAAAAAATCCACCTTAAAGAACAGCCACTGATGACGTACCTTCCTTTTCTGCCTTAGGTGTTAGGCAATCTGTTTTGCGTGTTTTTCAGCAACTTAAAACTTCAATCCCTTAGATTCAAAGACCAGGACCTTTTTTTTCTAGACTGATCATTTGCACCACCTGCAAATACTCATACCCAGCTCATTTCCACCCACGGCAGCTTCCACAAACCACAATTTCTGGAAGCTGACAAAATATGGCGGGGTGCTGTTTGAGTAAGCAGCATGACTATCATGTCTCTTGGCAATCTTAAATGGAAAAACTTAAATAAATAAATAAATAAAAATTTCACTCAACTGTGTGGGCCAGTTGGAATGGGTGTTGATATGGTGCAGTAGAGTCGTGCAGATGTAACTTCCATATTCTGCAGGTCTCCCGTGATGTTCAGACAGTGTTTCTCCTGTGCAGCGTCCACTGGGACCTCGCCCTTACACTCATCCTCCTCACAGGTGAACTCTTTGGGTTTGGACTTCTGCTGTACAATAGTTAAATGATGTGATATGAGAGCAGTTGTACTCCTAATAATAAACAATAAGGCTACATTTACAGCAGTATTTCCTACTTCTGCCTCTGCTAAAACAACTTTAAACAATATTATTGTTTGATTATGTAATAATGACAAAGAAACAGACAACAGGACCCCAGACTAACTTTGCATTGGCGTGTTCATTTAGATGCACCAGCATATAATAAAGGTGCACCCAAAATTTTAAGTGTCTTTCTTGGACCTTTTTTTTTATCATATCAGAGCCAGAGAACTTTTAAGATGAACATTTTATGCAATGGATATTTATATAACAAGCTTTTACATTGAGATTAAACTGGTGGTTTCCAGTTGTTTTGGTTTGTGACATCTTACAAATGGTTTCAGTTCAACTGATTCTATCAAATCTAATGGAGTCATTTATTATAAAATACCACTCAGAGGGACCAAACCAGTATTTTTATATTTAATAGTGATTAACTCGATTAAATTGTTTCATCAATGTCATAACAAACTTTAGATGATGCAGAAGATGTGAAACTGTTTGCGGTCTGACCTGGCTGATGACTGCAACATGGTACTTAAATTCGGGTAGATTTTCAGTGCCCCGTTTTTTGTTGCTCTTCTTCTGTTGTTGGTTGTACCACTTCCAGGGATGAATGAAGTGGAAGGCAACATTGTCATCTGGTTCTGCAGTTACTGTAACTGGTGGGAGGTCCAAAGAACCTGGAAACAAACATGGACATGGCATGAACATGAACAATTATTTGAATCTTGAATCATGTCACTTTGTCCTGATGTTATTTTTGTGCATATAGATGCGATACAAACAAAAGCAGGATCCATACCTAAAACTTTGCTCCACTGTAGGTTCTCTGATTCAAGCATTAGTGGTAGGACTTTATCTCTTGCTTTTCTTGAAAGTCATGTTTATATTTTTCGTTAGGGTTTTAGACTACAGCCCAATTGGAGAAAGGGACAATAAAATGGCTTTGATGACTTTCATTGGTCGGCCAATAACGGCAGGAAGTGGACGTGAATGTTGGATTACCGGTTTCTGAAAGTTACAGCAATGGTCAGGCACAGGATTAAAAAGCTATCTGATAAGCAGTTCTGCTGTAATGTGGCCCCCTCAGTCCTCTCATTTATTGTTTGTTTTACCCTTGGTTATGTTCTGCATTCAGGAGATGGATAAAATGTATGAATTTATTAGTTCTGCTTTATCCAACTAAAAAGTTTAATGCTGTCATAGTTAGCTCAGGGAATACTGACATCTACTACTCACATATTTGAGATTCAGGACTGTTCCTGAAATAGCTGAAACTGATTCCTTCAGGAGGGGCAGACTCAGACGTGTTCTGACCAAGCACGGCTGTTACAGAAACCAAATACGCTTCATCTGGATCAGAAAGAGCTGACAGGTTGGCCTGTAGAGCTGGTGCATCCACGCAAACTTTGTAGGGAACACTGGAGAAACAGATAAGACAAAAAAAATAATAAGAGGACATACGTGATCTCAGCTGGGGCCTTAAGAGTACAAATCAATAGCTAAAAGTCTGTGTTACAAACACAAAGGGTTTGAACTACAGTGGCAGCATTGTGGGAAATGTAGGATTCAGACCAACACTAGGGACTAAAAGTATACTACTACAATAATCATATGTCTCTGTATGGCTCATATGGATATAAATAGTTTAAAGCTTTATGCGTATAAACATTAATTAATAAATGCTTCATGTAAGTGTACAGTACACACTTTAAAATAGAGATCATCTTTAACATTACTGTTTTAAACAGGCAAACACAGATATTGTACAAAGAAAAACAAAAACCTGTAATATGAGCGGATTTCTACGCAAAATTGAAGCCCAGGCTCCAGCTTCTCATAAGTCCACTTCAGAACATTGTTCATGCTGTGGCACTGCAGGGTCACGTTGGTCGGAGGCTCCACTGTGGAAACAGAGACGCAGACGTCAGACTGCATGTGTTTTGAGGCATTCACATTTGACACTGAACTTCTTCAAACTCTAAATCAAAACAATGCAGTTAGTATCAGACCGCCAAACTGTTATGCCGTAGGTGGACGTCCCTCACCCCCAGGCGGGGTGACATTTCTGACATTTTCTGACAGTCCCCGCCCACTTCCTCACGTCCAAAACAGCAAAAAAAAAACAAAAAACAAAACAAAAAAACCCCAAAACAGACAGCATTCAGACAGTAAATGATCCTCAGCTCAGTGCTGTAGCTTATTTTCAGGAGCATTATAAGATGACTATATGGCTTTAACAACAGGTCTGAAAAGCACTGCAGGCACCAGTTATCTACTCAGCACATGTTTACACAAGTCAAGACATTTTTCTATGCTTACAGGAAGCAGGCGTGATTCAATGCAATACAATTTTTGTGTCCACACAATAGTGATTCCCTTGCTTGCTTTTACTTTCCCTTAATGAACCCATGTGTCAAACACAGAAGAGCAGAAGAGGAGAGAGGGTGGAAGAATTGGCTGTTACACTTTCAGATGAGTTACCGAACACAACCTTTACATTTATGAGTCACTGCAGTACAGCTTTAAAAAAAAAAAAAAAAAAAAAAAAAACACCAAACATTTCAGTTTCATTTCCTCTGTGAACCAACATTTACGTGCTTGCACATGACAAAACACGCACGCTCACGCTCACACACACACACACACACACACACACACACAGAATCTAAAAACATATTGAGTTGTGAGAAGAGGGTTGTGAGAACTTACAGATAGCTGCGTGTAAACTGTGATAACCGCAACAGTAAAACTGGTTGATGAGGGCTTTCACCACAAGGAAGATCGGGACACACACACACACACACACACACACACACACACTACTTAACACATTTGGCAGATATTTTGGGAACTCAACCTAAAAATGCTAAACTGAATCTTCACAGTCAGGGTTAAAACAGATTTCATTAACAAAATCTTATCTGTGAACAAATTCACATATTATGGAGAAAAACTTTACTGGCTACTATTTTTACAGCAATTACAAATAAAAAAAAATCCCATGTTAGTCAGAACAGAATTATGCATAACCTAATGTACTGCAAAACAATATTTAAATTTACAGTTTTCAAAGCACCTCCAAAGTTTGTCTGAGTGAAGCACGTTGTAAGTGTTCACCATACGAAGACAGAAAACAGCAGTAAAGTTCTCATATTTGTGCCTCCAGTGCAAAACCAGCCTTCAGATGCAGGAAGAGAAAGCAGATGCTATCAGATGTAAAAAGGAGGTCAGTGGTGTGTAACACTTCCCAAAATGACTGAAAACTGTCCTGAGAGCTGCTGCAAAACACTTTCACAACTGAGTTCTTTAACATAAAAGTACAGAAAATTTTTATTTTGCACAGAAAGTAAAAGCACCGTTTGGAACAAGTATGACCCACAATGCGCTGTACAATAATTATATGCAATAATAATAAGTTAAATGGGAGCTAGTAACAGGTTTTCATTGTCCCACATTTCAGCACCTTTCATTTTGAATATGTATATATTTATATTAATAACTGAAAGAATGTCCTTGTTTTATTCAGTGGCTGTTTCTCTAGTTAAGATTCTTACTGGAAATTGTACATTTGATATTTTAATATTCTGTTTCATATTGTAAACTCTGGTACTTTTTTATAGGTCTGACTGACGCTGCAACTAACTGGAGGTGAAACTAAAATTTCATTGACAGTGAAGCCCTCTTTATACTTTCGGTAAGAATGAGAATTCAGCTCAACCACAGCACTTCAACATGCTTTACAGAGCATGCAGTGAAAAAGAAGAAAACAGAAGCAATGCACAGGACACTAAAGACATGGGAGCAAACTGAACAAAGCACAAATACATAAGGTTCACACACGTCAAGGAAATGCCAAAACATCAAAGACAAAAAGATAAATCTTGCATCAACTATTTTACCACACAGAACAGTAAGCTACATAACTCGCATGGCTTTCCTGTCCCTGCAGAGTCTCAGCTACGTAAACTGTGCGAACAAAAGGCTTTTTCACAACAAATGTTTTGGCTTAAAATAAAACACAATGCAAACACGAGCGCCTCAAAGTGCTTCGCTGTTTTAAAATAGAAAAAAATGAGAAACATAAAACATCAGTATATACTTGTATACATTAGAAAACTGATGAAACGGAGAGAGAAGAAGAAACTATTCAGCCATAACCCTGGGAAAATTAAAAGGTTTTAAGTTGATCTTAGACAAGTCTCTGCTCTCAAATCCTAAGTTTGTTCCACAGGTAGGAGGCAGAGTAACTAAAAGCCACCTCAGTGGATTTTAACGAAGTTCTGGGTCCTCATAAAAGGTCAGGACCAGAGGATCGGAATGATCCTGAGTTAGAATATGGTTATAATAAAGGAAACCAGTGCTAAAACAACAGCACTACCTGCTTCTTTTTGTCATATATAACAGTGAGCTGAATATCTCTGACTTTTGATCTGACAAAACAAGACACCTGAAGACGTCAACATGGATACTGTGCAGTGATTAGCACTTTTTTTTTTTCACAAGTTTTTGGCGTTTCATAGAGCAAATGATTAATTGAGAAAATAATCAGGAGATTAATTGATAATGACAATACCTGTTAGTTGCAGCCCTAATTGACATATGTAGCTTTCTTGTTTTGTATGAACCCAGTAATAATCTAATTAAATTGATATTTTAAAAACACAGAGAAAACAATCACATCCTCACGACTTTAAAGCTGAAATTTGGTCATGTTTCACATTTTTACTCAACTGTCAATTAGCTTATCAATTAATCGATTAATTGTTTCAGCTTTTATTTTTACCTGGTGCTATGGACACTTTGCGGTTTGATGCCCTGCCTTAAATAAATTAAAATACATTTCTTGTGAAACACCTGTCTAGTAAACTGCTATTCAATATGTTAGTTGTTTTTACACTGTTGACCATCTCATGTTGAAGATTTCCATAACAAGCAGCGCAGAGAGCTATAAAGTGACACTTTAGGCTTCAAAGCCTAATTGACAGTAAACAAAGTGAAGGTGTAAGTTTTGTAGGAAAGCCCCTGTAGTATCACAAGTTGTGCTTCCCAACAGTGACTCATCGCTATCATGTACAGGCCATCAGGGGATTACTGAGTGACACGAGAAAATCTCAGTAATTCAGCCTCCACCGCACAAGATTTGTCCGCACTCTACACAACAGGAAACTGATCCAAACCATGTTTCAAGGCGAGCTGTGAAAACACCTCACTGTACAAAACACATCAAGAGCTTGTGAAAGCCACAGCAGAAACATCAAACCCACACAGCATGTGAGAAGTCCACAGAGGTGCCCACAAGACCCCTCTCTCACCAGTGAGTCACAAGTCCCCCTGCGTGGGGAAGACCTCAGGCTGAAGTCTTGTCAACACAAACAGTGGATGTCTGTACTCATCTTGAAGCATCTGATAGACAGCATTTATTTATTTTTTTAAAAATAGGTATTACAATGTGAAGTTATTAAAGAAATACAGGTTTATCATGCGTTGCTCTCTGTTCCTGAGAAAGAGGGAGCAGTACTTAGCAAATCCGCGTAATGTCATTTATTCAATTCACGTATCAGAGCTCAGAGTCACTTACACTGATGTGCACAAATAAAGTTACACTCACAGACACAATGAAATTCTGGCAGTAGTAAAGAAAATCAGCACTGCAGCACTGGGAGGCTGAGATGGAAAAAGCACAGAAGAGTTTCAAGTTCAAAAAAACAAGTGGTCGTTGGTTGGCATGCATTACATCATCTCATGTGACACTATTCAAGCAATTCAATCTGTGTATTCCAATAAGAACTGCAACTTACATCTTTGTCACGCAGACATTCTCTCTCTCACACACACTCACACCTTTCAATTCTTGAAAATTGTTCACAGCAGCGATGACGTCTTCACCACTATCCAAACAACTGAGCCCTTTCCTCATCTTGGACGAGAGGTAGTAGTCTGAAGCTGTGTGTGTGTGTGTGTATATATATATATATATATATATATATAAACAATGCTTAACAAATTTATTAGACCACCACCCGATGTAAGGTGTCATTTTTTGTTTTTTCTGTTATTATGTGTGGAAAAAGGACTATTTAGGTGTTTCTGTTTATTTGCCAAATAACAATAAGATTTTTAGAGTTAAACAACAACTGCTGTCTGCAGCAGGCAAAAGAAAATGCTTTAAGTGCTTTTTCAGCAGCAACTGCTGAAAGAATTTCAATTCCTCTCACAAAATTTCACTTCATGTGCACATGACCACTGCTATGGTAAACAGGAACAAAAAATACACTAACCATAGAAAATTATGAATTAGGGCCAAAAGGCAGCACTTCTAATCATGGTAGAAAAAAAATGTGATTACTGTTACTTTTGGAACAGCAAATTACCATTTATAATGGTGTTGGAACTTGAAGAAATCTCTTCCATCTCTCTCATCTGTGTTATTAACAACAGGGTTGCAACTAACCATCATTTTCATTTGTTATTTATAAGACAGGAAATCCTCACAATTGAGAAGCTACTTGAAATTTGACTGCAGTGATTAATCCAATATCAAAATAGCTGCAGTCCATCAAGGTTGTCAGGGGTAAATTAGTGCTCTCACAGCATTTTTGACCATACGGGCACTGGCTATACATGATCAGCCATAATGCAGCTTAGGTGCAATAATGCTAGTTGATAGAACACATGATGAGGAGCTAAATATATTTTATGTAGCTGCAGAAATTCTCACAGACTGCAGAGGAACGATACACATTAGCTCAGCGCCTCTTAAACACATTAGCTCGGTGCCTCTCAGAGTAGCTGTAATGCAGCCTATGTGCATTACTAGGTGCATTAATGCTTATGGATAGAAAACATGATGAGGGGCTAAATATATGTCATGTAGCTGCTGAAATTCCCACAGACTGCAGAGGATCGATACACATTAGCTCAGCTCCTCCTTAAATAATAACCCCAAATTCGCATTAGACTTCCACCTACCACCATCAGCAGTGGCAGTAGTTGCAATAATGCACTGACCGAAACACAACATCAGATCTGAGAGCAGAGCATGGGCGTTGACGTAATGTAAGATGGCCGTTCGGTTAGAGAATTAAGATACTGTCTGGACATCCTCTTGGGTGCAGAACAAGCTCTATGACTGCAACACTGTAAATTGTAAATCCTGCTTTCTCTCACCCTGAAGTTGTGTGCATGTTGCAGGTATAGCAGAATATATTATCCTTTTTTTCTGGAACATTTCCTATGCTGCAGCTGCAAGCATAGGAAAAGCTGCATTGTGCATGGTTTGATTACCACCTTTCTGGACACAAAATAAGTAATAAATTTGCTTCTGTCTTCTTACAAAGAAAACTGGAAGACTGTGCAATGCCTTACACAACCAAACGGTCTTGTGTAATATTGAAAACTACAAAGAGGAAATAAGGACGGACCATCCACCCACCCAATCCCAATGAAGAAATCTTGATCAGTTTGCCAAACAAATCAGCCAGATGTGAGTTTACAAGGAAATCTGAATTTATCTGAATTATTAATGTCTGATTATGTGACTTGTTAACAGAATATTCTGGGGTCAAATATTCACAAGGCACAAAGTGGTTTCAGAGATATTCCAATTACGATGTGAACTTCTCTGTGCATTTCCTCTCCTGCCAAATTAAACCCATTAGAGTTGTTTACATGCTCAGATACACTGCAGAATATCTGTGGGCCACAACCCAGAAAGATAGATTGATACTTTATTAATACCAATGTAAATTGATGCATCCAGTAGTTTAGTCAGTACATGCAATACAGACAAGTGCAAAGCAAACAACTAACCACAACAAAGGCAATAATAACTGATAACAATCAGACGAACACTAAAATACTATTAATAATTAAATAATCAGTAATAGCAAGCAGACTAATGACTAAAAGGTCATTCTATGCCGTCTCACCTAGTTCCTCCCAATTCATGTCATGGGTTTGCATAAAAAAAAAGGAAAGAAAGAAAAAATCACGTGAAAACGTTTGCCCTTGCAAAATCCTATAGCTCTACTCCAGCATGTATTCATGTAAAATAGTTGTTGCTCAAAGTCTTACAGAAATCAAGCTAATAAAAATTAATAATTTGTGAATTATATGAATTTAAGAAAATAATTTATGAATGTAATAGAAGTTTTTACGTGATTTTTTCCCCCCCATGACATGAACTGGGGGAAAACTCTGGCGTGGAATTACCCAAACACCTGAGTCTCTTTATAGCCATTTGATTGATTTCCCAACTGGAGTTACGATGAGTCACTTCACACAGAGGCTCTGGTCCAGTGGACCCCGGGCCACTAGGGTCCCTTACCCAGTAGGCCCGTTAATACAACCCAGACACAATTAAACACGTTGATGGGAAATGGGCATGAATTCTCAAAGGCAAATGGTGGTTGTGCGAACAAAGGCAGAAAAAAAAAACAACACATCTAGCTGGCTGGAGTGTCTTCACATAAAACCTGGAAAAGACTGCCGATGTCACACGCATTACTTCAGTCTACGAAATCCTTGCATACACACAAAGCACCCGCATTTTGTGACAAGGAAACGCTCCCAACTCCGCTGTAGCAAGTGGGAGGCTAACGGCTAGCTAGCAGGGATTTACCTGAGACGATGCGGAGGCGCTGAGGCCCCTCTTCGTCTCACCTCCCCATACAAAGGAATGGCCCCACGACTCAGCCTGTACTGTCAATTCGCGAATCGCTTGACATACTTTTTGATTTAACAGACCATGCTGAGGTGTGAACCGATGCTTGAAGACAAACTTAGCTTCTTACCGTGGGCCCATACGACCGTTAACCAGACGAGAAAGTGGAAAACGGGATGAAATCGGCCCGAATCCATGCTCGCTTTGCAGCCCGGAGCTCGATGTTTCCTTCACGCCTTGGTGTCAGACTAACAAGCCAAAAGCCTCAATGTGTCATTGCCGAGAAGCACCAGGAGGCAGAGTAGAAACTGGTCGAGCTCCCAGACTCTGCCGCAGTGTCTGCTGAGCTCCGCTGGAAACTCCTGAAAATAGGCGGATCCAGTGCCCCCAGTGCTGCATTTGGGAACCTCGGAAATCTAGGTCCCCCAAATACAGTTCAGGTGGAGGCCAACTTCATACTGCTTCATTAGAGAAAAGAAGTCTTAAACGCACAATAAAGTTTTTAAAAGTGCTTTTCAGACACATTTATTGTGTGTTGCGAATGATTCCCTCAAATAATATAAAGAAATATTTCTCTTAATTTTTAATGTATGCAAGTAAACCCACTGTCTACAATACATCGAAACCAGGGTCACAAGGTGCAAATGAAAAATACACTGTTAAAAGCATGAGTACACGATTAAATGGAAGACAAGCAAAAAATATTTATAGATATGCTGACCTGAGCCCCAGAGGGAGGCTGTTCCATAAGGTGGGGGCCAGGACAGCCAAAACCTGCTGCAAAAGAAACGAAGCACAAGTAAAAAACAGTAACATGCTTGGACGCATGCCCCCCCACCATGCATACATTGATGCAATGTATAATTGTTTTTTGTTTTTTTGTTTTTTTGTTTTTTTTTGGTCTAATGTTGTCATTTGTCAATTTAGCCAATTTTAGATACTTAATAGACAACTGATGAGTGTAATAGCAAAGTGCTGTCTTATATTTTAGAGGCTCCTCGTATGTTTTGCATAAAATCTTAATCTGAAAATACAGTTACTAAAGTAGCTAACTAAAGTTGTCAAACAAATATAGTGGAGTAAAAAGAACAATATCTCCCTCCGAAACGTAACAAAGCAGAAGTCTAAAGTCGCATAAAATAAAAATACTCAAGTCGAGTACAAGTATTTTACCTTACCGTACTGTAAACAGTCACTTCTTCATAACTCGTGATGCATTCAAGTCAAACTGTAGATACGTCCGACAGAACCTGAATGCAGCAAAAACTCGGTCTAGATGACATTTCGTTACCGGGAAATCACCAGCGTTTCCGCAGACTTTTGCCAAAAATACCTTCTTATCCTGACGGGAAAGACGTTTACAGTTGCTGAGAGTAAACTGACGAGCTAATGTGTTAAAAAAAAAAAAAAAACATTTTGTGCAGTTATGAGGGCACATATAACGTTCACATTCAAAAGCCCACGGATTACGTTTAAAAAATAAGTTTACATCATACCAATACATACTTTTGGCTGTGCTGCGTGCATGAGAATACCTGTGTGGGATCCCTACCAAAAAAACCCTCTGACAAATAAATAAATGCATATTAAATGGACCTCTAGGTGGACCTCTAATAATATTTTTAAAATGACCTACAGAAAACAGACTAACTGTGGTATCCTGTTTGGTTCCTGTCTTTTCTGATTGGAACATACATACCCTGGGTTTGTATATAAAACTTCAAGCTGAAGGATGGGATACTTCCCCCATCCTGACGTCAGCTGCATGTGTAATTTTTCCTCCCCATCCCAGCCTCTCACTGACGCATTCACATATCAGCTCTTCGGCAGCGGCTCGAGGTGAGTTACAAGCCAGAAAACTGGGAAACTTTTTGTACGTGTATGAGCACTGATGATCATTTAGTTTAGTTTAAGAGCTATAGATGCACGTTTGTGTCCTGAAGTTAACTCCTCTGGTCTGTAAAGGGGACAGAGTCTGCTGTATATTCTCATATTACATTACCAAGCTTGTGCATTCCTGTGTCTGCGTTATGTAATAGAAACTTTCTAGCAAATCTGTTCATATGAAAACCTGTAAGATAAACACTGCTGCTGCTTATGATGGTGGACTGACAACTGACAGTTCCTTTAATTCACTAACAAAGGATGTCACTTTTCAGCTTATTGTTTGCCTCTGATGAGTTTATTCCTGTGACTAAATGGGACAATTGAAGTGGTAAACTCACTGATTTCACTGGAATTACATTTGTAGAGTTTAAGCAAGGCAAACACACCCCTGACCCACAAAAGGGACTCTGAAGCCATATTTGAGGTTTGAGTCACTTCAAGTCCAAATCAGCGACTCACAGCTGCACCAGATATTGGACAAACACTCACTGACGTTTATCTTAGTGAGGGGAAAGACCTAACAGTCCTATTGGCCAGGACAGGTCCTGAAGGACTGCGACTCATATTTCCTGACATAAGCAGAGGTGGAGTGAACAATCTTGAGGCCAGAGCAAAAAGCAAACACTCGCCAATTTTTACTTTAAACACCGCCGTGAAGTTTAATCTACAGAAATGCATTCTATCTTTGCTTTCTCATAACACCCCCTGGGATCAGTAAAGTCTCGTATTATTAATCTGAAAAGTGAATAGTAACTAAAGTTAGAAAGTAAATGTGAGTTAAAAGTACAATATTTTCCTCTGAATTTTAGAGGAGCGAAAGTATGAAGCAGAAGAAAATGGAAAAACTCAAAGTACAAAAACCATAAAATGGTACTTAAGTACAGTACTCAAGTAACCGAACAACATCATCAAACTTATCCTGTAACCACAGGGGACTACCAAATTCACATAACACAACTGCTATCAAATTTACCTGCTGCTTTTTACCATTAAGAACAGTTCATCTAACATTTAACTCATGCTGTGCAGGCAAACAATGTTCAACACCAACAAAACCAGGGTCACCATACCAAATATATCAGGGTGAATTTTGTGTATAACTGATTCACAAGACATAAGTTTCCATTTCATGGAGCCATAAAGTCCTCAATGTCTTGGGTGTGAAGATTTTACTCAGTGTAGACCTTATAGATAGACTGAGCCAATATAAAAGGAGGAAAACAGGATGTTGAACATACTGTAGATGATAATTCACTTCTGTTTCATGTCACACAAGGCCAAAGGAAGAATGCAGCGGTCAACTCTGTCCAGGCTTAGAAACGAGGCAGAAAGTCATGTTTCTGCTCTGATATTATTGCCAAACCAGAAAATCTACCCAGACCTTTGTAAAAGCCAAGATTTCCAAACAATGTTTTCCCTGGAATCCCAAAGCGATCTCCACAGTTATAATTTACTAAATGCGTGTGTGTGTTTGTGTATGTGAAATTCAATATAGGCTTCCAGTGCCAAACAATGTATTCCTAACTGTAGAGCAGGAAGAACACACCCATCACAGATTCTCCACATCCCCTCTCTTTGCACCTTGGAAAGAAAATACTTAATGGGTGAGTGACCTCAGACCATTTCACCCTAATATCCACAAACAACAATCTGCAGTATGAAAACTGGCCTGATCTGAAAGAAGGCCGGGTTTACTTTACATGACGCAAGTAGTATTTTGTTTTCACATAAACAGTTACTTCACTCAGTCATGCTGGATTTAAGTGGCGGTTTGGCCTTTTGCCACAAAAATGCTGAGATTATTATCAGATGTCAAGTTAGTTTTATTACTGTATGTGAACGTGCGACAACCCACAGCAAAATGGAACAAGATCCCACCCGCTCCCTGGGGTCAGTCAAAAGTTGCTCTGGTAAATCATTAATAGTAACTGAGACATCAGTGAGATGAGGACAAATGTGGTGCAGAAATATAAAAATACAAAATAAATTCATTCCTGGAATGAACTGTGGAAGAGACAAGAGAGTACCACTGAAAAAAGTTGGATAAATTCCTTTGTAGCTCCAGAAGGGGGGGAATGTTCAACGTTTGAGAAATCACCTTGTGTGATATCACTTTAGTTTGCGTCATTTGGGGCTGAAGATTAGTTTGAAAATTAAAATATATATACGGTATATATACGTCATACATACCCCCCCCCCCCCACTTCCCCCCCAAAAGAAAGAAAAGACACTTGACACAAACAGCCATGTTTTAACAATATTTATAACAATCTCCAACTCCAACATTGCCAAAACAATTTAGAAATGAAAGTTATCAGAAATTATATTAATATACTCTACATACATAATGCATACAATGCCCCGCACAATGCAATCACCTGCTGGCTTCTGTCCTCATCATATGTGTCTTGTCCATAGGCTCAGGTATCCACATCTGGACGCCCCACGCACATATCCCCACTTGAACACCAATCAGCATGCTACCTGAGACACTCCTCCAGCAGTGATGCCAGCCTTCAGCCCTCCTGCTCCTCTCCTCTGTGTGCTGCTGTGTGTGTCTGTGGCTCTGCAGCGATCTGACCTCCGCTTGGCTTATGTGACCCACAACAACTTTTTCTACTACTCCTGCAACCAGGACCCGCAGCCCTGCAGTGTTTCATCACTTTCAGACTGCAGGTGCAAGGACATCCAGCTTTCCACATTGCACCATCCCCAGTCGCACTCGTCTCCTGTTTTCCGGATGAGACGTTTAACTGTTTGGTTCACGTCGCCTTTAAACACGGCACGTCTGCTCAACAACTCGGAGGTGAGGCACCTAACTCTGATCCACTGTGGTCCTAGTCCATCCAGAGGGACGCCTTCTTCTTCCCTAGAGGGGCATTTTGCTGTGCAGCACCTGGAGAGGCTGACAGTGGTAAACCTACCGCAGAGGCCGCTTCACCACTGTCCAGATGCAAACAGAGCCAAGAATACAGACTCAAACACTGACCCAGACAGAGATAATAGTGCTCACTTAGACACAAATAGATACAACAGGGATAGAGATACATACCTGGACCTGATTGTGGACATGAAGAAAGATTCCTTGGGTTCACCCCAGATCCAAGACATTTTCCTGGGCAGGGAGCTGGGAGCAGCGTATCATGAACAGGCCAGGCTGGGGATCATCCACAGCTCCGTGTTAGAGTGGGGGGCAATGGTCAAAGCCTACACAGTCCAGACGCACATAGACAGTGACGGTGCGCTGCCCTTTCCTGACCTCCACCTGGCAAAATTGCCAGAGACATCTGTCATATATGTCAGCTTTGTGTACTGATGCCAACTTACTTTTTGAGGGCGAGAGAACAGTGAGAACAGGAGGACGATGAGCCAGTGTTTAGGACCTGCAAATAACCATTTTCTTGTTCCCCAGGGGACTGTCGAGTTTGGATTTAAGAATTCTGTGTCTTTTTTGTTGCAGGTCCAGACTTCTGATTTACATTTTATAAATAATCCCTTTATCCTCTTAAAATGGGAGAGAAAGTGCCCATTAGTTTACAGATTATGTTGCATTGAAAGCTGGGCCTGTTTTAAAAGCAGAGCTGCAGGTATTTTCTAAAACTAGTGTCATGGTAACTTTCTTAGATGGAGAGTGAGAAGGAACTTGAATGAGTTTGGGAGACTTTGCTTTTGTTTTCATGTCCAATAGCTTTAATCATTTATAATTTTCCCAAGTGAAAACTTTGCACAGCTGTTTATCAGCACATTAGAACAAACCTTGTCAACTGAAACACTCTCTGTGGGACCAGAACAGCCTGACCACCCCCTCGAGTAGAAGCGTCCTTTGTTCCCAAATGTTTATGCTGAATTGATGGTATAATCCCCAACAATTGTTTCCCAATTTAGCAGTTTTTCCCTGTCTGCCACAAAGATAGGAAATGTGACCTTCCACCATGAGGTCTGTCCCAGACAGGTTCTGATCCGGTTTTCACACTGAATATAATACTAATGACTCATAGGTTCCAGGTTGATAAATGGGACAATTTTTTTTTCAGCTTTTTCTAATGCCAGACAGTTAGATAGATTAGACAGTACAGGCAAAATTTCGTTCAGGAGTATAGCCTATAGACAGTGTGAAAAGATGCAGTGTTTCATAAATTGCATTTCATGTAAGATTAAAACGTTTAGGGCTCTTCAGTTCAGTGACCCTAACACCATAGGTGGTGCCTCATGCTTGTCCCTTTAAGAGACAGAGTGATTTGCTTGTAAGGTCAAAACGTCATAACTAGAGAGGATATCAAGGGGGGAGTTGTAGGTTTCAGCAGTGAGGATCACTTCCGCGTTCAAAAAGCTGCAGGTCCTCGGCTGGCGCTGGGGGCTGGCTCCAGAAGTGGGCAATTTTCTATTGACCCCCATGTTAAAACAACCAACTTTACAGCCTGGTACCACAACCGTTTTAGTGTTATTTAGGCTTAATAAATTATGGCGTGGTTACGTTGAGTGACAGCCCCATAGACAGTCACTGGCAGTTAGCTCTTTGCTAAAGCATCGGCTGGGCTAGGCGGCTACATCCAGAGGCCTCCGGCTACCTCCAACCGTTGACAGGAGCTGCGGTGTCCGTGTTTGTTTGCCAATGTTCGGATAGGTTTTTGTGACAGTATGGCTTGTTGTAGTGTGGACTGTACTAACCGACCGTCGAAGGAGTCTGTGTTCCAGTTTTTTCGGTAAGTAAATTTCTCACTATTTTACCTGGATGTTTGCACTAATTAGCATGTATTAGCATATTTTGCCGCTAGCTTATGACTTAAGTGCCGATTCCTGGTCGCTGCTGATACAGATAGAGGACCGGAGCAGCTGATGTTAGGAACGCTGCTGCGGTGTGTTCCGTGCTCTCAGAGTCCGTTTATTGTCCGTTTATTGCGGGAATACTAGGCTACAATTTTATTGCGTCTCATTTTTCTGTTTAAAAAGTCCGACATTGCATGGACAGAGCAGCTCCGTCAGTAAGCGGCTGCTGTAACTGTAAGTGGATAGTGGGTGGAGGCAGCGGTGAAAGCCGGTAAATATTAAATAAACACTTAATATGACAACAACGATAACAATAATGATAACAGTAATAACGTTTTTACCTTTTTAATATATTTTATCAATATGAAATAATAATGGTTGTTTCACAGTTAAATAACAGGCTAGAAATAAATAGCCCCCACAACTCCACCAAACCCTGCTGTTCCACCTAAAACCTCTCCATTTGAAACAGTCATGTTTAAAACACAGCAGCAACATTATGATCTCTGTTGTATGCTGTGTGTCGCGGTTACACGGGGTCGAGCTAGTCGGGTCGGGCTCGGGGACTGTCGTGTGGCGGATATAGCTGCATGTAGCTGCCGCTTAGCTTATTAGCCTAGCTGATTAGCCTTAGGCTAGCTCGGTTGCTCCGAGCTAAGTGGTCGGGTTCTCGGCCGGCTGACCCGTAGAGTAAACGCTCTACGGCTCAAATGCCCATGGTTTGGGCACAAAACCGACTCCCCGAAACCATTGGGTGACGTCACGGGTGCTACGTCCATGTTATTTGGATATTAAGCTGATTTTGACGTCTCTGTATTTCTCCAGCTGTCCCTGACCTCTGGTCTCTGGTCCCTGTGTAAAAGCAAGCAGAGACACTCTTCTCTGTTTTACAAATGGCTTTCCAAATAAATGGGAAATGCATGTTTGCTTTTGAACCACAAGATGGCAGCAGATACATTTGAGTCAAAGAGATAGTCTCAAACTGAAGTGTTGAGGAAGGACTGAGCAGGGTGACAGCATGATGAAATGTGTTGTTTTATTCTGTTCTTTGTTGTTGTTGTTTTTTTTTAAATAAGTTATCTACAGCGTTTAATGAATTCAGTTAACCTTACATTCAACATACGTGACACCTCAGCACTTTAAAGGCTTGTGAGGAATGTTATTTTTTTACCACAGAGGTACATGGCATGGTGGTATATTTATTTGTTTCAAAGAAATGACATTAATAATGTCATCGTTTGCATTTGTTTACAAGAAAAAACAAAAATAAACGGTGTAATTATCATTCATGTTTTGTGAGCTTTATATACACATGTGCACTTCAGCATTTCTAAAATTGTACACATATATAGTTCATTTTATAGTAGATTAAATGCTCATAATATGAGGTGTAAAGGCTTTTCATAGGTCTCTAAAGTCACGTTTTAAAGGTTCTGTCTGAAACAGTGGGAGAGGTTAAGGTGGTTAAAGGTGACTTTTTTTTTATGTTTTTGCATGTTGTTGAATGGATATTTGTTTTACATTACTGGCGATCGGGAGGAACAACTGTATATGTCCGGTTAAAATCACGTGTCCACGGTTGCATTTGTTTAAAGGCGCTGCATGTGTGTGCGCGCACGTTTTGCGCGTGTTTGAGTGTGCGCTGACACCTGCTTGAGAGCCGCTTATTTGCATGATAAACGTGCAGCCCATCTTGTTTAACACCCTGTGAATGCAAACTGATGCCGCCTGTTGATACCGCACCTGAGAGGGTCAGCACCCACCCGGCTCACACCGGGGGCAATTACCGGAGAAATCACCGGTGGCGATGGCGGAGAGGCAGCGAGGCTACCCCCAGAGAGCAGGCGGTGAAGGGAGGACGGGCCGCTGTCCTAACGGAAATCAACCCTGTGTGTTTAAAGGTTGGTGTGAACCGTGACCCGCACTCGGGATAATCTGAAGACAAAGTGTCTCCCGGAAAAGCAAATCAATTACATGTTCAGTGTGGTGCTCACACACTGTGAATGCACACTGTAAATATTGATGTCGGTCTAAAAAGGTGGACAGGCCGAGACTAAATTGGATTGATTTTTGGTGGTCTCTCCCTCCTCTGCACCCCTCCAAGTGAGTCTTTAACCACGCTGCCGCCGTCTCCTCACCGGCAGTTTAGCAGTAAAACATTTTTATAATCAGACGTTATTGTTCGCCGCCTCCTTGTGGGAGATGCGCCCATGTTCATTTTTTAAAAGGGCAAATCAGCCATAATTCAGTTTATAAACTGCAGCGCGCAGGGGAGAAATGCCTGGATGAATATTCATTAGATCCCGCCCGAACTGCCACGCTCGGTGATTCATTAGGCATATGTAAATATCACTCACTTTAATTGCCCCTAAACTGACTCAACATAATGTTGTCATTAGCAAATTATTACTTATTTGTGATAGGCTACTAATGGTACGGTATGGCGCACAGGGCTGAAGCTCCACATATATGATTGCAATTACAGCTCTTTTTATTCACAGGATGACTGCGGAATCTAATGGATCTGTGTGTGTGTGTGTGTGTGTGTGTGTGTGTGTGTGTGTGTGTGTGTGTGTGTGTGTGTGTGTGTGTGTGTGTGTGTGTGTGTAACTAAGGTTACAACAATTAATTTCAGTGACATGCATGGGCCATTTGAATCTATATATACACACACACACAAACGAAACTTTTAAAGGCATCTGTATGATCTGGACTTATCACTCAAACTTCTTAAGCCTAAATTTTCAGTTTTATATTTAAATCACAGGTTTAATGGAAATTAATTCAATGCAGCTAAGGCAAGGTAAAAGTTTGTTTTATAACTGAAATCTATTTGCAAAATGAATGGGTAATTTTGTGTTGTAAAAGAAAAATAAACTTATGGTTTCAAAAATGGGATGTGTGTAAAAAGACAGGAGATCAAAAAATGTTTTCCTCATAAAATGAATAAACTATAATCTCTGATACTGTTTTCTGTATCTTAATGATTCACCTGAAGAAAGGTGTAGGTCAACTAAAAATAACTGGAATCTGAATTAAAAACAACCCTTGTGAGTTAAATTACTTTTTTAAAAGGGAATAATCAACATTTTGGTCACATACATCAAATAGTTTTTTAGTTTTATATTTGCAGTTCAATGTACAGTATATCCTGAATGTTTTGTCATGGTTTGCTTGTAGATAGTTTTGATGTAGTTTTCAGGTACATTTGGACAAAAAAAAAAACAACAACACAAGAAATAAAGGAGTTTTTTTCCTGTCCTGAAAAGGGGGTGTTCTGTTCTGATATTCCTGGTCTGAAATAGAAAGATTTAAATACATAATGGGCCTATGCTTAGCCAGTTGTATATGGGTTAAATGTTTTCAAAATTCATGGCTAACTTTAGGAAATACTCCAGGGATTAACCACATTTTGTGGATTTACAGCTGCGAGATTTATTTATTTAAAGACATAGAAAGTTTAGTTTCAGAAAGCAAAGCTCAGCATCAGACTTCTGACATTTACCTAAATCCTCAGAGTCTAAATTCCTCCATGACTCACACTGAAAGCAGAGGCTGTCTCATTTTTTAAAATAAACTACTGTATGTTGTTTTTTTTTTGTTTTTTTTTTAAATCCCTCCCTACTTGTCACATGCTGCACAACACAAGTTGGTTTGGAGTTGTTTTATAGAGGCAGCAGCAGTTTGAAACAACAACCATGACAGAACAGGCCCACAAAACAGAGGGAGAGAAAGAAGGGGAGGCAGAGACAAATAATGGTGTGTGTGTGTGTGTGTGTTGTGTGCACGTGGTTATGTGCGTGTGTGTGTGCATCTGTGAGAGAGTGTGAGGGAGCTAATAAAGTAATGTGATGGATGATCTCCTTTCTCCCAGAGGGACCAGCACCATGTAAATTGGCCCACACAATGCATTATGGATAAGGCAGTTGAGATTATAGCTTGTTAATGTGCTCTCCCTCTCTCCCCCCCACCCTTGCACCTCTCTCTCTCTCTCTCTCTCTCTCTCTCTCTCTCTCTCTCTCTCTCTCTCTCTCTCTCTCTCTCTCTCTCTCTCTCTCTCTCTCTCTCTCCATCCCTCTGCTTCAGCTCAGGCAGTGACATGGTCACCTCATTGTCGGGGCGCATGGGTCTTTTAGGTGCAGATGGAGAGGAGCTGTACTGCAGCGATCTGCCAGGCTTAGGGGAGGAAGCTTGTGTAGCTGTGTGTGTGTGTGTGTGTGTGTGTGTGTGTGCATCTGTGTGTGTATACTTCTATTACTCATATTGTGGGGACAAAAATTTGTTTGAGGGTTCAGACTTGGTTTTAGGGTTCAGGTTAGAATTAGGTTTAGGGTTGAGGTTAGGGTAAGGGTGTCCTCAGACAGATACAAGTACAAACATTTGTGTGTGTGTGTATAACAACAAGCCAGCTTCAGGCAGCCAGCAGAGACAGTCCGTCGGCAGGGGCCAGGGCTGTGGACATATGTCTCCTCCCTCCCTCAACCACCCTACACCCCCTGTCAGCCCTCCTAAGAGGGTGCCAACGCACCCCCGCAAATCTCCCTCCCTCCATCCCCCCTCAACTCCCCCACCCTCACACACTATCCACCCTCCCTCCACCTTGCAGGCCTGTCCAGGGACCTGTCGGGCCATCTGTTGAAGCAGGACCAGAGGAGCTGGTCTAGAGGAAATGCTACTGTAGCATGGCTATGTGGCTAGGCTGGCTGTCGCTGACTATCAGGGCTGTTGTGTGTGTGTTTGAGAAAGAGCCTTAGTGGAGATAGAGCATGTGTTGGTTGGAGGGTGTGTGTCAGGGCGTCCCTGGGAAGAAGGTCAACAAAAATAAACAGTGTATTTTTTGGGGGCTTTCCATTGTCTAAGCTTGGTTGTAAAGGACCATGCCATTAAAAAGTGAACCTAAATAAGTGATTAATGAGAAAACAGCATAGTATTTCTCTGTCTGTCTGCTTCTCTGTCAGAGACCTGTTACCGTCTCTTTCTGTGAATGTCTGAATGAAGCCATAAGCAACATGAATGTAAAGTTCACATATGTCTGAATCTCAAAGTGCCGTTACTTTACCAGTTTAATGAAGTCAGTAATGTTACACATCCCCCACATCTTCTTTAAGCACTGATGTTAACCAGCTCGATCTCGATACGTCAGTAAAGCACGCGGAGAACTTACTGTAATTTGCAAACAACTTGCTGTCGACAAAAAGTTACATAAACGCACCTAAATGCTGTTTTAGCTGACTGACAACAAACTGTCCTTTTTAATGGAACCGCAGGCCTTTTTCTAATTCAGTTTTTATTGATAAATTTCCTTTTTATGCAGTTATCTGTATATTTTTGTTTGTCAATTTGCAGACCTGAAACTTAAATGTAGGTAATTTATCACACTGAACATTTAGTCATCTTTATATTTTTTTTGTCAGATTTTTTTTTCATCAAATGGTGATGTAGTTGTGAATGATGTGAAACACATCAAAAATTCATTTTCTCCTGTGATGGATCATCTTCCTCGAGCACGTTTCAGGCGAAAACCTTAACAGTTTAGAGGTGAAACTCAACTCAAAACTTGCGGCATGCTTTGGAAAATGGTCAGCAGGGATGCAAAGCATATGCAATCTGTACTCAACTGGCTAACAACATTCAAAACCAGCTGTATGGTCCTTTAAGCAGTCTAATAAACAGGAGTCCAGGAGCCAGCGGGAAAATGGCTGAATGATCCCACTGAGAGCTCAACACCTGCACACACTCAGCTCACCAACACAGCTGCTGTGATACACTGTGATATCTTTCCCTCATTCAGATCTGCTCAGTAGATCTGAGATTTGTTTACTCTGTCTCTGACTTCACTTATCTCTAGTAGACACAAACTAGCTAAGTTCGAATGTTCTTGTGAGGGGATATTCAATCGTAGCTGTGGTATTGAACAGACATTTGGATTTTTTAATTAAAAAAGAAATCATTGTTTGACTGTATCTTTGTGTTCAAAAGTACACATAAAAAGTTATAGGTCAAATGTGGTTTTCCTTGTTTCCTAAATTTGCTCAAATTCACAACTACAGATGAAACAAGTGTAAGAGACCGCCAAAAGCCAAGGACACACAAAAACTTTCAAAATCCTGCACAACTCACATGCCACATTGTTTTTTTATTGTACTTCATCAGCACAAAAGTTTTAAAATAGGAAAATGGGATAAAGAGATTTAAATACCTAAACTCTTTCTCACTACAAGACAAGTGTAGAGTTGCAACAATTATTTTCATTCCTGATTAATCTGTGAATAATTTTCCATCTGTGAAATGTCAGAAAATAATGAAAAATGTGCATCATGTGTTCTCAGACTGCTCGTTTTCTTTGACCAGCTGTCCAGAATCCAAAGACGTTTAATTTACAAGGATGTGAAACAGAGAAAAGCAGCATATATACAAATTTTAGCAGCTGAAAACAGACAGTGTCTGGCATCTTTGCTTGATCACTTACTGATTTTCAAAATTTTTGGCGATTGATTTTGACTGATCAGTGAATCAGTGGATCATTTCAGCACCAGATGAGTACTGTGACTGTACACGGTGACGGCAGAGCAGATTCTCCACAACCTTGAGAACCAGTTGTTAAGGGTTATAATGGGGGTTTAATCACATAGTGTGTTCCCAGCTCGGTACGTCTTGGCAATCAAAACTAAGCCAAGCGAGTTTAGCAAGGTCTGGTGTGTGTGTGTGTGTGTGTGTGTGTGTGTGTGTGTGTGTGTGTGTGTGTGTGTGTGTGTGTGTTGGCTGGACCCTCCACGGCTGTGTGTGTGGGTGGTTGCCTCCACCCATTACAACGGGTCATCTCTCTCTCATGGAGAGTTTTCACGGCTGTGGAGCGGATTAGGAGCAGGGAGACGGACCGTGAGGGAGGAGGAGAGAGGGGAGGAGAGATTACTGAGCAGGCTGGAAGGAGGAAGGAGAGACCCACAAAAAGAGAGCATTAGCATCTACACTTCAGCATTTGTTTGCGGTATGTAGCTGACACTCATCCGGAGTGCCCGGGTGTACAGTGACTACAAATGAAGGAACAAGTGAACGCTGGCATCTCATCACAAGTGGCCTTTTTCACAAAGAGGAGAGGACAGGAGGTCTGAAGAAAAGAGAGAGGAGAATGTTGGGTTAAAGGGAGACTATCCGCAACACAGTTATAATTACATATTTACACAATACAACAACACAACAATACAATACAACAAAGAAAAACAGTGGTCTATTAGCCAGACTCTCTCAGGTTGATGTGGACGGATATTTTCTTTTTGACTAAACACTTGAAAAAAAAAATTTTAGTCAACAATGCATAAAACAAAGACACAAGACCAGTTAGAAAGGTTTATATATAAACAAGCTTTTATTGTAGGTCTTCTCTGAACAAACATTGCTGCGTGCATGCACACAACAGCAGCAGAGAAGCAACGAGTACATGCACTAAGAAGAGTGTGATCTAATGTGGGACAGGTCCTATTTTGTGGTGTTGATCCTTAATATCTAAAATGTTTGTGCCCTGCTGTGAATTGAAGCACCATAATTTTTGTTAGATTTTTGTTTAGTTCACCTATGTTTTTATTAAATGCTGTTCATTGTGGCCTTTTAGATACTGTATGTTCTCATCTTCTCACTTCTAAGTTATTGCCGGTCACCTTGTATTATCAGTGTGTGCTAAACCACTGGCAGGAGTACCAGACAGTGCTATTTATTTAGCTGATTTGCTTGCATCCCATCATAAAACACTGAAAGGTAAGCATAGCATTTTTATGTTTAAGACATAAGTTATCTATTAAATAGCTATTAGAAACATCTTATGTCTTATGTCATAGTATTGTACTGGTCTGTTGTTGTTGTGGTTGTGTGTGTTGTTAAAATTCAAAGTAACCCATAGTGTAAATGTTTTTCTAGTTATACTGGTGATTGAAAGCCAATATTCACAAGTATATTCATTAAGTTTTCCATCAGTGTGTTACACACACAAATAAACACCTGTCAACATGTCACATCACAGAGCCATTGTAAAATAAATGAATAAAAAAAATAATAATAAAGTGAAAAAAAACAATAACCTTAAAGTGTCATCGTGTCCCATCTCATATTCATAATGCGTTGCTGCCACAGCAGTCAGAGATGGTTCAACTGGAATCCATGACTTTCTTTATGGAGCGTTTACTTCACATCTTAGTGGGTTTCTGAATGGAGCCTGAAGGTGATTAAGACTTTAAGTGAACCCAACATTAAACCAGACAAAGTTTCTCATTTACAATTAGAGTTTGAACTATGTTCTTAACTGCTGTCTCTCTCATTTATACACACACACACACACACACACAAGAACACAAGAAGCACCAGCCGCCAGTTGGTCTTAAAGAGGCAAATTCCTCTGCAGCATTTTCTCAACATCGTAAAGCGTCTGCCGTTAAAGCAATGTTTTTTCAATCCGTCTGCTCTCCCTGACATTTCCAGATAACGCTGGTGTTAGGTTGATTTGGGGAAATTTGCACACCATATGCTGCTGTGTCAAACACCTACATTTAAGCGGGCTATGGCTCTGCATTCCCTAATAGCAGCATCATTGGCGCTTGTTTATCTAATGCGCCTGTTAATGTTATTTATTGGGAGTCTGCCCGCTATCCAGTTCCTCCATGCATGCTAAGGAGACAGACATAAGATATGCAAATGCTAACGTCGGCCCAACTTCACGGCAGTAAAACAAAGCATTTGCATTTGATGTAGCACATAATAAACTGGTTATTAGCATTTTAAATGCGTCAAACAAACTTGAAAAATGTGGCCTGTGCTGGTGTGTTTTTTTTTTATATTGCTGCATGCAGTCAAAACACACATACACATGCCACATGTGCCTTCAAACACGTACAGAAAAGTGAGCATGAGCCGACACATAAATATAAAACTGCTGTACACGGGAGCAAACCGATGTCTCAAGGCAGAGAGTCGCAGGACAGATGATGTGTTTGATGAAGTTGTTTCTCCCCTCTCTTTTTCTTCACTCTCTTTCTCTCTCGTGCCATAAACTTTCTCTCAGAGCATTAGAATATGCAGACGATTAGTTTCAGCAACGATTCATCCCTCCAGCCCCAGAAAAGAAGGTCTGGTTTCAGCTTTGAGAATCGTTAACGATGGACAGTCTGACTTAACAGTAACTGCTGCCGTCTCTGTACCACAGGACCTGCTGGTGATTCATTAATGGGCCTGAGGTCAGATGAGCACTGACCTTTGAAACTGCTGCAATGAAAGGTCCAGTCAATCCAGTGTTCCACCAGGTTTTCCAACATTTGACTGCTGCTCTTTCAGTTGTGAGAATCAGTGTCAACAGCTGTTTATCTATATGCATCTATATCTATATATATCTATATAACTCCCCAGTATTTGCTAGAGGATGAAAACAGTTATTAATTTGCATTTTCACTTGCTGATTTTCAAGAAAGTTGGGGGAAAAAATTGCAATATATCTGAACAAAAACTGACTTTGGTGTGGTGCCGGTTCCGTCTGAAATTTGCTGTTGGCTAAAAACAATCGAGAGCTTCAACTAAAAATAAGCAAGAAGCTTGAACGGCTTATGTTTTATTGCCCCTGTTACTCAGAAAATCTCAGGCCGAGCGAGAAAGAGCGAGCACAGAGCGCAGGAGGAGAGCTGTCTGAATTGGTTTTTCATTAGCAGTTAATGATGTGATAATCTCTCTAACAGTAACCGGGCTTTACACCCTGCAGCCTCACATGCTCCTCTAATGGAGTGTGTGCGTTTTCCTACGAGTGTGTGCCACAAACTGTGCACATGTTTGTATGAGAGTACTGTGTTTGTGAAAGCACACAGTTACAACCCAGATAATCTTTTTGATATTAACATTAACATGGATAGACGCTGGTCAGTGAAACACACACACACACACGCATGTGCCAGACCTGATCCGAACTTTCCTCTCTACATGTAACCCCACTCACTCACCCTCACCCCATCACACCAGCTTAAATCCTACATGTTAATCTCTCTCCTTCTCTCTCGCTTTCTCTCAAACACACACAAACATACTCGCTTTCATTCTCCGCTTGCAGAGACCCCTGCTTCATTTTCTGGTCATGTGCACCCATTGCGAGGGGGCGAAGCGGACACAAAGTGACACAGGGAGCAGAATGGGGAGGAGAGGAGCCGAGGCTGGAGCTGCAGCCTGAAAGGAGGCGATGGGAGGTGTCCGATTGTCCTGCGCTGAAAGGGACAGTTAAAAGGAGAACCTTGTTGCAAAAGCTGGTGGGCCGGGCTGGAGGCTGGTTAAGTGCTGGTGGTGTGTGTAATTGTGTGTATGTGTGTGTCTTTGCGGGCTTGTGTCTGTGTGAGTCTAATGAGGAGGAGGATGACTGATGACCGAGGTGAAGATGATACTGGAGGTGATGACTATAAAAGGTGAAAGGAATAATTTTACATTTTGGGAAAATACACTCACGTTTATGAGAAGATTGATATCACTCTCACATCTGTCTGTTAAAATAAAGCTACTGTCAGCATCTGGTTAGCTTAGCTTAGCATAAAGACAGGAAACGGGGAAACTGCTACCTGTCAGTATTTAAGGGCAACAAAATCTTACCTCTAAAGCAGGTTATATCTAGTATGTTTTATCTGTATAAAGTGTAAAAATGACAATGAGCTGTTTTACAAAGGTTTTTTTTCTGAGCCGTGACCAGACAACCAGCAGAGAATCCAGTTTTGCAGCGGCTTTTCATAAACCAGTCCCTGAGTTTAAATAGCAACCATGACCTAGTTTTGTAAAGTGGTTTACTAAATCTAGTTACACCATTAAAACTAATGAAAAGCAGTGGTAAATCTGTTGGTTGTGGTGGTGGATACATGGGTGCACGGGGCAAATGGCGTGAACAGCTGTGGTGAAGCCCATGAGTCTGGAAGCAACTGGCCCCATGGTCACAGCCAAGAATTAGTCTAACATGTAAACCTTCAAAAAACATTTTGAAGTGTCCTTTTCACTTTTCGTTTTATGTACAGATTACGAGAAGATTACTGGCTGTAGCTCCATATTTGATGGACAGATATGAGAATTTATCTGTCTACAAGAAAGCAAATAAGTGAATCCCACCCCAACCAAAAAGTGTCGAGCTTTTACTTGAAACTTCAAGATCTCACTTTAGTGAAAATAATTTTAGACTTCCTTAGAGGTGTTATATCTGACCCTGAATCCTGATTTGCAAGCTCTTGCATCCACAGGCGGCAAAGCGGGAATTCAAACTAAATTGTGACTCTCACCGGCAAATATTTCTCCTTTCAGAAAGACAATCAAGAAATGCACACCTTGAGCAGCTGTGCACTGGGATGAAAAATGCTTGACAGAAAACTTCATTGCTTCTGTTTGATAAAACTCATCATCAACATGCTTCAGAAAGCTTTGAGATGCCAAATTTGTATCAGAGCGTGTTCAGACAGAGAGAAATAAGAACATGAAGGTATGTTTCTTCATTACTGAAATGTTAATTTGACTTGTTTTTGCCTAATTAACGCCAATGTCTTCCAAGAACAAAACAGCCCCACAAATATTAATTAGGACCTCAATATTCATGTTGACGGAGATGGCTGTGAGGTCTGTAATTAACGAGCTTTTAATCGTTTGATTGTCTCCTTAATTAAAGGCTTGCTATAATTTGAAGGTTTGTTTACTTTTCACAAAACAAGAATGAGAAAGACAGAAATCTTATTGATATTCTCTTTTACCCAGAATTTGCACAAAGTAAAATAAGAGGCAAAAATGGGGCTTTTAAAAGTTACCCAGACATTTCTGAGAGGTGCAGTACATCATTTACTTTTTTAAATGTTATACTTTAATCTTAAAAAAATAAATCTCAGAGCTACTTTTGATGGAGGCTGGAGGGTCTTGCTTGGCTTCACTCTGAGATCTCGATACTCGCGTTGCTGTCTTCCATCTGCCGTTCGACTGCTTCAACCTTTGTGAAATCTCTTTTTGTGAAACTTCAAACTGCAGTTTGATGGTGTCTTTGATGGGAAAAATGAAAGGAGTAGAGATCAGCAGTTACGCTGACTGACATGCATTTGGTATAATATACTGCAGATCTTCTCAGTGCTCTGTAAAACGGTTTGGATTTTTCCTCTACAAGTGAAGTAGTTAAAAAAAAAAACCCCAAAGAGTTATATTTCATGTGATCACAAAAGAAACTAGTTGGATAGGATCTGAATGGAGCTCAAATATTCCTTCTGGACAGTCTGCTGAGTCTAGTGAATGAAATTTAACCCTGTGAGACCTGAACTATGAAAGAATGGTCAGAAAATTCTAATTTTTCAAATATGAACTCTTTATTTGTCCCTTTGACAAAATGTAAAAAAAAAAAATTAAAAAAAAAAAATTCTAAGTATATTTTTTGTTTGTATCACACATGTCAAAACATTTAGAAAAGTGAGGAGTGTCTACCAGGAGTCAGTATACGAGCATAAGAGTTCATCTAAAAGGGTTAAATGCAAAGTTTATGCTTGATGGTGATGCAATGAGTCCCAGAAATGTGGGTATCATATATGATACGTACGGGCTCACAGGGTTAATAGTTTGTAAGAGTTTTTGTAATGTTCTAATTTTGATTTGAACATATTGAACAGGTAGACACATCTGCCTCCTAAATGACAATGTACGTCATTTTCAAAGAAAAGAAAATAAGAAGAAAGAAGAAAAAGAAGGGAAAAAAAATAAGTTGGGGTTCTCAACCTGTGGATCCAGACCCTCCTAATGGGTCACACATTGAAGATGGAATGGGAGGCACTGGGGGCATCACCATGCCAACAGAGTAAAAAAGTAAAGTCGGAATAACGAGGGCTCTTCATAATGGCAATATAGCTGAATCTTTAAAGCTACAGAGAATTGAAAACAGTGACTGAAACTAAACTCGTTTTCTGTGGGTTTCCAAAATACGCCTGAATGCAACAGATAAAGTCACAGATTTTTTTACACTTTAACAACCTCGGCTGTGACCTTGACCTCGTGTCTCCCATTAAGCACTGTGCTGTGTCAGTGATAGTGAGGCAGCCAGCTACTGTCTTCACATGCAGCTGGGGGCAGCGGGGGGGACGCCTCCATTCACTGTTTACTGCCCTGAGCTCATTAGAGGAGGTGTAGTGGCCTGGCCCACCCAGGAGAGAGAGACTGAGAGGGAATGGTGGTTTATGGAGAGAAATGTGTGGATGTTTTTTTTTTAATATTTGTACGTGTCTTGTGTCTTTTAAATTCCCTCAGTGATGTGACACAGATGGAGCTAAAAGTTAAAATTAAGATTGCTTGTTAAGTTTGTAGAGCACAGTATGAACAATTAGAACTCTTGATTTTATCTTCGTTTTCATTGTCATTAACATCTTCATCTTCATCTCTGTGAGTTACCCCCCCCCCCCCCCCCCCCCCCCCTTCACATTGTACACATTTACACATCTCATTGTCTACATTATAAATATGAGTTAAAGACAGAGTACTTGACACACAGTTTTTTTTAATAAAAACTAACCAAAGTTTAAATTTTTCACTCTTTGTTAAATTGCAGCCATTTGCTAAAATCATTTAAGTTCATTTTTTTTTCCTCCTCAATGTCCACACAGCACCCCATATTGACAGAGAAACACAAAATTGTTGAAATTTTTGCAGATTTATTAAAAAACAAAAACTGAAATATCACACAGCCATAAGTATTGAGACCCTTTGCTATGACCCTCATATATTTAACTCAGGTGCTGTCCATTTCTTCTGATCATCCTTGAGATGGTTCTACACCTTCATTGAAGTCCAGCTGTGTTTGATTATACTGATTGGACTTGATTAGGAAGGCCACACACCTGTCTATATAAGACCTTACAGCTCATAGTGCATGTCAGAGCAAATGAGAATCATGAGGTCAAAGGAACTGCCTGAAGAGCTCAGAGACAGAATTGTGGCAAGGTGGTGGCAGCATCATGCTATGGGGGGTGTTTTTCAGCCGCAGGGACAGGACAACTGGTTGCAATCAATGGAAAGATGAATGCAGCCAAGTACAGGGATATCCTGGATGAAAACGTTCTCCAGAGTGCTCAGGACTTCAGACTGGGCTGAAGGTTCACCTTCCAACAAAACAATGACCCTAAGCACACAGCTAAAATAACGAAGGAGTGGCTTCAGGACAACTCTGTGACTGTTCTTGAATGGCCCAGCCAGAGCCTTGACTTAAACCTTAAATAATTTTAGCAAATGGCTGCAATATAACAAAGAGGGAAAAATTTAAGGGGGTCTGAATACTTTCTGTACCCACTGTATATATAAGGTCAGTCTGACCCAGTGTCAGAATGAGCCTTGGTTTCACCTTAAAAATGTAATTTATTCTTGTTGAACAACACAATGTGCATATCAGCTGGATCGATTTTGACCCAGTGATTTTTAGTGTGTAACTGTCCTTTTGCTGCCCAGAAAACTGATGTGATAGGGCAGAGAGCCACTTATGAAAGAGCGAAAGATAAAAAAAAAAGAGATGGATGCAAGAGGAGAAGCAAGCAGAGCCAGAAGCTGGAGATAAGAAGGGGTAGAGAGAGAGAGTGTGAGAGGAGGAGAGATAAAAAGATACGAACAGAGGAATAAAAGGAAAGCGAAGAGCTTACGCAGTGAAAAGAGCACATTAGGGGCGACCTGCTGCGACAGTAGTGTGTGGAACGGTGAATAACTGCCTCCATTTAGACCAGTGTCCTGGTGGTGTGGAGCTAAGGGCCTCAGATGGACACACACACACACTGAAAAACACCAAAATACATAAATAAAGCAAAAGAAACCCATTCAAAAGCATGTGTTCCTGCACAAATTGATGCCTGACACACACACACACACATATGCTCACACACACACACCTCCTCTGAGCTCTCCTCTGTCCCTCTCATTCACACATTTCTCCACATTGGCCGGATTAGGAACACTTTCTCTTGGGTGTGCGAGGCTGCCCCACACACAAAGAAACACTTGGGGACAGGATTAGTAGGCTTACAGCGGATTCACATATGTCCAGTTCAAGCAATTGGTATTCAAAGCTTTACACTTTCAAATGCCACCAAGAGAGAGCAAAGCCGACCAGCGCTTTTCTTTGCATTGGCAGCACCTTTATGAGAAGGGCTCTTTTGCTGGGCCAACAATGAGACCGTGAATACACATTTTTACTGTTCTACCAGGGGGATCTCATTGGAGAAGGATAGAGCACCGAGCAGAGTTTGAGACAGACTTTATTATCCGGGTTTGAAGTGCTGGGTGGGTGGGTGGGTGTGTGTACAGATGGATAGATGGATGGATGGATATGCTGACAGAAGGATGGATGGATGGATGGAGGGATGTCGAGCTGGTGGTCAGAGGAAGAGTGCTTCAGTTACTTCCACGTGTTATTGTTGGTGGCCCGTTCCTCCACTCCACCTCCACAAAACAGATCTGGAGTAGACTCTTCAGAGTGGAGAGAGAGCTCTCAGCAGCTCAATATACACAATACTGACTCAATTTAGAGTATTCTCCCAATATCTTAACACAGAAATACGTTCATAGATCTGCCTGTTCACTTAATTCATCAAATAAAATTTGCTTTATGATAGATAGATAAACTTACTTTATACTTGTGTTTGTGTTCATTAATTGTTTTTATTGTATCATTTTGAAAACACAGCAATACATGTCTGATTTTATTTTTTATTTTTATAATTATTTTTAACTGTAGTTAGACATCTGTGACACTCCATATTTTGTATTTCTATATTGTTTTTACGTGTGTGAATGAATCTTTTGTTTGTGTATTTGTATTTATTTTGAATTGAAAAAAATTATTAGCATTTCAATTGTGATTGAAAGTGATCAGTATTATTTGTATTATAGTTTATTTCTATTTATGATGATGATGATGATTATTACTATCATATCATATATCACATATAACAACAACAACAACAACAATAATAATAATAATAATAATAATAATAATAATAATAATAATAATAATAATAATAATAATAATAATAACAACAACAACAATAATAATAATAATAAAATGAAAAATGATTCCTTAAATGACACATGGAAGCGATGAGAAGTTTTATGGGGGTCCAGACATGAGGTATCTGGGTAAACTCTGACGCCCACATGCTGCCATATGGCCAGCAGAGTGCCGAGTGTCGGAGCGGGCATGTTACCTCTGTCCCAGCGGAGGCCCTGCACCCCTGCTGCAGCCGGAGCCGCTGAATGGGAAAGCAATTTCCCTTCCCATTCCTCCTCATTCCCTCAGGCAACCACCGGCCGAACCGCGGAGACTTTGGTGTTGACTGTCCGACACACAGTGAACAGTGTGTGAGAGAGAGGCTGTTGATTTTACCCAGTGTGGTGCATTTAATCAACATTTTTTTATGCCTGCGACAACATTTTTTTTTATAAATTACATGTATATTTTCGCGATTTTATCATAGTTGGCTTTGTGCGTAAAATTTAAAAAAAAAAAAAACTCAGTAGATCACAGCGAGTTGAATTTTTGAAGTGCAAGAGACGCTCAAAACAACTTCAACAAGACGTGAAACTTTTACAAAAATCCCACAAAAAAAGCATAAAAAAACTGACCGGTTTGTCCCAGGAAGAACAACTTTCTGATCCACGGGAATAAGAGAAGAGACGAGACGAGAAGAGAAGAGAAGAGAAGAGAAGAAGAAGACAAGACGAAGAAGAAGAAGAAGAAGCTGTGCCCCCCAACAGTGTCCTGACAATGGCAGTGAATGGTTGCGCACCGCGGTCACTGGGACAGTCAAAGCACACCGCCCCCTTTCTAACGGGCACGTCATCCTCCTAACTAGGCGTTATGAATAGGAAAGCCGCTTTTGTCTGCCCGCACGTATAAATACCCACTATCAGTGTCCTCCTCACCGCAGAGATACAGAGACACACGGAGAGAGAAAGTCGGCAGTCAAAGAGGCAGAGAAGTGGTCACCGATGTGATTAGAGGGACAGAAGCGTGGGACAGACGGGACACAGACAACATCAGGTGACCAGAGCGACTCAAGGCTCCAGAAAGAGAGAGAGGGAGACAGAGAGGGAGCGAAAACTAGTGGAGAGAGAGAGGAGAGAGTGAAAGTAAGAGAGAGAGAGGGAGAGAGAGAGAGAGGGAGGAAGCCAGCAGCGACCTCCTACCCAACAACCTCGGAAGCGAACCCATAAAATGAATTCAGACTCCAGCCCGAGCAGCAGAGCCTCTTCCCCGGACATGGACGGCATGTTTCTCCGAGACCACCACCCGCACCACCATCATCACCACCACAACCACGTCGGTTCTTCAGTGTCCTCCTCCACGCAGAGCGGCGAGCAGCAGCGCCAGAAGATGACCGGCGGCGAGCACCTGCGGTCTGGAGACGCCAAGTCAGCGTCTGTGGGAAGCAGCAGCAGCAGCAACAAGTTCAAACTGAAGAAACAAGTCACCGAGGAGGAAATGTACCAGCTCCGTCTCAAGATTAACGGCCGGGAGCGGAAGCGCATGCACGACCTCAACCTGGCCATGGACGGCCTGCGCGAGGTGATGCCCTACGCCCACGGGCCCTCGGTGCGGAAGTTGTCAAAGATCGCCACGCTGCTTCTCGCCAGGAACTACATCCTGATGCTCAACAGCTCCTTGGACGAGATGAAGCGGCTGGTGGGGGAGATTTACGGGGGGCAGCACTCGGCCTTCCACTGCGGCACCGTGGCGCACGCCGGTGCCGGTGGACACGCCGGGGGCCCAGCCGCTGCAGCCGCTGCCGCTGCCGCCGCTGCGCACCAGGTGCATCCTCTGCTCGGGAGCGCGCTGTCTTCCTCCACGTCCTCCACTCTGTCGAGCGCGCTGCCCGGGCTCACGTCTATCCGAGCACCCCACTCCCTGATGAAGGGCTCCCCGGCTGCGCCCCCGGCCCTGCAGCTGGGCTCCGGCTTCCAGCACTGGGCCGGACTGCCATGTCCCTGCACCATCTGCCAGGTGCCTCCTCCTCCACACATCCCCATCACCTCCACCGGCCTCACGAGACTCACAGGGGAGGGAAAGGACGGAATGAAATGATGCCCGATCTGTCTGACAGACGCACAGAGACTGAGAGATGTAATGATGTTTGTAAATAGAGAATTCAGGGCATGAGGGTGGATTTGGCCTCACTGGTGCATGCTGTTGTTTAGTCTGTTTTCTTGTTTGGCGTATGAGAAAAAAAAGTGTTATTTTCCTCCTTGTAACAAGGACTTATAAAGACTGATGATTTTGCCAAGTGAAGGTAAAAAGAAGTTGTATCATGCAACAAAATGCCACGATCCCCTTGTGTTTGAGTTTTTGTCTCACACCACAATGTGAAAGTTGACGGAGGTTGCATGAACATTTTGATTTCAATTTACATTTTTTTCGTATCAGGCGTGATTTTGTGAAAACGAAGAATGCTCTCTGTGCCTTGTACCAAGGATTTAAAACTTGAGTTCTATATGAAAAATAATGACATTTATGTGTTTGGCTAAATGATTCTGCCGCCGCGGAAATTTGTTTTAAAATCTAAATTTTTAGATTCATTTTTTATTTTGTGACTCATTGTATGTCCATTTGTGCTCTGATTTCCAGATTTTGTTTTTATCTTTTTGTTTTGTTTTGTTTTTTGTTTTGCATGATGGTATAATTATCACAGCATGATTGTTTTTGCTGAACTGAATTTGTTATGCCCAGAGACCCCGTGTCTTTATTTTTGTACATTGTTGATGACTAATGAAATATTTATTATCGCCCAGCGTCCCTGGATGACATTTCAATAAAACTGAAATTATGGATGATATCCACTGTCTGCCCTTCTTCTTTCTTTCTTTCTTTCTTTCTTTCTTTCTTTCTTTCTTTCTTTCTTTTTCTTTTTTTTTTTTAATAGGCCACTTTTAAAATTAAATAATTATATAACAATATTTCTCAAGTCAAATCTGCTTTACACTTCCTGAAGTTTAGTTTAGGCAAATTTTACTTATTGATTATTATTATTATTTCTTGACTTATCTTTACATGGATGCACATTAATGGCGTATAGCTTCATCCAAACCGTGAAAAACCTGGTTTATTTTCAGGCAGAAGCAAACAAACTTTAATTTCCCTAAATCCGTCCCTTTATTTTAGCCAAAACATTTTCATCTCTCTCACACTTTTCAGTGTTTAATCTTATTAAGATATTTTTTGTGTAATATTCCAAACTCAAACAAGGCCTCAGGTTAAAAACGCCGGGATGTGTTTACGTTTACAGACTCTACATTTCATTGGTCACTTATTTGCTTTTTTTCCCCACTACTTGTTTGTAATTAACAAAGATAATTAAATTAATCAGAATAGAATGGATTTTAACAAGAAACTGGTCAAATATGTTGATGATAGACAAAATATTTAAAAGTGAGAGGATGAAATTTCGTTCGTTTATTTATGTATATATGATTATAGCAGCACTTCAGTGATTTTGTATGTGTCTGTTGAAATGAATATTTTTAATACAGATCAAAAATTAAGAAAGGACAGCCTGAAAGCTGTGTAGGTCCATTTTCTGCAACTACAAACCACTTTTCCACTTCAAAAATACTTCATACGGATGTTCACACCTGATATTAAATCAGATGGTGATTTTATTTTTCTCCCCCGCACTTACAGGCCCCGTAAGATCACCTCACGATGAGCTACACGGACACGGTCAGACAGCATTTATTTAACATTTCCGAGCAGCGAAAACAAATGTTCAGAAAGGGAAAATGAGGATGAAATGAGGGACTGGGCTGCAGCCTAATGGAGCCCAGTTGAATTGTTCCCTGTAGCAGCTAGAAAGTGATCCGCCTTGGGGAGCGCAGAGCAGTTTGTCCGCCAGGTCCCTTGGGTGTTTCTCCGTCTCATCTCTGCAGCGACAGAATGTATGTTTGTGGAGATTACAAGTTAATTGTTCATGGGGGACCAAGAGGAGAAAATCACATCACAGAAAAGCGTCGGGATTACAGGCTACTAAATGCTGAAGATTATACATTCAGACCCCCTCCTCGGCCTCAACGCATGCAAATGAGTGTGTGGATTAAAAAAAAAAAAGAGAGAGACAGAAAGAAAGACAGAAAAAGAAAGGGAGAAGAAGCCCTTTTGTAACTTATTTGGAGGGAAGAAAACAAGTTCTGTGGCTAAGTCGAGAAAGAGTGAAAGAGTTCATTTTACATTTCTTCTTTTTTTGTCTTTAGGAATGAGTATAGCCTGTCTGTCCCTCGCAAGCTGCCAGATGGGATGTAAATAGCTGGGTAGCTGCAATGGCCTTTTAACCACACAACACTGAGGAGGATGTTGTCAAGGGAAGCTGGCGGTTTGCGAGTTAATAGTCATGAGTTGGGGTAATTACTTAAGGTTTATTATGCTCTGGTTTCAAAGGAAATGGACTCTTCAATGGGCCGAGAAATACTTCTTAATTCTGGCTAATTAGGAGCTGAGTAAAGCAGAGACAACTGCTGCTGCTGCTGCTGCCATTAAGCACAGTTACATTCATGGAGGGAGATCATTTGTAAGTAAGCCACAAAATAATGCACAAAACAATCATGCACATGCAAATAACATGCACAAGACAAATGCAAATCAGGGCAGTTGCATGTTAAAGAGATGAATGTAAATCGCTGCTTTTTTGCTGCTTTTCCAGTTTTATCCTGGAAGTGCAAATCTTGCATTTTGCTCTCATACTGTATGATGATCACATGGGAACAGGATTAAGTCATGGCCACTGGCCTGCACACCGAAATGCTAGTGATGCTGAAATTAAACTTTTTTCTACCATAGTTAAAGTGAGAGCCAAAAGTAAACATAAACATGAGAAAGTTATCAGACGCCTGCAAACAATGATTGAATTGTTTTCTGTCATTGTGTTTTTCATAAGGGCAGGTTTTATCTTATTAGCATGAGTTCACAAAAACTATTTTCATTTATAAACTTACCTAATCATGAAAATCCCACTGAGATCCAAATTCCTCTTTTTCATAAGAAACAAAAAAAATGGAGAAGATATGATAATGATGCAGCACAACAAAGTAAAAAAAACAAACAGGAAAAAGAAACAAGAGGCAGTGAGCTGTGAAAAAAACAACCATAAGATGCAGAAATATTTTTGTTCCACAGGCATTTGAGCAACTTTTTTTTTAAACCTAAAAAGCTTTTTAGCACTTATTTCACACTTTTCTTTCCATGCATTCTGCTTTGTGAACGCCTGCAGCAAAACCTGAACTGATGGATAAATGAGTCAAAATAAAATGAGTTATCGAGTCGTAGTTAGGAACTCACAGTGCAACAGGACAGATGGGACAACACTGAGCACAGCATAAAACCATCACATACATACAGTAAGAACATACTGAAATACAACTACTCAAATATGAGATGAGCTAAAAACAACATACCTTAAAGAGCAAAAGGTTTGCAATTGAGAATTCAAATATGCAAGATACTATAAATAATTACAAAGACAACCATAAACTAAAAGCAAAATGTACCTTAAAGTGTCAGAGCTTTACCATGCAAGAGCTGAAAAGCCTCGGGGAAGGTACTTCTTTTAAACAGTTCACATTTAAAAGAGTTGTCTGCACAACCTACATAAATAAGACTGACAGATAAGAGATATAATTTGTCCATAAATCCTGTGCATTTTGGTTTGCAGGCCGGTCGGCGATGACTGAATGGACTTGTGGCCATCAGCTCCTCTTTTCATGAAGCTTGACGAATGACTGGTCCTTTACAGAGCACACACCTGTTACTGGGAGCCACTCGAGGTTTATCACTTAGAGCAACACTGCTTTGTTCACCCTCTCCACACACACACACACACACACACACACACACACTAACATCACTCTTGGACACTGATGCTAACAAGGCAACAAATGCTGTCAGCCTCATTCTGTGGCCCTGTGACCGAGCTGCCTTTTCCAAAACATAACCTCCAAATCTGGAGTCTGTAAACTTGTTTTAATTAAAACGCACTGACAGATGCTTGCCAGCTCTGTCATCGATATGAGCTTTACAAAGCTGCAAATATAAGGCTTTTTAGTCAGATATGTACAAACAGTAGGAGCATTTAAGGCTTTTAAAGCTCCAGAGTTTGTATAAACATCTCATTTGGCATTCGCAGATGTTGCTGCATTCAATCTGAAGAGTCCTGCCTGTGTGTGTGAAGTGGTCTGCTGGTTTGTTTACTTGCTCGGTCAGTGAGCTGCTGCAGGGCCGATGCCTGAGGGCAGCAATTGAAAATAAATTTCAATTGAATAAGGGGCAGCAGCCGCATCAGCCGAGCTGCTGCTAGAACAAAAGCAGTTGAGGGGATAAGTTATTGACCGGGCTGACAGCCTGAACGAGGCTGATTATAACCGCCTGGTCATGCTCTGTGTGTGTGTGTGTGTGTCATAGTCATAGTCAGTGAAGCAGGTGCAGAGGCCATTCCCTCTCTGAGTCTACCTCTCTTTATCTCCCTCTCTCTGCTCTATGTGTGCCCTCAGGGAAGCCTCGGGGCCCTCTGCCCTCCTGTCCTCAGCTGATTCCGTAGACTAATGTTTAACCCATACTGCCAAAACAGAAAGCATATTTCCATCATAAGAGCGCTTTGCCATCGCCATTAGCGTCTGAGCTCATTTGCATGTTAATTGTGCAGTTAGAGAGGTGGTGTTGACACATCCCTTTGTCCATGCAGGGTCGCGGGAAGTGAGAGGATGGGGCTGCAGAGTGACATCCATGTGCGTTATTGTTCCATGCTGGTTGTATCATCTGTTATCATGAGACAATGGAAAATAGATTAAGCTAATTTAATAAGGTGGTTTTCACACCGTAAGATTCAAACAAAGCTCTCTTCTGTAAAAACTACTTTTACATAAAACCTTAGGAAATTTGTTAAAATTGAGCTATTTTTTAGACATAAATTTGTTAAAATGTGAGATATAAGAAAATTGGCGGAAAAATAAGTACATTTACTCAGGTACTATTCTTAAGTATAATCTTGAGTATTTTATCTCTCGGCTACTTTGTACCTTTGATCTTTGCAGTACAAAACGATGTAAACGAGAAGCGATGAAACAGTGAAAAAAACAAACTCCATTACTAGTAAAAGCCAGAAATATGATTAGCGCAAAGATTCATTGGTAATTCAACTGGCTTATTGATTGACAGGAGATTAAACCCTTATTCCAGTTTCTCGAATGTGAGTTTTTGTTAATTTTATATTTTATATTTTTGACCATAAATTTAATATTTTTAGGTTTTGGACTCTTGGTTTAAAAAAATGTAATCTGAACACCTCACCTTAGATTATGGTTAATAATAATAAGGCTAATAATACTTCTTTACTTTCATGTCAGTGACATTTTGAATGCAGGCTGCATCGTGGTGTTCCTACTCTGACTAAAGTGAAATATCTTCATGCAGTAAATAACCATGTGAGCATGATGACTGTCAATGTTATTAATTATGGGCCTGTAAAATAAAGAAAATACAACACACAGAAAACCTTCCTGACAAAACCGACATGCCGTGCTTACACACGTGTTCAAAACATGCACTGGAAGACATACTTGTGTACACACACACACACACACACTTTGATTTGTCCACACACAAGCCAGTTTTGGTGTGAATTTTTGTAATAAATACAGATTCAGCCAGACAGAAAGTGCCTGTGTGTGTGTGTGTGTGTGTGTGTGTGTGTGTGTGTGTGTGTGTGTGTGTTTGTGTGTGTGTGTGTGTGTGTGTGTGTGTGTGTGTGTGTGTGTGTCAGCAGTAATATCCTCCAACAGTGACTGACAGATGGCGTTCAGTGTTTGGCCGTAAATGTGCTCTCTGAGTGTTTGTCTGTGTGCCAGTCGCCTGTAGTTTGGAGACTCCCCGTGAGAGTCTAACTGTCCTGACACTGCTCAAAACCAACTGTCCTTGATTGTCAACCATGGATGAACCGCAGCGTATGCATGTGTGTGCGCGCGTTTGTGTGTGAATGGGTGTGTGTATATATGTATGTGTGGGTGGGTGTGTATGCGGTGGCCTTCTGGAAAGAGCCGAGCAGGCCAGGGGAGCAGATGTTAATGGGAGAGATATATCTATCTAAATCTCTGGCCACCACATGCTTTAAATCTGCCCGGAGGAACGAGTCTCTCAGCACGATGACACAGGGAAAACGGAGCAGGAGAACAATTTTTTTCTTCATAAATGTAGGAGACGGAGAGTAGACTTTGTGTGTGTGTGTGTGTGTGTGTGTCTGTGTCTGTGTGTGTATGAGAGTGTAAATGTGTGTGCCAGCCCCGGGCCTGGCACAGTGCTGGGTGACAGTCCCCTCTCAGCAGGGAGAGCCGGGCGACAAAGTGAAACACGGTCGTGAGGAGAGCGAACCGCGACTGAAGCCAAGAACAGACAACACAAATAGAGAGATCAGACCATGTCTTTGTACGGTCCAGTCCAAAATGAAATAAAAACGTGTTTGATAATGTTGCTTTAGTGAAAACAAAATGAAAACAAGGGACAAAAAAAAGTTTTGAAATGAATTGAGTTTGAATGTGGACCAAGTTTTTTTTTTTTGGCTTTGAAGGCAGCATGACGTCCTTTTGTGGTTGACACAGTAAATGTTTTTAGTGGTTGACGGTTATTAAAGCAGACAAATCTCACTTTGCTTTTGTCTATGATATGAAATCACTTTCACTGTGGACACATTCAAACAGCCTGTGACTTTACATCAGTGAGCGATAATACATGATGAGGTTTTCAGTTGTATTTTATAATGAAATACACACTGAAAAAATGTTTTGTTGAATTTACTCAATTTTAATATTGAAAGTGGTTGCACGCAATACATTCATCTAAATTTAGACATATTTTTTAAGTTGACTGTGCTCAATATTTTTGAGTAATTTCAAATAAATCATTTGAAATTACTCAAAGCAAATTCGGAGTATTTGTTACTCTGATTTCCTTAGTAATCCTAACTAACTTTAACATTTTTTCAGTGCGGGGAAAAGCTGAAATATCAGGAGCCACATCAGTTTATTTGTGGATTTATTGTTTGTTCAAGCACGGGGCAGCATATGTAAGGGTCTCAGATTTCTGTGCTGCACCACTGGTGACACTCAAGCTGAAAAATAACTCACAGTTGTGTCTGTTTTCAAATTTCAGCACAGAAACAACATCCAAACATTATTTCTTTGAATTTTCCGTAGTTTTGAATCGATAGCAAAAACCGGACACTGTATTTAACATGAGCGACTGAAGTGACCCAAGTTTTTTCTTTAGCTTTTCTTTCTTTTCTAACTGAACCCAGATAGATGGATTCAAACAGACCCTTGGCACTAACAGCTCTGTCAGCATCACACCCCTCCAGCTTGAGGTACGTGGCTTGGCATGAGCCCACATTTACACCCTGCAGCCAGTCTAACCTTTTGTCTATCATCCATCAGTTGGCAGCAGAACTAACATATACATTACACCTCTTCAGTCTCTCTCACTCTGTTCAGATGTTATTTCACTTCCACTGACCAGGTGACCCGATAGAAGTATATCTGAAAAAGGTTTTAAGCAGAGAAACTCAGTCACCTTTCAGGTTCCTCCGAGGATTTCAACCCTTTTCATTACATGTCCTCAGGTTTGTCTCTGAGTGTGTGATCTGGCAGTGCTGTTAACCCAGGTGTTAGCCCGCTACCTGACCCTCTCTGTGAGCTGGCGGTGATGTTAAAGCAGATATTAGCCTCCCCCCTCTGGCCTGGATTCAGCTGGCACGTTCGGACCTCATTGATGGTGCTGCCAGGCGGACTCCGTCACAGTTGGTGATTTTGATCAATATCAACGTTAACAACACCCAGACAGCTTGTTGGAGAACAAACAAACATGTAAATAATGCGTCAACACGTTCTGACGTTCTGGACGAGGTGGTTATTGGTGGAAAGGGCAAAGACACACACACATTTATATCACCTCAGAGATCAGCGTGTATGTTTGTGTGTGTGTAGCTAGAACGTGTGTTACATGTATTTTCGTAATCTTTTAATTACTTCACTTTATGTCTCTTCATATTATTGTCTCTCCAAGGGAAACTTTACCTTTTAGTGGCCAGTAAAAAAAACACACCAAGAGACACTTGATATTGTATATGAATGCATAAACACAAACCATGAACAACAAACAAGCCAGACCAATAGACACCTGACACAAAAACCAAATGGTCACAATTTTGATTTAATTTTCCTTATTTTATTTCCCGGTTTTCTGTATTTCTTATTTCAATGGAGATAAGTCCAGGGCTTTACTGTTCCCTACAAAAAAAAAAAAAAAAGATTTATTGGGGGGTCTCTTCAAGCTAGCTAACTCATTCGGTCGCTAACAGGATAATAAGTTAGATAAGTTTAGAATACGTTTATTCAAAACACATGTAGCTTTGTGTCTGATGACTGTTTGCAGACTATGACTTTTGTGGAGCAGTTTCTTTTACGACAGTTAAATAAAAGTGATCGGTGCAACACAAATATTAAGCCAATGTCTTCTTTCACTTTGGGCTCTCCTGAAGGTGTTCAGCACTGACTGAACATACAACTGAAAACAGAATAAACGCTGGACACTGGGCCGTGTGAACTTGTACAAACTTGGAACATGGTATGGAACAACAGTACATCAGTAGTGGTCAGTGACTATGAGCCTTTGAACTAAATTTGAACAGAGGACCTCTAGACTCTATCAAGGTGACTTGCTGTTGGTGAGCTGCACAAATTTGCGTGTCAAAGTCAAATCTAACTCGAACTCGAAGAGAAAACCCCTCTGGTTTTCTTCAATCTGGACCAACCCTGGAGCTGGAAAAGAAAGATATCTGCTACTCAAAGCAGTGAAAAACCAGACTTTAGGTTTTACCAAATGTATCTCGGCACAAAGATCACAGCACAAAACCGATCTCACCCTGATGCCGGTCTGGGCCAGTCCACACCAGCTCCGCTTGGCACGTTTCAGCGGTGTGGACGTGGGACCGGTGAGGAGAGGGAAATACATGAGGAAAGCACAGCTCTAATTATAAACAGGCATTATCATGGGTGTGAAACCAGAAGTGACAGCAGCAGTGGGCAGCCAGGAGCGCACACAGAAACACACACACACACACACACACACACACAAACAACGTCTGTATGGGCCAGAGTCATCATATGGACAAATCACAACTTCTCTGGCTCGGTAATGTCTGGCAGATGTTAACGCTTTGTACTTAATGACTCCCTCGAGACCTCACCCAATCAGACAGGACACAGTTATATGCTGGGGGATGTGTGTCTGCTGTGTGCTTGCATGTTTATGTGTGTGTGTGTCGCAGTGGGTTAAAAAGATGATCTTCACATTCATACGTGTCATTAAACCTTGTTGAACATCTGTATTAGCTGGATTTTACGTGTTTCAGTTTAATCAGAGGTTTCAGATAAATCATCTAAAATTTTGTCTTATAGTGAACATGTGTTTGTTTGTGTGTGTGTGTGTGTGTGTGTGTGTGTGTGTGTGTGTGTGTGTGTGTGTGTGTGTGTGTGTATATGTGTGTGTGAGAGAGAGGGGAACCCTTCTGCTACCAGAGAGTCATTTCATGCTTGACTACTGCATATTTCAAAGAATAACTAGATTTTTATTGCACATCACAGCAAAGTTCTGTACAATAAAAAGATCAAATCAAACAAGGCCGGACACAAACACATTTACAAATCTATTCTATGATGATCAGGGCAATAAAAAGCTTAGTAAAATGTAGTTTTATGGAAAAATGTTTTTGTTTTCTGTTTTATTGTTGAAGATATTTCTTTCAACTTGGTTAGGAGTGGCTTTATTCTTTTTTTAATGAAAGATTTATTTTACATCTTGACACACTAGTACATAATAATAGAAAAGCTATATAATATTAACTAATCACTAGAAGTATAAAACCAGTTCTTGGTGAAACTGGAAGCAGCTGCGAGGTGGGTATGAAATTTGTGCTTTAGTGGCATACTGTTTTGAAGTTTAGGATGGACGCCTGCATGTGTATCTAAGTTTCAAAGAAACCATTATGAAAATATCGTAATACACACACGCACACACAGTCTGGCTCGGTAAAAAAAAGTGAAAGTTTCTTTGTGCTGCAGTCCTTCTCTGTAGTACATACTATCATAAAAGCAGCAGTGGCCTGATTTGCTATATTGAACATGTCAGCAGCAGCAGATGTTGTGCTAATAGCCACTGGATGCTGCACTGGAATCTAGCAGCTGGTAACCATGACACTATCCACCACCGGGGAGAAATGCCAAGCCACCCGCAACCCTGTTGCAGTCGCGTAGTGATACACAACACTTCATCACAGTTTTTCTGAGTATTACAATACAGAAGCCTCAGTTTATACTTGGTGAGCGAAACAGATTTATGGCTTATTCTGCAGAGTCTGAGCCAAACAGGAAGTTTGTGTTTATTGTGAAAACAGAGTTTGTCCTAGTATTCAGAGTCAGAAGATGACTTTTCTATTCCAGACAACTTAGTCAGAGATTCAGGTGTGTTATGCTCATGCCTCAAGTGCAGATAAGAAGCAGGCGACAGAGGTCTGATTTGTGAAAACAGTGGATCTAGATGTGAAAATACACATTTTAAAATAAATTAATTAATTGCAACTAGAACTTGTAAAATGTTTCCCTAACACTAACTATCAAAAAAAAAAAAGACAGTGAATAGTGCCACAGAGAGGAAGAGTTGCCATCAGCATGTCCCACCAAGAGCTGTCACTCACTCCTATCCCACCCCCTGTTTATCCCCACCTTTTGCCGTCTGTCCGTCAAACAGGAAGAGCGCCTTTTTTCCCCCCTCCATCTGTTATCATCTCCCCTTCTCCTCGAGTGCTGGGGGGTCGGCGGGGGCCGTCCACGGGCTGGTCATCCCGTTAGAGGCCCATTAACAGTCCCCGGGCTCTCTGCTGGGGCCTGCTGGAGAGAAATCCATATCAATACCTGTCTGTTATGCCTCCCACCGCTAGACACAGCCAGGCTGCCTGCCTGGCACAGACAGCACTGCATGGGCCTCCTGTCAAGACACAGGGAGGATGGGGTTTCAGTGTGAGCGTGGCACTTTAGTGCGGACCTCCTGTCAGTCCTCCTGTTGCACCGGTAGACCTGAGTAGACAATGCAGAGTTTGAAAAGGCACACTTCCTAGTCCTGTTGGTGTCTTTAATACCATCAGTTGTCTCTTTGGATCACATCTGGCCTGCAGAGTTTACAGCATGCCACTTCCTCTGACAAGCTGAGAGAAAGGAGGCTACAGAGGTGAGGAGAAAGTGGACATACACAGAGTCAGACTGCAGCTGACGCCATTTTAAACTTTTAACTTTTTTGGTGCCTGCCACCGTTGTCATAGGCAACAATAACAGAACAATCTTGGACCAGGAGAGACCATCGATGCCTGCAATTTCTTTTTACTCCTGCCAAAATCCCAGAATTTATTTCTAGTTTTTGTGCAAATGAATGTTCTGTTCTAACACTGTTTGTCAAGTTGTATTTAAAATAATTGCATGTGTTGAGTTTCAGTTTAGTAGTAGTAAATTTACTTGCCTCTCTGGAGCTTTTAATCATATCATATCATGTCACTGAACTCCTCCTGGTCCTTCTGTGAGTCATAAAGCAGTGAGAGAGAAGAGAAAGAATTGCAGAAAGATCTGGTAGCAGTTACCAACCACACAATGTTATTGCTTTTTTAATTTCTTAAAATTAACGTTACTTTAATTATTGATAATGACATAAAAATCCCTGCCTATCACACGTCTCCAAATCGAGCCACCCAGACCAATCAGAGCCTTTCTTCCTTCTAATCTGTCATATCAATAGGAAGTTTAAAACAAACATGTCGTGTGCGTCCATCTGTCTTGATGTTAGCAGAGAATAGAGGTCTGTTTCCTCATTAGCAGCTTATTAACAGCCCCGACCCAGCAGAGAGCACTCTCCCTTGAGGACAGCAGCCCAGGGGGAGGACATTCGAATGGCAGAGAGTGCTTTGTTTCTGGGTCTGGCCTCCCAGACCGGCCCCCTGTCCGGGCCTGCCCAGGGGATGCTGTGTTATGCATGGAGGGGATAAGGAGAGCCAGAGGAGAGGGATAGAGAGAGGAGGAGAAGGAAGGATGGAGAGGGGAGGTGATGGAGAGGGAGAGTTGACTGGAGGTCATCCATCAAACCTGCTGTCAATTTTCCCACCTCCTGTGGAGACACAGAGAGACACGGAAGGACGGAGATTGAATACTGTATAAAACAAGACCTGAACAATTCAGAGTCAATGAAATTAAGATTTTTTTTCCAAAGCTGCTATTTGCTGTTAGTCCCATCTGTGATTTGTGTATTCCCTATAAATTACTCTGTGATGCTACACATTTGTTTCTCCTTGCTGTGATTTTAACGTACAGAGTGCTGAGGTCACAGGTCTGTAACCAACAAGACAACAACAAGTCTGTTGCTGTGAGTTTTCTGTCTCATTATTTGTTATCAGCACAAATGGACCCATGAAAGAGGGAGAGCTAACACCAGCAGCCACAACACAGCCCCAAATGTGTCAGAGCTGCCAGTGACTCAGCAGGTGTTGAAATAACACGAACCAAATGTAATGTCTAACTACCTCTAAGTAGCTAAAAGTAATAGCCTCCACGTTAGCAATTCAAGACATCTGTCCCTTTACATGTGAAGAGAGAAACAGAATATGAGAATGTTTAATTATGTGAGGGATTTAAATAAAGTGAAATAAAGATGTGATTGGATTGGGACAAAATCAGGCAGGGCTAATATAGCACAAACCTTTTCTTTAAGAAAAGGGTTAAATGAATGATTTAGGCAACGACTACATTTTTTGGAAAAGTGACAAACTCTGCCATGAGTTTATATTTTCTTACACAAAATTTCAGCTCGACTTCAAGGATTTAATAAATTTGCTTTAGTGTTTTACCCAACAGCAGTGACTCCACTTTTAAATAAGAAGGAAGCGGCTGAATGAAACTGCTATTTTGTCCCAAGATTTGAATAACACATCTGTTCAGTGTGTGTTTGTGCCAGCAAAGACATGTGTTGACCCCAGGCCAGAGCTGGACCCTGCAGGTCTCAAGGTATTTGGTGGGTTTGTACTGGCAATCAGGAAGACAGGGTTCAAGTCTCTGTTGATCACACCCATGCAGCACCCATCTGTCCAGCGTGCAATGTATACTGTACGTGCAAGAACAGCGATGAATACATACAGTACGACAATAGACACATGCACACAAAAGCACACAGGAGCGCATGTGTTCGCGCACAAGTTGGGAAACACACACATGGCCACCTTCCCAAGGCACACACATTTTAACAAGGAAAACACCATATTCTACTAGTGAACCATCTAATTATACAGTCGTCCTTGTATTTACAGTATTGTAGAAGCGAAAGGCAGATGACACAAGCTGGCAGTTCCTCACTATGCTTTACTGGGCTCTGCAAGGCAGCTGGTTAGCAGAGGGCCTGAGTAGGAGGAGGGAGCTGGCAACAGCTGCTGGAATGAATGTGAGTAGTTAAACAACAAGTCCTCCAGGGGCTCGATGTTTGGAATGATCACCTGAAGCTTTATATCTCTGCACAATGAAGAAAATAAGATGGAAAATGAGTCGTGGGAGGAAAAGATGGCACAAAACAGTTTCTGAAACAACAAGTCCTCCAAATTAAGCAACAGAATACATAGCTTATAACTGCCCAACACAACACAACACACTGGCTTTCTAATAACAAGGACAGAATTAATTGTTTCAGTAAGAGCCACAAAATGTCATAGATATGTCTGCATTCAAGTGACAGAGCTCTCTAACAGCCATATTAAAGATCACAGGAGCAAAGGGGAGAGTCAGGTGACGTTATTATGGAATAACAAAGTCCGCAGAGGGAGGAGGTCGGGATGGATGAATGGATCAGCAGAACATCAGACTCTGACACTGGTGATCTGTTGGTTTCTCATGTACAACCAACAGTCAGCTTCGGTTTTTAAAAGAATGACCACAATTGTTTTTTAACCTTCACCACATGTGATATTTGTCTGTGCCTTTTGAAACCGTCACAAGTTGAATAATAAATCATAAAATAAAGTTTTATGATATCACAATGCTTTGGTTAAGGTTTGGTTAGATTTAGGTACAAAAACGACTTTTGGGAAGGATTGTGGTTTGTGTTAAAATAAGCACTTTGGGAAGGTTTGTTATGGTTACATTAATAACCACAGCTGCTGTTGGGTATTGATTGAATGGAAAAGAAATACTGACTGTTGATTGGAAAGGGGAAGTGAGCAGTAATCTCCTGTGTCAAACTCTGGGGTTTTGTTGACCCATCCATCTCAACCCCTCTGTGGACCCCTTTGTCGCTCTATAATAATGTCACCTGACTTCCTCTTTTGCTTCAATCATAAATCCTTCAGCTGCTGGACGGCTTTGTCACTTGAATGTGAACATATGTCATTCTGGGGCACTTGCTGAAACATCTGATTCTGTCGTTCTTCTTCGGAGAACCTTCTCTTCTAAAATAGGTTAGGTAAATAGCCAAACCTCAAAATATAGTTTATCCCAACTTTACTTTTTGTTCCTGCTCTCTACTGATGCTCCATTCATGCTACTATTCCTCCCTTCTCTGTTACCACTCTCCTCCTCCTCCCCCACTCTTCTGCAGGCTACCCCTTCCCTTCCCAGCCTGCTTTGCGGTCCCGGAGGCGCCAGCCGCACCCTGTCCCGTGCAGTCTCCTGCCGTCCTGCTGAAGACCGTGAAATCAGCATGATTAATAATTATAATTATTGGCAAACGTGCCAGCTGCTCTGTGGCAATGGGCACCTCTGATTTATGGTTCTGTAAACGCAAACAGTCATTGTCCATATTCAGAGAAGAAAGGAGGGAAGGCAGGAGGGGAGACGGAGGCAGACGGGGAGTTTTGGACGCCTGCCCTCAAAATATGATTTTATCTTCGGAAGTCAGCAGCCCTGTCCTGCAGGCATTGTCCTGCTTCCCTCCCTCCTTGCTTCCAACCATTCGTCTCTTGTTCTGCCCATACTCCTCACCTAGTCTGTGCTCCATGGAGCATTGCTTTTTGATCTCAGTGGGCTTCAAAGGGGTCTGGGGCCACAGGGTTTCAAGCATTGTGCGCACAGACTGCTTCTTTATGGACAGCCCATCGTTAGCATTGTATTACCATGGTCTTAGCCCTCAGTGTTGAGGTGTAATTCCATAAAGCTGTGTGCAGGGGTGAAGGACAATTAATGATTTAGAAGTAGAGTAAAACTAGCTATCTAAGATGAATCATCAATTATCTGGGCATAATTAGATTTTTCTGATCCAACATTAAACTGGAATACAACCAGCAGTCTGTCACAAAGTAGGCAGTTTTCTTTGCTTATTTGTGTTACTCTTTGTGGGTGTGTTTATGTGTGTGTGTGTTTATGTTTGCGTGCTCTGACTGATGGAGCTGCACAGTCTGTTCATCAGGCTCTGGGGGTCTGCTGATGTGTCTATCACTGACAGAACGAGACTATGGATTACCTCGCTCATTAATCACCATCAACGTGGCAGCATGCGCGCACTCACTCACACAGACTTGTGTATCACAATACAAACACGAACGCAAACTCACACACACACATAAATCTCTCCACACAGACAGAGTAGTTGTGACAGCTACTGGCCACCAACCTGTCCGAAGCCTAATCTCATTAGGGTCCTTCTGGCATCTGGGCCTGTTCTGCTGAGGGATGGTCTATGATGGAGTGAAGAAGACAGGGCGTTCAAGCGTATAATAGATGTCTAAATCATCTGGCCTCAGCCAGCGGGTCCTCTTGCTCTTTCATGTGATGCTCTGGAAGTATGCAGGGGAAACTATCTGAAACACGTCAGATAAGGGAGGTGGTGGGAGAAAGAAACAGAAACCTGGAATTTGCATAATTCGACAAAGTTTTATTTCAAGCTGGTTAAGCAAGGCAGCAACCACTTGGCAACAGTAATAAACTACATCTAACAGTGTAGTTGGTGGTGGCGCAGTGACACTGATCACACCTGTCTGCCACTCTCCAGTCTGCTGCAGGCCTGTCCTGTCCTGTCTGGTCCTGGAGTGCAGTGTTGTACCTGTCAGTGTTGTGCAGATGGGCTCCAGCTCCCCCAGGTACCTGGGCTAAATACCCGTCATTAATCACCACATAAAGCCTCCCCAGCGGGAGATGCCCCAGGTTAGACCACATCAAGAAATAAATTGGCTGAAAAATGGCTCTGGACGAAAGCTCCGTCCCAGGAGAGGAGAGGAGAGGAGAGGAAGAGGAGAAGAGAGGAAAATCTGAAAGCAGCCTCCTCACTAAGTGATCTGTCAGCGAGCTAAGCGACATCATCATTCACTTGGCCCCTATCATGTTCCCGCGGTGCTGACAATCTCGGCTGTTTGCTTTCAGATTTGTACACATTCATCTTCTTTATTTGCCAAAGTGGCGGAAAGGCTGAGTTTAACACTTCGAGTGTGGGAGCCTTCAGGTCCATCAGGCTTTGAATAAACACTCCTGGAAGATAAGAAGATAAGGAAAGCATCAGGAGAGGAAACACAGATGGGGAAAAAAGATGCAGAGAGACAGAGAATGGAAGTAGGACAAGAAGTCCTCCTCATTTTTAACCTCAGAAACTCAATGGTCAATGAGACAATATCAAACTCTGTAACATTGTGACTTTGGATTGCAACCCTCCTGAAATAATCCATATTAATCTTCCCGTGACCCACCTTGAGGCCATGACCCAATCTTAGACAACATTGCTTTAGGGCTCACACTGATTTAAGGGCCAATAACAACTGAAAAGCTAAATTGGGACACTGCCCTCTGCTACATGGGGTCCTATCAGCAGAAGAAAGAGCTGTCTTTTTTTAGCAGTTAATCAATCAATCAAAAACATATCCACACAAGATGTTTCATCCACGAAGATATGATGCAATGAGCAGGGAAATGTTACAATCAAGAGTGTAAAGAAACACAGATAAGTGAAATAAAATCACTGAAATAAAGTGGATAAAAACATAGATAAGGTCAAGGACATGTTGTATTCCAGTGACCCAGACCTGTCCACCTCAGAGTGGCTGTCCAGCCCTATGATTAATGACCAGAGGGATTCCCCCGGTCAGTCACTGAACCTCTGCTCTATTGACGGTGGTCCACCTTTCACTAGTGATATTCTGCAGCACCTCAGGGCCTCACTGAGCCTGCAGTGGTGGGCTGCACTGTGTGGCTCTCCTCAGACACCCTGAAAATCAAATATGTGGTGATACTAGTGTTAAACTGTGCTGAATTTTTCACAACTTACCCGTGTGTCTTTGTCCTGGTGACATTTTATGACAATGCTGCTAACACACTGATGCAACAGTGATAATAATCCTATAATATATCGTAAATAACAGTGAAAGGAGCAATTTCTGCACAATGAGTAATTTTACTTCTGTTACATTTTGCTGATAATACTCCTTTACTTTAATACTCTTTTACTTGATTAAGAGTCATTCAGAATATTTTTAATGTAATTATGTTATTACTACTTTTACTTAAGTGACAGGTCTGTGTTCTAGTACTACACATATAGTACACACATTCATGCCCCCCTCAGGATGAATCATAATGACTTTCCATATAGCGCCACCATCTGGTCCAGTACTTTGGTTTATGACTAAATGCCTGCAAAGCTACTGACATCCCCATCGGCCTCAGCTGTACTTCCCCATCCCCATATTAACTTTTATAAGATGTATGTAAACATTTAATAAATGGCTTACACTATAATGTAGTTGTAAGCGAGTGCAGCTCCTAAAAGTGGAGGCTGGTGTATAAACACATTACAGTATTTTGAAACTAAATCATGTCTTCATAGAATAAGTTATAATTGCTGACAAATACAGTATATTAATTAAACACTTAAAATCTCCTTATTAGCATCATTAGATACTAAACAAATTCTGTCTGGAACTTTATATACAGACTATATTTGTGTAGATTTCCAAATTATTTATATTGTATCTTCTTTAATTTTAGGGTTATTTAATAAGCTGAGTTGTTTGTTTGTGCCAGTTAATGATGCATTTTATTCTGCAAATTGTTTGCTGAAAAAAAAAAGTATACTTAACAGGCTGTTTGTTCAGTGTTGTGGATGATTGGCATGCGTGTGCAAATAAAATAACATAGAAGAGTAGAGAAAGTGCGACGTCAAAAGCAAACATGAATGAATGTAATTGAAAGCACTGCTCCCTGAAACTGCTGGGATGACTTGACAATGTGTTTAAACTCTGGGGAATCACAATAACTCAACTGAAATCCCACCATAAGTCAGAGCTGACTTTGAGCTGACACATGCCCTTTACCTCTACATCTCTGCACATCACATCTTAACACAACACACACACACACACACTTAAAAGGCATAGCAGAGGACCACAGGCCATTATGTATTTTAAAAAGGAGGGCATGGTGAGTGGCCAGGTTATGCTCCTCTATTCTTCTTATTCTTCCTTCACCAGAGCGGTGGGTGTCAGTAGGAGATGGTGGGACAATGGTGGTGATCTCTCTGATCTCAGTGCTTCTATTGTGGCTGGTCATATTATTAATGTTCATCTCTGAGAAAAGCCACGGCCTCTGCCTCGCTGCTTCTCCATCGCTCTGTCATTTTCTCTCTGCTGGACTTTCTCTCTTCTCTCTGTTGTACTTTATCTCCATGCAGCTCTGCCATCTCTGTGCTGTATCCTCTGTGGCAGACACATACATGCCAACACAGATGAAAAAAAAAAAAAAAAGAAAACATGACACAAGCCATCAAAGGAAATTTAAGTCATTGTCCCAATTCCACTATCAGGATCAGTTCTGTTGGAAAGAAGCCCCTTTTTCCAAGCCACAATCATCAGTTGTAATAATAAAATAAATATGTCAGATCTACAGTCTTTGATTTGCGCTTTGGGACACCAATAGCAACAATAATTTTTGGAACTGTGGTGCTGCAGAGAGGTAGTATTATCTTTAATGTGCCTTCGCTTCAAGCCTATACTCAGAGATCTGCACTCATTCCCAAGGTATGTGACGGGAACACTTTGAAGGTATGCTCCCCGCTCTCCTTTTTAAACGCACACTAATGAGGGATGCCACGGTAGATGTCGTTCATTTATCAGCAGTGCCGTGGGCTGCCCAAGCCTTGCTGTGCTGTGCTTGGGGTCAGGCTTCCTTCACTGTGAACTCGGAGTAATTATTAACCTACTGGGATTGTCCGGCAGGCCTCTGGTCATCTGGGACTGCTGAGTGTCAATCGGCAAAGGTCATGACAAGGCAACACGGCGATGAAGGAGGAGCTACAGTGAGAAAATAGAGTCAGAGACAGAGACTGACTGATGAAATTGGAAAATTAGCTCACTTTTATAAGAAGAGGTCTCAATCATGGATGACACAAGTCGTGGTTCTGTGCAAACATTTAAATGATAGGTCTGGTTATAGTCTAAATGTTTTTCTTATGGTTGTTTTCTTATTGTTTCTCTGAAGAGTCATGCAGTAATGCATTACTCAGTAACACATTACAGTGGTGTGATTACTTTTGTCAGCAATGTTGTGTAAGGCGTGTTCTGGTGGGACCATGAAATACAATCCTGTTGTATTGCAGCGTCATTTTGCTGTGCGACAACGATAGCATTGCTGAAGCCGGTCTTGACACCGCCTTAGCTAGCTGTTCAGTAACTGATTACATTTTCCTTTCACATATGCCCAACACTGCTCCTCAGTGAAGCAGAGCTCTGGTGTTGTCCAAAAACACACAAATGAGCCACTGTTTTGCACCGGTGTAACTTGTTCCTCCATTACAATGAAGATGGACACTGTAGTTTGAGTCAGTTTCACACGCACCTTCTTCTTGCTGCTGTAAATAAAAGCACCAATTGTGCATCGATTTGCGGATGAAAACAGTCCCCAGCAAATGCACTTCTCTGAGCTTTAAAATGCTCAGATTTGACATCAGAAAGTGTCTTAGTTGATCAATTGATTAGTCGACAGAAAATTAATAGGCGACTTTTCATTAAAGGATTAAAATTTTCAAAACTAAACATAATTAATAATTTGTGAGGATTTGCTGATTTCACTTATCTTGTGTTGTCATCTTTGGTCAAAACAAGGCAGAAGGATTTTTCACTTTTCCGACATTTTATAGACCAAACGATTGATTGTTTAATTGAAAAATTAATCTGCAGATTAATCAAAAATGAAAATAATCATTTGTTTCAGCAGTACTGACAACCACAAATCTTTTTTTTTTGTTCCAAATGTAATGAAGTAATGATCTTCAGAGTTTCCTTGTGTCACAGATTTACTCAACCAAAAGATTTTAAAATGTCACTTAGGTTTTTGTGATCTTACAGCTCCCAAACTAAACATAACTTAACATGAAAACATCAGTGATCTAGCTTCTGTTTCCCCCTACTCCCTCAACTAGACCCCCTGTGTCTGACATAACCTGGGAAAAAGTGCTTTTATTTTTTAAATCATGGGAAGAGCAGGGTGTGGACGTTCTCTACATAAAACTCACCACCTCAAACTGAAGGTAATTTATACTGCTGCTGTGGCATTGTAGCCTACAGAGCCTTTGTCAGGCAGCACACAACGCATCTTCTAAAGATGTTTGGGTTTCGTGGGGAATAAATTGTGCGGTTCGTCTGCAGTCCTGCTCTATATCATATTCAGCTAACTTGTCGGTGCCACTGAGGTGGTGAATGGGCCGCTAGAGGCCCAGCCACTAGCGGGTGGTCTGACACAGAAAGGTTAAATATGGTTCAGCCACGGACGCTCTCAAAGGACCTGGCTGTTAAAAAAATAAGTTATGTGGGCTGTACGTCTTCATGCAGACAGGAAATTGACAATACTGGCGCAGCGAGGCACAAGGCTGTCCCAGGGCTGAACTTCATGGTTGACCGTCCATTTGAAAAAAAGAGTCACAACAACACTTGTTTCCGGTGGATTTATTGACGACTCATCAAAGCCCTGGCTAGACAAGAGGTGTAACCACAATGACCATGCACATATAATGGTTATATTCATAGAATGTCTTTGTGCTCAAAAATATGATGATAGACTTGAACTCCTCAGTGACAGGGAAAATGGAAGTAAACTGTAATGTAGTGGTTACGGAAAATAAAACTTTAACAAAGTCCAAGTGGTTTAAATGCTTAAATCCTGCACACACTGCTGTAGGGAGCTGTTGTGCTACTTGTGTGGTTGATTGATTATTTATTTCTGCTTTGTATTAAAGGGTCACTTCCTTGAAATTACAGAAAAGTATATTTTCACACTGGTGGTAAAAACAGTTTTCAAAGTCCCATTGTCATGACTAGCCCCTAAGGGGGCTGTTTTCTGAACACTTTTATGTTTTGAACCCCTTTGTGGACTCTTGGACTCTTGTTTAGGTTGTTAAATTTTGTTAGTAGTTCCTATTTTATTTTGAAACCATGGCCCTTGTGTATCTTGTCTTGTTCTACTTCCTGTCTTTGTCTCATTTCCCTCCATTTGTGATTATCTGCCCCGCCCTTATTGGTTTCACCTGTTGCCCCTTGCCTTGTGTATTTAAGTCTCGTCGTTTGCCTGTGTTCTGGTCAGTTTGTTTTTGTCTCATGCCGTAGTCACACGTTTTGTCTCGTCTAGTCCAGTGATCTAGTGTGTTTTCCCATGTCATTGTGTCTCAAGTCAGGTCGCATATTGTTTGTTACCTTGTTTCTTGTTGGTTTTTGGTTTCTCAGGTTGTCCTGTCTTTTTCCTCACAAGAGTGATTTTGAGTTCACGTTTTGTATTTTAGTTTTTGTGCCTTTTTCCCCTTTATGGGTGACCCTTGTTTGAAACACTATTATTTTTGAATTCGTCTGTGGGGTCGTGCATTTGGGTCCCAGTCCTTGCCCTAGCCGTGACAACCATACATTTCCCACATAGACTGTGTTTTCAGAAAGTGATTCACAGCTGGAACTATCCATATAAAAGATCAACAACAGCGTTAGAAAATATCTGGTTCTTTGATGTAGATGTAGATGTGTGACATCACTCTGCCCTGTTTGGTTGTGCCTTGTTTCCTTGTTTCTTGCAGGTACAGGTAAATGGTGGGCAGGGCCTTCCACCTGGGCAGACTGGGAGCGCCTATAAAAGTTTTTTATAAAAACTTTAGCCCACTTCAAGAAGTGGTTTCTTTTATCATTTTCGCCAGCAACATTCACTCACTTAGACCACTGACCTTACTGACATCCACATCTCATCTCTTTTTGCTATTTAATTAATGTTTTATAATAAATCACTTCATTGAAGTGAATTTTTGGTGTCTCTCCAAAACTTTTGAAATTTGGTACAGCTCTAATTTGCACGTCTGACAGGCCAACAGGCTCTCCAAATTAAATGACACAACATCCAATCATTTTTCTTTGCCCTTGGCAGACATCATTTGTCTGTGCCTTCCAAAACTGTTACAAATCATTGTTGAAAAATAAATCAGTTTTATGATGTGACAGTACGGTAGTTAAGGTTTGATGAAGTTTAGTCCCAAAATGGCTTGGTTAGGTCAGGGAAGGATCAGGGTTTGGATTAGAAGAAAATACTTTGTTAAGGTTATGGAATGATTGGGGCACTTCCTCCTGTGCTCATAGTGCTCAGTCATAATTATTTTGCTGCTGCAGTTGTTGCTTTATCCAGGTGGGCCCAACATTGAACGTACCCTTACTGGTGGATGTTGTTGGTGCTGCTCTGCACCTTGAGGAGAAGACCGGCAGACAGGATGGATTTTGGTCCTTCCATTACTTTCATACCTGCAAAACCTCCCATCAGCCTCATCCCCTGTATTTGGCATGGATGTGCATGTGCTTCCTGATGATAGGAGAGTAAAATGTGATGAGGAGTACTTGCACACCTTGAATAGCACACAACTGCCAGCACACAGCTGTGTGGCCAGAAAAACCTCTATAGAGAACAGGGGTTGGGTTGATTTTCTGTTTAATACAACATGAAGAAAAATTGTGGAAAGGGGTTTTAAGTAAGTAAGTAAAGTAAAAGTAAGTAAAAGTCGGTATGTTTTGAAATTTTCCACAGGGGACAGGGTAGTGTGAGCGGGAAGTGGAAAGAGGGTGTGTGTGTGTGTGTGTGTGTGTGTGTGTGTGTGTGTGTGTGTGTGTGTGTGTGTGTGTGTGTGTGTGTGTGTGTTGGGGCAGGGGGTCTGAGAAGCAGTGAACGGGATGGGAAGGAGCTTCAAAGCCCAGGGAAGAGGTCCCTGGCCCCCTACTGCAGCCTTGTTCACATGAGAATCAATCTGGTGCCAGTGTTTGATGTGAACCGCAGATAAAAGAAACGAAACAAAGAATGACAGCGGGGATATGGAAAGATGGGGCACAGACAGACAGGGAGATTAATGGGACAGGCAGATAGAAAAAAAAAAGTAAAGGTATGAAGAGGTGCCAGAGGGCCACATTCACCAAAGAAGGACTGGGATACGGTGTGTGGATGAACAGACACGGAAGGAGGAGGTTTGAAGATGCCAGAAACATAACTTGGGTAAAGGATGACAAACTATCAAATACCAACTGATTGACAGAAACATGTAAGTAGGAGGACAAAGTGAAAGACAGACACAGTCTTTCAGTCAGACAGACACGATTCATCAGTCAGTCAGACATCGAAGGGCAACAGAAGGTTCAAAGCCAGCGTGGTGGACACCAGTGCAGTGCCTCCTCGCACAGTCCTCCCCGTGATGCCAGGAACTCGCATTAGCATCACAATGCAAACTGCATTATCATCATCACCATCACCATTATCATGAAAAATGAAAATCATATTGAGTTTGGAGCAAAGCCTTCAGCTTTCGATAAAGGATTCACCCCTCTGGAATGTGGAGGTTACTTTGCTTTGGGTCTCTGGTTATCAGGAGATGTAAATTCACACTCAATACATCCTAACACTGTGTCAAAGGTAGACATTGTAAAATTAACACAAGGGCACAGTAATAAATCAGAAGCCTCCTTTTTAAACCTGAGGCCCACATGATCAGAGGCGAGAACTCCCCTCTTGCTTGTCCATCAGCCAGTCGTCATGCTCCTCATGGAACAGTGTAGGAATGTTGTTTTATTTGTACTGAGCTGAACAGAAAAGTCAGAGCGCTGTTATCTCGGGCCGCATTGGGACAATGAGAGGCGGAGAGAGCAGCTTTGGGGTCTTTCCTTGTTTTTTTTCAGTCAAAACAGGCTCGGACATTGTTGTTCTTTCTGCTAATTAAGCTGTTAGAGCGAGGGGCTGGTCTGACAGGGCCCTGCTTGGCAGGGAGGCAAAGAGTCAATGGGCCGAAGCTGAACAGGAGACATTTATGGGCTGCCTTAAGCCATTGTTTCCCCCCACCGAGGATCTTTTCAGGCCGGCCGCCTCTGTCTCGGTGACCTGTACAATGAGAAGAATGCCACTCTGAGAACCCAGAGTCAGCTACAAAGAGCAGCCCCGCAGAATGAGGATTTCACGGCACTGGGCCGAATCCGGACGCTGCCAAGATTCCACGGATACTTCTCACTTCTTCTGATCATCAGACACCCCGAGCCACCCCGAGCCACTCTGTGTATGTGTGTCTGTATTTTCCAAAGGTGGAGACATTCAGTGACCCAGGTAAGTTTAACCAGGTTTAACAAACTGGCTGGTGCAAAAGCTAATTCAAAGCCCAGTTTGTAAATGGATTCAGCAAGAAGAAAACAAACTCCCAATAAAAAACATTCATGGTGGGTTACCAAGAAGTGTGAAAAGTTTCTTCTCCTAAAAATGATAAAAGTATACATTTCCAATTAATATGCTCAAACGTCTGATTGGGGCTTTAATCAGTCCTTGCAGAATGGTCTGTCTTAGTTTGTCCAGCAGCAGTTGTTTGAGCCACCTGTTCCTGCTAGAGAAACTGTTGCCCAACCTTGCAGATTAAACAGGTGAGATTAAGGCAAAGCTCTGGGCAGCTTGCAGAACATCCCCTAACACAGGCTACAAACAACCCTTCTGTGAGTGTGTAGGTGTGTGTGTTTGTGTCTGTGTGTGCGTGCATGGTCCATTTGATGGTCATCCAAGCATCTCTGTGTGTTTACTTGGACTGTGAGGCAGATCCGTCCTCTCTCGCCGAGTCACACAGCTCTGTCGCTGGCCTGAAGATGAATTTGTGATCTGCTTAGTTGTTGCAGAAAACTTTCTTTTTTCAAATTGTGGTTTTCTAGTGACTTAAAACAAACCATTTCTGTGTCAACACCACCTGCTTACGTCTTATCAGTGTGCCAGCTTCTGCTCCTTTAGCAACTGCCATGTGTTGTCATAATGTAACTCCATTTACCACAAAGTGTTGAACGGCACTTTCAGACGAGCCAGCGCCTCACACAACAAAGCGGCCCAATTATAGAGCCATTTATGTGTTTGTCAGGGGCTTCAAATGGGCACTGGTTTCTCAGGGTAGCCATATTGGCGAGGTCAGGCACAGCATCTGAAAAGGCAGCTTTATTACAGAACAACCCATCCCTCTCTTAGATGAGCGCCCAAGAAGAAAAAAACGACAAAAAAAGGAAGAAATAAAAAATGACAACTTTGTTCTTTACAACAGTTTGGCTGAGCCTGCCTGTCTGGCTGCTCTGCGGACCGCAGCAGCATGTGTTTCAGGGATTGTTCTGGAAGGGGGAGTGCAGAAACAGCAGGGAGCAGAAGACAAACAGGCAATTCGTGACTCATTAAACACGGCGACGGTGGCCAGCACAGTGGAGGGGTGTGAGGACCCGCGTTCCAACCGGGCGATAAACCCCCCCTGTACCAGCTGGAGCAGGCATCTGTCAGCCGCACGCCGCACCACGCCACGCCACCGATTATCAGCAACAAGCCATATCTGAGTGGCCGGCCACCGCCATTTTCAAACACCCTACACTTACATAACAGCCCTGATTGGCTCACATGGGACCTTTAGGTCCACTGACAGGCTTCACATTGGAAAATTGTTGCAGGCCGAGATGTGATGGGAAGCAATGCTCTCTGCTACAGTCTACCAGAGGTCAACACATGTCATTTTGTCATTTCGTTATGAGCAGCAGGTTGGCAGTTTGATTTGGAAGGCCGTCTGCTAACAGTGGCCCATAACACCAAAGCAAAGAAAGGACACCACACCCAGGATAACAACCCGCTCCCAGGGTAAGAGCTGAAGTCCAGGTATTTTTAACCACAAATTTATGTCACATATAACTGAAAGTAACTTGTTCTGGTGGATGTTTCTGCCACTACAAGTGCATGTACATTTATACATGGTTAGAAAACATTTGGGTTACTTGTGGACTTGAGATGAGACAAATTTTAGATTTTTATATAGTGAACAATAAATATACATCCATATCTTTCAAGTGGCTATAATCAATATTTTTTATAATAAAAATGGATGAAATGATCACATGGAAGGTGAAAATGGTCTGTCTTACTGAAAAACCCACAGAGAATTATCACCCGACTAAGCAGCTCCCCACATCTCTAACCCGCACGTTTACTGTTGCGATTCACTGTCACTGCTCTCATCATGGTTGTTTTTGGCCTCAGCAGCAGGCAACTGTTTTCAGTGAAAAATCTCTGACAACAAATCTGTGAGATGTGTAAATAGGCAACTGTTTTCTAATAATTTAGCCATATTAACTTGTTAAATGTTAAATAAACGTTGCATAGTTACACAACGGTGAAGCTAAAAAAAAATCGAATTCCTTCAAACTGGTTTGATCGGTGGTATAAAAGAGACTCCAGTTTCTTTAACAACTATTTATTCCTCCATCTGTCTCAATAAGCAGAGTGAAATGTCAGAAGAGAATATTCTCCCTGAAAAAATGAGGTGCTAAAGCACAAAGACAACATAACTCAATAATAACTTATGACACTCTGGATGCAAGGTAATCAAAATCCTCCATCGCCTGGAAAAGCTCAACATCAGCACAACTTTGCTACGAGGTAAAAGTTTGCTCTCAACAGAATTTAACGAGCTGCTAACTGCCTAATTAAACACTGAGAGCAAATAAAAGCATGAAATATAGATAAGCTGGAAACGCTGCCTATAGCTTCCCCGTTCCATGCAGAGGAAGACAGTGATGTCTCCTAAAGCCACAATGAGCAGAGCTGTGAATGTTTGATAAGAAAGTGAAGCTGCACATGCTGCCACACAAGCCATGAATAAGGCTGAATCACCTGCCAATGGAGCAATGTAAAAAAAAGTCTAACTTTTGATGAAAACCTAATGTTAATGTGGTGCTTCAGGAGACCATGGCACTTTCTAGGAGTGAGGGACTGGAGCTTTAACAGTGTTCGTGGTGTGACAGAAGGGGCCTCTCCCTCTCCTCACCAGTGGTAGCCAGGGTTGTAATTCTGACTTTAGCAGTCTTTATGACTCCCTCTCCTCATTTTTCTGGAATATGAAAACATCAGCATATGGCTGCCGACAGCACAGAGGCTAAGGAGTCAATTTCCCCTAAGTAACATTGGGACAGGGGTGACATTCACTTCCATAAAGCCCCCCTGGCTCAAAAAGAGGACAGAGGAGAGACAGAAAGTGAGGCTGAGACAGAGCTACAGAGCGAGAGGAGACAGATGGCGAGACGCACAAGGACAGAGAAATTCAAAGGGAAAGAAAGAGAAAGACAAAGATGGTTTCACTCTCATTTTCTTGCACCAGCAGGTCTTCATTGCCTCTCTGTCTCAGTGTGTTCAGTGTGCAGTTCACAGAGTTTCATGTGGCTACCAGGAACAGAAAATCTGTCCGTCAGCTGCCAAAGGTTCCAGCTCCGCTCCGTTCCTCTGAGCGCTCTTAAAAACCCGCTGTTTCACACCCATGAATTACACTATTTATGGCCCTGGTTAAAATGGGCAGTTTCTGGGCACGCTGCATGTGTGTGCCTCTGTTTCTGTGTGTGTGTGAGTGTGGGTGTGCCATGTGGCAGATGGGATGCAATATGGCACACCTCTGCCCAGACAGATGTGGCACAGCACATCACAGTGAGCCGAGAGAGGGCTCGGAAACCTCAGGAACATCTGGACCTGTGGCAACCTTCACCCTCAGCCAACAAGCTAACTTTACCTAGCTGCTAAGGACCTGGGAGAGGAGGAGAGGAGAGGAGGGGACACTGGCTCGTAACATGTCACAAGTCCCTGCGATCCCTCACATCGCGTCTTCATCTCCAGCGGCATGTTGACTGACAGATGAGGAATCCCACCTCCCTCAGTGAGGGCTGTCAATCAATTGCTCTGTGGAGTGGAGCGCTGAGGCCTGTCCCAACATGGGCCTGTCATGGCCTGCTGCACAGGAGTACATTCCCACCACTCAGGGGGCAGCATGGCTGGGACAGACTGGGGCTTCTTTGAGGGCAGAGGGTGGTGAGAGATGGGCTGGAGTCGGCCAGTAGAAAACGTGATGGGGACAGAAGAGAGACTTTGACTCCTTGGGAAGACAGTGGAAGAGGTGACTGAGCGTATTCCTGCTTATTCTTGTGGCTAATGTCTTTCAGCAGCTGATGGTTTCCATTTATATCAATGAGTGTAGAAGTCACAGGTAATCCATAGATCTTTTTGCAAGGTGCACACTGTACACATATTAATCCTGACTGTAGTATGTGCTTAAAATAGAACAAAATCCAGTATCAAAAACACTGCCATAACTGGGCATGGAAATGTTGGTCCAAACAATATCTCAACATCTTCTGGGTGGATTGCCATGAAATTTTGTGCAGATATTCATGGTCCCCAGGGGATAAATCCCCCTGACTTGGATAATCCTCTGATTTCACTTTTACCGCCACTAGCAGGTCAGAGTTTTCACTTTTTCAGTGAAATATCTCAACATCTGTGTGATGGCTTGGCACAAATGACCCCAGAGTGTGGAAATGCAAAGTTTGTAAAAAAAAAAGAAAAAAAATCTGCTGAATCTAAAACTAATTCTAAGATTTGAAAACAAGAATGTAGTTAAAGTCATTCTGAAAATAAGTTTCCCTCCTGCCAAGGCTGTGATGGGGGGAAAAAAGTGTTTCGGTGCAGTGTGTTTCACAGATAATATTCAGCATTAGATAAACCATAATAACACACTGGAATGGCAACTGAAGCTCAATTAAACAATCAGAGAACAATTTCACAGTAGAGCAGACAACAGGTAATTAGCTAACTTTCCAGGGTGAAAATGAAGAAAACAATTGTATTTTGTTTTACTGTATGTTGTAACATACAGGACACAGACACTGGACAGCAGCGTGAGACGGTCAGGAAAGTAAAAGCCATTGCCTTGATATCTCGTATGATGAATTAAATTGTCACGTGTGCCTCTTCCTCTGTACGAAACAAGCAAACTCTGTCATATTGTCCTCTTTGTAGACTACATTGGCCTGAATAAAAGAAAAATTCATTGTACTTGAGAACAATACTGGTCCCTAACATAGTCCTTACACGAATTAAGTACCAGCAACATCTACATCCTGACAGTGGTCAAAGATCACATCATATAATGGTGCTGTATTATTTCCCGCCCCATAAGGAAGCTCCTATGGGACTAAGAACAGACATATGTCGGACAGAGGTGTGCGGGATGCCTGTAGACTGTAGGCCAGATGTCCTCCTGTTCACACAAAGCACAGTCAATATGGATCGCATCCGCTCGCTCTCGCTTCAAACCAAAACATCCCAAACACAGTTTTGTGGCTGTTGTGAAACTGTACATTTTTTCAGTAACGGTATTTTGTATATGAAAGTATCAGTTTATCACCCCGTGGAGCATGTTTTATTTTCAGTCACATAACTTTACTTATATCATGTGGAGACAAGCTGAGAAAACCATTTGAAAGTGTTAATGTGGGGCTTTTACACAGTATCTCATTTACATGAGAAGACAAGAAACTGAATGTGATTACAGGCGTACATAGACTGTCAATGAAAAAGACAGAAACAAAATGAAAAGTTGAAATAAAATCACTTCACGTTTTGTTTTTCACAACCTAGAATTGTTCTATAATAATATGTTTTAGTAACTATGATTAAAGATTTGGACACCTGTGTCATTATTCAGTTTTGTACTGTCAGATTTACAGCTGAGTTTGTGCTGAACATAAAGGACACAATGCATTTGGGGTAAGGACAGTTTAACATGTGATGACAATAATAAACCAAAATAAATAAACCAAAATCAGCCTGGACTCCAGAGGATGAAGTGCCTCTCCCCTTACTGTTTGTATACACAGTTGTGTAGAGTGTATCCTCACATTACATTACAGAGAGAAAACCGACCGACAGACGCCTTCCCCGGTTCCCTTCTCCTCAGCTCCCTCTCTCAGCTCTTTGAATAATTAGTGATGTGTGTCAATATTGTGGCCCATAGTAACCATATGGTGGGTGCAGGCAGACAGGCCATTGTTGGGAGCTGTGAAATATTGTGTATCCCTGCGAGGGCTGGAGCCAGCAGAGGCAGGAAGTGTTGTCGGGACTGACAGGGACATTGTGCGCTTGAATGGGCGAGTCCTCGGTGGCAGGGAGCACCGCGGACCCAGACAGAAAGTCTTGACCCTGGCGAGAAAGGCTGATTAGGCATGGTGCTGCAGGCCTCTCCTTCATCCACCCCCACCACCACCACCACCACCCCTCTCATCCACACCCCCCACTGGAAGCCGTTAGAGCCCGAGCAGAATACAACAAGGCCACTTAACTCAGCGACGCCTTTTCACTGCGCACATAAAAACACTCATATATTCATGTCAGGGGTGGAGAGCAGAGGAGAGGGACGGGGGCTCGGGGCTGCACAGTCAGTGTGTGAACTCAGGAATGATGAGTGTGTGTGTGTGATTTGTGGGAATGACAGTGTAACACAGAGAGGGTGAACCCAAGAACTGATCTAATGCCTCTTAAGCAGAACAGAACAGAAAAGACTAAAACAGATTTTTGACTTTTTTTCTTTCTGCAGTTAAGTCTCACTTCTGTAAGCATCAAAACTAAATGATGTAATTAGTGTGTTGTGTAGAGGACAGATTGGAAATGATGCTAAGCTTTTGTTTTACAGTCCTCACATTGCCACAGCATAATCAGACAAACCAATTAGTTCAGATGTAATAGAAGGAGGCCAACATTATCCTGTCACATTAACAATCTGTGGAGTGCAGGAAAGCTGAGCAGCTAGTGCATCCTGACACTACACGAAGCCTTAAAATACCATATGACACCCCAACAAATATCTGACTCTTAACTCCGCAAACATTTAAATTCAGGAAATCCTTCAAAATGTCAAGGAGCAACGTTTAATTGTGAGACTTCTTTGGCAGATGCCTGAGCTTTATGGCAAATGTTTTATGTGTTTATTAACTATTTCAGAAATTAAATATTTAAACTTTATGTTGCACAGAAATAGCTTATGCAATACATTTTAAAAGACTGCAGGCAGTAAAGGCTGAGTATCCAGCAATTTTAAAAACTGAGCACACAAATTATGGTAACTTTTTTTTCCCAATATTTGGGATTTTTTAAATTGTGAAGTTATGGGGGGTGGGGGGGGGGTCAGTGGGGGTCTAATTTCCTTTCTTGCAAAACAAGCTGCGTAGCTTCAACCAGAAGAGAGAGTTCATCTGGTTCAGTTTCATGTCACCGTCCTCGGAGTCTCCTGCTCCTCTCTGCTCCATAACTGCCTGATCAAATACACTTCCATCCACGTCCTCTATCCTCCTCGTCTCTCCGTCTTTCCCCTCTTTCATCCCATCTTCCTCTCCCCTCTCTGCCAATTATCTCTCTGTCAGTCTGTCACACTTTGTAGTCTAATAAAGGCGTCCTAAATTGATGCCCATCCCGCCTTTATTCCCCTGATAAAGCACAACAATTAAGGCTCATGTCTCTTTGCTCAGGGCCTTTGATGGCGCACAAAGCTGCACCCAGAAAGAGGGAGAGGTGGTGGAGCTGCACCCATGTTAGCAGACAGTTCTCTCTCTCTCTCTCTCTCTCTCTCTCTCTCTCTCTCTCTCTCTCTCTCTCTCTCTCTCTCTCTCTGTCTCTCTCTCTCTCTGTCTCTCTCTCTATCTCCAAAACAATGAATGCACATATAATACAGGTATGATCACATATGGACAGAAAATCTGTGCACAACAATGCACATCAGAGGCATGGACTCGAGTCACACGACTTGAATCTGATGACTTTAAACCCCACAAAGTCATGAAAGACTTGTAGCTTGAGTTGGACTTAAACACCACTGACTTGTGACTTCACTTGAAGCCCTTTAACTTGGAATGACCTGTGTCCTCACTATCCTCAGACATTAAAATTAGAAAATCTTGACTGGGCCCCTTTCTGCTAGTGCTCATGGGAACCAGGCTAGGCCAGTTGTTGGAGTTTTCCCACTGGCTGTTGCTCTTTCAAAATGAACTGGCATGAACAGTTTCTATTACGTCATCAGTGGGGTAGTTATGGGCTGTTATGCTGACTTTTCAGATCCCTTTTAGTTCCTTTTTTTTTTCAGAAAAGCACCTAGCGACAAAACTAGCAGCTTTTTTTCTACTTTCCGTAGAAGAGAGTCACCAGTATTGCTCGGCAAGTGCAAGGTCTGGCTTTCCCCCCACAGGAACACCACTCTATACGACTCATTCAACTGACCGCAAGGCAGCTGATGTAGATGTGAATGAACTTCTTAACTTTCTCTCTGAGTGATCATTTTACAAGTGAATATAGCCAAAATCACAGCACAGCTGTTGTCTTTACCTTATGTGTATGATTCAGATTTCATTAAATGCAATCTAACCCCAACCTTAGTCATAAGACTAAACCCTGATCTGCCTTTATTTTTTTCCTAAATTTTGTTTGAAAGTAATAAATAAAAAACAAAACACAAAGTGTGAGACTTGGGACTTTATAGACAGTACTTGAGACCTGTACATGGATGTATTAGACTCACTTCTGTGTTAGCTTGATTTATCTAGATCGCAAACTCATCACTGTAATGTATATGTGAACAGGAAAAATAAAAAAAAAAATACAAAGGAAGATTCATATATGCCTTTTCATTTCTAAAGCCATTCTTGGCAAACGCCCTGCCTATTTCTGTAAAATGATTCCTTCTGTCATCAGGTCCCCTGGATGAAAACCAGACATTCAAACTCCACATTTAAAACAGGTTTTATGAAGAACGTATCTGTTTTAAATTGACCCACTCTCTTCTTCAGCTCCTGTGTTATTGTGCTATACTGTAGGTGAATGTTGTAAATTATTTATGTGACTCGTATAATCTAGCCTAGGCTGCCATTTTGGCCAGGCCTGTCTTGTAAAAGAGATAATGTATCTCAAGAGACCTTCTGGTTAAATAAAGGTTAAATGAACCCTGCTGCTATAAGGTCCTCCCTTCACATGTCAAACAAGACAGTGAGAAAAAAACATGAATGTTTCTGAAGGCATCAATAATGAGTGGGTTTAAATAGCATAATGATACAACACAAGGAGATTGTGTTTTTATATTTCCAACTTGTGAAAAAAAATCCTCTTGGGAACAAAAGTTTCTGTTTTTAAGAAAAAAAATAAAATTGTTTGGAAACAACTGATGAGTCTCAAAACAGCAAAATGTGGTAAACAATCATATTTACTCAGGGTATTTCAAATTTGGTCGATGAGAATTAAAGCATAGATAATTACTGAGTAAATGAAAAAACATTTAAAACAAAAAAAATGGAACATTTAAAAAACACAGCGTGATTTCTGAAAGAATGTTCAACATGTTTCGCTTTGTTTACAGAGTTTTTTTTCCTTTTTTTTTTGCTATATGCCATGACACCAGGGGGTAAGCTGTAAATTTGAATTGTCAGTGGAAGTAAATGGAAAGGTGTGAAGGAAAGCAGAAGACGCAACGTCGTTAAAATCAAGTGTAGCTCTGTCATAATCGTCGACAACTGAAATCAAATCTGTACCCTGTTATTATACCGCATCTTTTCACCAGAGATGGATGTGAGGAGAAGCGAACGCAAACTTTTCTACTGAAAGAGGCACAAAGTAAGACAAGTTCACAATGTAAGACAAAATGTTTTTCTTAATTATTCAACTCTAAAACAGCTACTGACACGCTGTGTAAAGAGAGTTGACGATGCTAATATTCATTAAACACTGCATCATATATTGAAGAACAATTAACTGGTGTTGTTTTTTGGTGAGAAGTTGGGTCAAGCTGTCACTCAACAAATACAAGACAAAGCAATACAGACAACATTAAGGTTACGTTTTTGTTCTGGTGTCAACAAACAGTAACCAAATGATCAGACCTGATCTTTTCCCTCAGGCTGTAACATGCTCTGATGTATTTCACCTCTTCAGCAGCAGTGTCAGATTATTTCCCCAAATATATAGTCAATATTGTTTGAGTCTGAGAGCGCCCTGTTTCTTCTCAGCAATGTGTCAAATATCTCCATTGTGAAAATAATAATAATTATTAACTATTATATTAGAATAAACTAAAATCGGGTTATCATAGCAAAATGTTTGCTTTTAACAAAAAAGTTTTAGTCCAAAAGTAACATGGATAACTGGCTCTTTATTAGCTCTTTCCTGTTAGTCCCATAAACTGTGACTTGAATCCACATTTTGTGAGGGCTGTGCTGAAGCTGTGTACTGTCTCTCCCTCCAGCAGCACCAGCTCAGCAATATAGTTACCTGGGATGCAGGGCCTTGTGAGTGAGTAATGTAGCTGAAACAAAAGCCCTGACAGCAGAAGTGTGGAGAGAGTGATGAGACCCCCTGCTGGCGCGTTAGCTAGCCTGGCCTCGGAGTCTCCTCTCTGGCTTTCCCTTTCAGACTCCTGCCCCTGAGAGCTCGGAGCCCTGGAGACACAAGGATCCTGGAGAGGCCCGGGGTCCTGGTTTACCAATGGTCACTTCTCGTGCAAATGCCATAGCTGACTTAAGCTCATTTCCAAAACATTTTTTTTTCCCAATTCATGAAAAACTGATGTGCATGTTAAAATTATCAGCTTTAAAAGTCCGGTATGTAGGCAGTATTCAAATGTAAATATTGTACTTTTCAGTCCACTACAAAAAGCTATAGTTTCTATTTACCACACACTGTGATTTTTACACACAAAACAATAATGGTCAGCTTATTTTTGTACATTAAACTGCCTTAAAGTACACAACATACTGAATACAGTTTACTTAGTGTTTCTTACTAAACTAAGAAACACTCATCAGTTACCTTCAAACACAGAACCTCAGTGAAAATGTGTCCAAAAAATAACTTGGGTCACTGTTTGGATGCTTCACATGGGACACCCGGCCTTCAACCCCGTTTCTGTTAAACAATATCACGATGATATGAGATGACCCAATACCACCAACTTCTCCTGCCTCCCCCGTCTTTGCCAGCCTCTTGTGGTTGCCAAGGTAAACGTCATGGCGACCATGGGATCGGCTGCAGGCTGGGAGGGACGCCCAGCCGTGATGGGGCGCGTGACATGATACTCAACAATCAGACACCATGACAACCTGGCAACAATGCTGTTGATTCAGCAACCCAACCAAACTGTATGAGGAGTTGGAGAGGAGGCACAATAAACCTGTTGCTGAGTGGAGGCAACATAGTGAAAGGTTGACCCCCCTAAGTTACTTCATTACAGTAACTTACTGTAAATAAAAAAGTTCACCTGAGCACCTACAGCAGTAAAATTATTATTATTAATTATTATACTTATGTACCTTTACTTAAGGTTTTAGGTAAGTAAGCAGGTAAGTAAAGGATCTGTGTTCTTCTTCCACCGAAGTACTTCTCTGCCTGTCTACATTTTCTCTCCTTTCTCACAGTCTCACAGTCTCTCATGCCATTTTTTGAGTTAGCACTGGAGCATTTAACATGTGCAATAAAAGCCACATGCAAGGATACTGTCCAATGCGCAAAACGGGTGGTTATGACTTAAGAAATAAATCTTTAGGCTGATGGTATATTGTTAGTGTTGCAAGACCCATCATTAAAGAGTTTGCAAAGTTTTCTGGGTACAAAGTAAACTACAATCTCACATCTTAGTTCTGATCTGTTTGTTTGGAAAACACAAGTTATAAGATACATAAGAATAAGAATATACTGTTAACAATATAATACTAAATACTAGATCACTGACTTCCAAGATATTTGAAAATAACATTGCATTGTCTAAACACAAGAGTTTCCCTTCCATACATCACTGTATATGTATTTGTGTTGTGTGTTGAATGTAATTTTGTGTCACTTACTGTCAATGAAAATCAGAAAATATGAATAAAAAAATACAGTAATAACTGTAATGTTTAGCAGATCTTAGATCAAACTGAAAATATTAAACTATATTCAGATATTCACTAAACATATTTGTTGAATAGCTGAAATCTTTCTTTTGGTCCTGCTGTAATCATTCAAACATTTAAACTGTGTGAGAATGAAATTCAAATGTTAACATTTATTTATCAAAACAAGCTTACGTGTGTGTTGTAAATTTACTCATTTCAGCTGATTCATGTTTTTTTTTTTCATGCAATGCAGTGTTATTTGTCTAGCATCTTTCACACACAGAGGCTTTTCAAAATGCTTTACACACAAGGCAAAGAAAAAAATGAAAATAAAAGTAATTAAAACACAATAAAATCAGATTTTCTTTAAATAAATAAAAGAAATACAATTATGTAGTTGTTACAGTGCAATAATAAGTTGGAAGTTGCCATTTTCAGTCCAAAAGAAATTGTTTAATCAAAAGCACAGGAGGAGAGCAAAGTTTTTAATTTAGATTTGAAAGCTGGAGAACATTAAAGATCACCAGGAGGTTGGATCGATCAGTGTGCAGCAATGGAGCTGAAAGCACCTCCACTATGTTTGGTTCTACAAGTTCCTAAAGGTCTAAGAGACCTATTGGGTTTTTATATTTCAAACAGACAAGAACTTTATTTTAGCCCAAGGTTAAGTGATTTATGAACCAGCATCACCACTAAAATCTATTTTGTAACTAAGTGGAGGCCAGTGCAATAGTTCAAGAACAGCAGTCATATGTGTCTTGTTAAAACTCAAATCGCAGTGTTCTGAATGAGGTGAAGCTGCCTTTTTGGGCAGACCAGACAAGAGACTGTTACAATAGTCCACTCTGCTGGAGATGAGGGCATGAATGACTTTCTTTAAATGTTGTCTGGACATGAGACGTCTCATTCTTTCTATTTGTTTGAGATGATAAAATGCTTGTTTAGTTATTGTCTTGATGTGGCTGCTGAAGCTCAGACTTGAATCTAAATTAAGAAAATAAATAATACTGATTAAAAGAAAATACAATGAAAAACTATTTCACAAGATGCATTTCTCAGGCCCAGATAAGGTGAAAGCACAACAAGAGAAACAAACAGAGAAAATATCAATATACATTTACCAGATTTACCAATGGTCACATGAAAAACAGTAATTATCTTTACCTTCAACCAGCTGTGAACTCTGATTTGCCTCTTTATTCAAACTTACTGGCTTCGCAAAACTCAACCAGGCCTACACTGCCACCATGTGGACAATGGATGCTTTTTAAGTGTTTTTAATTTCCTGCACAGTGTGTCCTAGACATTGCTGCTGGTACACATTACCAATTAACTCTCACATGAACAAGTTTAGGCTCATGTAAGCATCTAACAGGAGAAGATGGATATTGACTTATAGCCTATATAATGTAAGGTAGCGGTGAGATGTTCTTTCTGTGTAGAATAAATAACGTAGAGGTCAGATGAAGGCGAACCGTTTCTGCCTGCATCTGACCTCTATGTATCTCTGTCGCGTAATTATGATGTAAACATACTGAATCTATCTGGAACTTCTATTCTATTCTATTAATTGTATTAATCAATTCATTTAAAAAATTCCTAGATGATTCGTTCAAGTGCTGCCAAAATGTATTCTGAAGTTTAGATTGCGGAGATGAACTTGTTTTGAGGTGTTTCCACAACTGAGAATCCGGTGGCAATAAATATCACATGGCCTGACTTGCCACGTGTGTGATCAAACTCCATGAAAACATCAGAAACGTTTTGTCTATAAATTTGCCAGGTCCAGCTTGGAGTGTGAATCCTCCTGTTTGTCACGTTTGTTGCCTGTTTGTTGTGACACAGCTTTAAACGCGGTTTGACGCACACATGTCAAAACAACGTGCTGGGAATACTCTCTCTCTCTCTCTCTCTCTCTCTCTCTCTCTCTCTTCAGGAAATGTATTTAATATTGTGGCCACTAGAGGGAGCCGTCTACTCAGTCTGCTCCTTTTCCTGAGCTCAAATAAATGTATAGCATACATAAGCTCCATCTAATCTGCCACACACGGCCAAGGCACTGGTATTAAATATGGCAGGAGTTTTGATGGGAGAGAAAAAGATAAAGCAGAAAACAGGACCCACGAGAATAATCCCTCAAGAAAGGTCCGAGGCAGAAATGCTTTACACTCCTGGACAGCTCCTACATATCACCCAGACACAGACACACATACTTTACATACATGCAGTCCACACATCTGGAGTTCAGTACTGACCTGGTGGTTCTGTCACTGTTCTGTGACCCGCTCTCTAAATTTATCAGGCCGTGTCATCATGTGTGTCTCTCATATTTCTGCTGGCCGATGGGACCGGCTAAGAATAGAAGAGCACTGACACAGATTAACACCACTGGTCTCTCTCTCTCTCTCCCCCCTCACTCTTTTGACAAACCAATTATTTTCCATCTGTCACTCTTACAACCATGACCCTCCTCCTTCTCTCTGTGTGTCTTGACCTTTTCCTATGTTTGACTATTCTGAGCTCACCCATTATAGTGTATGGAAGAAAGGGGAGAAAGGCGGGGGGCTCACGGAAGAACCTGCAGTCCAAATAAATAGGCCCACCACAATGACTGTAGATTTTGATCTGTATTAACAGTATATTGTTGAGCATTAAAGTGGTTGTGGTGGCGAGCAAATGACTGTCAGAAAGGGGGGTCTGCTGTATGCTACATCTTTACCCTCCCAATCTAGGCTCATAAATGTCACATCTAATCCCGGGATGGAGCAGGATCTCCTGGATATGTAGGGTTGTTCCTCAGAGAGAGTGTTGATCCAGCACTCAACAGGCACCCAATCACAGAGAGCCAACTAAAACTTGATTGGTCCATGTGGATGGCTATTTAGAGCGAGCTTTGAGTTCAGTTTGCTGATACATTTTACTGTACCCCTGTCTTTGACTTCTTAGCTGTATGTAGATGTAAATTGACTTTGCTGATATGTGCATGTTGGTGTGTTCATGTCCTATCAATAAGACTTTAGGTTGGAAAACTAGAGCACACCCACCTTTGATTGCTTTCTCTAAAAGGCAGCTTATGTTAAACAACTTGAATGACCATTTAGATTAGTGAAATACCAATGCAAACACACCTCACGGCTGCAGTTACAGCAAACAGACCAAACCAAGGCTACTAAACACACCTGCTGAAAGCCAAATCTTTTTAAACAACTATTTGGCCAAAGCATCTGTAACACATGATCTTTCTCAGCAGATGGAGTTTGCTTTGTTATCAATGTTTACATTTATTTTTCTGAGCACTTTCAAGTGCGTCCTCACTTTACCAGTGAGGTTTACTTTGTTCACAGTTGCACCGACCACTGATGGTGATAAAATTGGAAGAAAAAAAGGTTACATAAGTATACCTTTAGACATGAAAAACAGGAACAAACCACAACCACCACATCCTTCATTGTCAAAATTCATATTATAAAGCATATTCACTGGTTTGAGTGAATATCCCACATCCTCCAAACCACTGAACCAAAGGCCAGGCCTCCACAGCCAGGTGGAATTTCACAACAAGGGATTACAAGGCCTGAAGAAAAGCTGCCTTCCTATTTCTGCATCTCTGTCAGCAGATAGTCTCTCCACAATGTCAGTGCATAGTACTGGACATGAACAGCTGGGTAAACACAGGACACCAGTGTATCCACTGAAGTGAAGAGGTTTTATGACTTTGTGTTTAGCAGTCATCATCACCAAGAGCACTTAAAACACCATAAAGTTAGTAAGTGGAGAACAACATATCTCCACTGCATCATGGACATTTGGTTAAACACAGGAGATAGGTCTTATCTTTGTTGTGGGCAGTCAGTCTGTCAGAGTGAAATTAACCTTCATCAAGGTGGTGAGTACACAGAGGCAGGAAACGTGGTTCAGTGTGCATACATTACTTTATGGCTGTTAGTGGCCACAAGAGTTGGACAGGGTAACAGTGAGTGAGTGAATAAATGAATACATGAATGGATATTACATGACTGTCACATTTAAAGAAACCTAGTGTCTCAAGCCATGCAAGCAGCTCTGTGAGCAGTGTTTTGAGCTGAATGCTAATGTCTGCATGCTTGATATTTAGCATATAATGTTAACATGTTAACCATTATAGTTTAGCATGTTAGCATGGTAATATTAACATTAACATTAAACACAGAGAAGTCTAGACCAAGGTGGTGGACAGACAGACAGTCACACTGCCATCCCTAGAGTCCCTAAGTTCAAACCTTATCAAACCTTATCTAAAATGCAACTTATCTACCAGACATCTCAGAGAGCCACAGCAATTCAGTAGAGGTCAACATTGTTTTCTAAGATTATTATACACACTACCACTCCATATGTTGCAGTGGAAGAGCTAATTTTGACTTTTCATTGTGACAAACAGAGAAGAAAAAAATACAACACAGCAAAGCTTAAAGCTATATTTGAAAAGTATGTAATTGTGGCCTATGACAGAGAAGAGAAGAGCCCAAAAGAGCTCAAAGTGAAACAAAGTGAGTCTCAAGACACATTGAGGAAATGGATCCAATTTCCTCCAAGATTCCTATCCAACATTCTTGGGATGGAAAATGATGATGATAACATTAGCGGATGGGTTACTCTGCAGACAACTGAAAGTAATGTTAAATACCAGTAATATTAGATTAGACATTATCGTGATTCTGTGTTATAAATAATAAATAAATAAATATCTTTTGAATGAATGTGATGCCTTTCCCTTTCCTAAAACTCCCATATTTCATAAAAACACAAAAACAGTACTGAGGACACGATCGTGGTTCCCTGCCCAGTGCAATATTCTTACATGGATGCAGAATTCTTTGTTATGCCCCTGACTACAGGGGGCGAAAGTATTTTTCACCTATGTAAAAGTAATGTACTTCAAAAAAAAAACAAAAAAAAAACACGTGTTTTAAAATATGAAAAATAAGTGATGTGAAATAATAGTAATAATTAAAAAAAAATAGCTTCAGTGTTTGTGCTGCAGACTTGGACTTCGCCGCTGCAGCCCCGGGGCAGCATGAAGTTCAGCGTGAGAAGAAAGAAGCTTCTTTGACGTCACCGACGCTAGATTTCAGCAGTCCAAGATGGCGGAGGTGAGCGGGTTGAGGAGCAGAAATCACTTCGATCCCAGCGGCAAAAGCCGAGTCGTTGACGAAGGTAAACCGCTGTTTATTTCATCGAGAAGGTGTATGACAGAGAGCTTAAAGGAGTACGGAGCTGAGGGGAGGGAGGGTAAAATGTGAAGAGCTTTTGTTTTCTGTCGCCTTTGTCCTCGGCAAAAAACTCTCGCTTTCCGTTAGCCAGTGTTGTGTTTTCAGTTGGGGACCCGCGGTGTCCTGCCAAATGCGGTACCCCTGCTGGAACATCGCTCCTCTAATTCGTAAAAATAGCGTCACCTCAGCTTAAACTGTACCAAAAAATAACTAGGGGGAGACGTAATTTGTCAGTCTGCGCTTTCTCTGTGTGTAAACATATTTTCTCTCAGTAACTAGGGCTGGAAAATTGAATCTGACCCGGATACAAATTTCAACCGCGACACCTGTCGGCTCATTTGTCCGGGCCGTCCGTGTCACCTGGCCCCACAAAGGACCAGCGGTTTGTCCGCGGTTCCTTGTCTCTAAACCGGTGTTGCCTGGAGTTTCACAGTCGTCCCGAATTGGTTTCAGTTCACACATAACAACATACGTTAATCTTCTCATCCCACTAATGACTCGGATATTTTTAAATACCCTATTATTAGTGTGTTCAGTTTGCCAGCAGACTTGTCCACGTACTTGCGAGGCTAATTTTGTCCTCTGAATACAAACAGACACATTAGTGTACAGTATATGCATTTTACAGTCTGATGAACACAAGTAATTGTTGAAGAATAAGTTCACAATTTTACAAATCCCTCTTCAAACAGTAGTCCAAGGCCCACGATCAGTGTAAATGATGGGGAACAAACTCCACAACCATCAGTGTGAGCAAAAAATTATGTAAAGGTTCATCTGTATCCAATAAAATGATTCAGCAGTCTGAGTTAGTCAAATTGGATATATTCTGCAGTCATTTTATTTTCACTATTTGCTGTCATTTTAAAGACAATATTGGCAGATGAATTAATAATGAAAATAATCGTTTATTGCAGCCCTAATATGTTCCAAAGCTGCAATTGTTTTAGTTTGCCGGAAAGAAGGTGATTGTCATCAGCCTGTTTGTCAGTACAGATTATTTTACACTGCTGTTAGAGGAAAAACCTTCTTTTTCCCATTTGTGTGTCAGGTGAAGAGAAATGGCAAGAAGAAATGCACTCTCTGCTGAATCTGTTATTGTTATCGTTCTCTGAACCTTGTCAAGACCGGTAAGCTGATAAATGATCAGTTTTCAAGGCTCATCACAGAGATATGGGCGCTCTTATCATAACCCTTATGTCTACTTTCATACAGGCCAGCTGACTCTGTGGCAGCAGCATTCACTAACTGCAGCTGCCTCTAATCTGCACTTTGTCCTCACAGACTCCCGATTGGTCCGCTTGCTTCAACTGAACATTTGCCCTCCTTGACTCGTATCCAGAGAGGCCGAGTCAGGTTGTCTTTTGGTGCTGGTGTGCAGGGAAGTCAGTGTACCTGCATCTTAATAAGCTACAGTGGATTCCTCTCTCTCTCTCTTTCATAAATTCAAGTTTTCAGTCTTGTTTTTTTGACATATAATAACCAAATGCTGCCTAGTCACTGAAACAGCTTTTTTCCAGATTATTTAAAAAACATAGCCTGGATGTCACAAGGCCCGAGGAGCTTGTTGAAACCCTGCTTGAGAAGCTCTGGTGTTAATAATCAGTGTTGCAACAGTAGAGAGGAGATTTTTGCATGAATTGTCCCTGCTTTCGAAACACTTAAAGTGCCAGTGTTCTCTCTAATGACCCAAATGAAAATGTGAAGTGTTGAAACCTACAGGGCATCAGCAAATATTTTACATAATCCTTCTTGCAGAATATTTCTGACTGACCTGCTGTAATATATTTTCTTTGTATGATTCAACTTTACTCCCAAAGGTTTGTTAATTTCTTCATTGCCACTCTAAAGTTCTTGAAAAAGCCGGGGAAATTGCCTCTTTTAAACTGTGAAACTTCCCGTGTTTAGACAGCTGTTTAAGTTAAATGGACCATGGCCTTATCAAAGTCTGCCTCAGATATAGTGCAGGAGTCCAGGGAAGGGAGAGCTGATCTGGGACGCAGCGCTAAAATGTAGGCTAGCTTGCATAGGCCCGCACTATTCTTGCCATGCGTAGATAAAGATAGATTCCATCAGAGCAGAGTGAAAACAGTTGTGTGTTTATGTGCAATGCTTTATGCTATGTGTGCTTGATGTACTGCGCAAACTCATCTAATCCCTTGGTGTGTGTGAGTGTATGGGCAGGAAAACATTTAGGCCGGTCAACATCTGCTCTGTGCCTCTATAAGATAAAAAGTAAGGTGGCTAATTTTAGTTCTGCCCTGGTTTTCTGCAAGCTGAGGGGGTAGGACAGTTCATTAGCCACTTTATCATGAAGTGTGAGTGGAGTGTAGTGAGTGCACATATCAGCAGAGCTAGTGGTTGTTCACGGGCTGTTATGCTTCCTTGCATGCTTATTGTGTTTTTTTTTCTTTCACACACATTCTGCTGCAATACAGACTCCTCGCAGCCCCAGCAGAATAGAGTCTTTGTGTGGGTCTCCTCTATGGCTGCAGTCTGTGCCACTTCATCCCGCTGAGTGCTGCTCCGGGTTTGATGGGAACCTGCACTGCCACAGATTGAGGAAATGTGCAGGGCTAATTTGTGTGCTGAGCAGATTACTGTAACTGCCCAGTGCTTACAGCAGCTCTTCAAACAGTAGCACAGCATTGCTGCTGCCCTGTGGGAATTTGCAGCTCCTCCAGGTTGATCTTTGAATGTCTCAAAGATCAGCGATCAAAGATCAGTATGTTGTTCAGCGCACTTGCTAATGCTGCCACTGTGGCACTGTCACGGGGAGGAAGGCCGACAGTTTTAGAGGAAACATGTGCCTTCGATTTAAGGGAAAGACCCTCACGGAAACATCAAAATGACAGAGAAGAACAATGTGAAAACGCTGTCCTCCTAACTTCCTTTTCTTGTGTACTTTTTACTGGCCCTTTGTGATTTTCAGTACAAGGCTTTTTTAGAGCTTGACCTAGATGGGTAGACCAGAGTGGATAACAGTATTTAGCCCAGCACAGAATGCTGGAATAATTCTTGTCCACGATTTGACCCATATAGGGCATTTCAATTTATTTTTAGCTCAAAACAATAGTCTCTCTCTCACATAAACAAACTAATTACAATGAAACTTGTTCCTTAGAAAAGCAGTTTTTTGTCTTACCACAGAACCCTGCCTCCACATTCTTCTCCTCCTTCTCACTTTACACCCATTGTCTGCACACTAACTTGCAGCATTGACTTATTTAACCAGTGTAATTTTATCTTTCTCTCTCTACTTTGTCTGGTTATCCAAAGGCTTGACTGGCGTGGAAGATGTCCCCATTTTTCGGCATAAGCAGAAGCCTCCTTTAGCCAAGCCCGAAGACCTGGATGATGAATTTCTTCCCAGGACCATGGCCTCAAACTCAGGCAAAAATGCCACCCTCACCCCCACACCAGATGAAGGGATTCACGAAGATGAGGTCAAATGTTAATGCATTTCATTCCAGACTCCTTTCTGTTGACAAGCATGTATACCATATCTGATGTCCCTGTTGTTTTCTCTGTACTTTATATAGAGGTAAAATGTTTTTTATACATGGATGTGGCTCAAAAAGGATGTTGAAAGACTAAAGCCAAATGAAGGAATAACACAAAAAGAACATAATAATTTCCCAAAGCCCCGTGATGTCTTCAAAAAGCCTTTTTTGTTCAACCTACAGTCAAAACCCAAAGAGATTCAGGTTACTGCAACAGGAAAGACAGGAAGAGGCAGCAAATCTTAATGCTGGAGAAGCTGAAACTATGAAACGTTTGTCATTTTTACTTGAAAAGCAATGATTCACCTCTTACATAAATCCTGAACACATATTGGAAAAAGAAATGAGAAGAAAGAAGATGAACTCTGTACAAACAAGAACAGTTGTGGGAAGTATTATACTTGTCCAATAAATTAGCACAAGCAAGCACATAATCAGCATGCCACTTTCTGGTGATAAAAATTCTAACAGTCCTTGCAGAGAGAAGAAGGTTCCTGTTTTTATAAGGCATTTATATTCTCAGGGGAAAAAATGCAAATATTCTGCTGTTTTTTTGTATTTCAATTGTGAAAATCCTTGAATTTTAGCTGTGTCTTTGTTTTATGCCAGACTCCTGAATGTTTTTGTTGCCTCATTTTCTCCATGACCCTTTGTTGGCTCATGTCAGCGCTGTTATTTTCAGTTCCCTGTCTCCTCCATGAAACCTGCCTTGTCAGCACAGTGTTGTCGTTTGAACCTCTCTCCGTGCCATGGAAAGCACTGATTGATTGCTAACTCGTGTCTTCAGGCTGTTATAGAGGAGGAAAAGGCCAGGCCCGTCCAGATTGTCCTGGCCAATGAGGATGAGCACAGCTTCGAGCTGGACGCTGCAGCGCTGGAAAAGATCCTGCTGCAAGATCATGTGAAGGACCTGAATGTGGTGGTCGTGTCTGTGGCTGGGGCCTTCCGCAAGGGCAAGTCCTTCCTGCTGGACTTCATGCTGCGATACATGCGCAATCAGGTGAGATAAATTATGTGTGATAGTTACCACTTTTCATCTTTACAAAAAACATAATATCAGTTTTTAGTGACATTGTCAGAAATGTGTAAATACCATTATATATTCACAACTGAGGTCATAGTAAGAGGTGTTGTTGTTTTGGACTGCATTATATTGAGATATAGTGCAGTTCAGTGCACCACCACCACAAACTATGACCTTAATTAACAACTGAACATTATAGGAATCATAAAAGTAAACTTTATAGTTGTGTTACATTGCATTAGACTGGACTGGTGTACTTTGATATCAGTCCTGATACTTCAGGGCACATTTTTAAGCAGTTATTTCCCAATGCTGATATGTGGATCTGCCCTCATAATCTCCTAGTTGGTGCACAGTGTTAGTGAGATCAGTAAACGAAATTGTTCCCATTTGCACTTATACCTGCACGGCCCATGCTGGAGGTGTGTTTATGTGTGCTAAGTAAACATATAACATTTCGTGTCTCCAGCTGTGGGGCTTAATATTTTGTTACGTTTACAGTCAGTTGAGATTGTGAAAACAGGTAGAATAGATGAACAAGAACAGCAGATGAGATGTGACAAGCAAAGACGAGTGCGTCCTGTTGGGTCTCATACTGAGATACTTGCTCAGCCAAGTGAGTAAGATGTGCAGCAAGGTGCATGAATAAAACAGGGCAGTTTAACTGGTCTTAAGCTCCTGGGTAGATGCGTCTACCCAGGAGTTTCATAATGAGAGTTTTCGACATAAGTAATTAAATGTAATAAATTACGTTGTCAAATGATTTTTATTAAGACTTTTGGTTAAGTAAGTTTGAGTAGTTACTGGCCTTTGAAATGACGTCAGAGTGGCACATTACACACCCACACACACTCACACACACACACACAGTCTCACACAGGTCCATCTAACGACTTTGACCGACACAAGTGTCAGCAACTGGTCCTGCAGACTTTCTAGTAGCAGCTGGACACACAAAAGCTGCCAGGATCACTTTACACTGACACACACAGGCGCACACACACACACACACACACACACACACACACACACACACACACACACACACACACACACACACACACACACACACACACACACACACACACACACAAGGAAGGATGGAGGAATATTATGACCCTCTCTCACAGCTGTTGGGCAGCATGAACATAGGCATTCATGCGGGTCCGACCAGATCTGCACATGTCCACATTTTTCCAAAACACTGTTGCTATCTTTTCAGCCTGTGGTGCTTCTGTATATTCAAATATATACAGCCATTACAAATTATTGGACTGCAGGTATTTGATGTTACCAAATGACAAATTATCATCTTGCTCTGTCATAAGATTGTGGTTAGTCATGCAGGAGAGATGCACTGTATTGTTGTGGTTACCAGGAATCAGTGTTCATGCTTTGACTTGTAAATCAGTTATTTGCTTTTGAAGCTTGTTTATACATTTCCCATTTGTGGCCAGTGGCAGGAAACACAGACAAGGTCACAGTGTGTTGCTTTTAAGTGGAGCTTTTTTTCCCTCTGGTCTTTGCTAGGTGAGACATAAAGTGTTCACCAAGATCATAATATTTGCCAAAAAAAAAAAAACTTTTTCTGGGAGTGTTGCTGCCACCTCTCATTCATTGTCTTCAGTGAACTGCTCACACCTGTTACTCTGGATGTAATACACTGTACACTGAACACACGATTATCGATGTGGCAACTGGGCCCAGATTTTTACAGGTAAAACAAGCACAAGAGCACTGTCAAATGCATTGATGTGAACTTTCCTGTTCCCTGCCATTTCAAAGAATTTTCCAGGGAACTGAACATATTGAACTGCCAAGAGGGGGAGTTATGGAAAGAAAGATACGTCAGAGGGAGCTCTGTTGGATTTTCACTTTAGATACATGTCAGCCTACAGGCTTTAATGAGGATTTAATCCTCATCTCTTCTTCTATTTCTCTTTTTCTTCTCATCTTACCCCGTTGCCCTCTTTCCCTCTGCAGCAGAATGAGCCGTGGATAGGGGGTGATGATGAGCCCCTGACAGGGTTCACCTGGAGAGGAGGCTGTGAGAGAGAGACCACGGGAATTCAGATCTGGAGCGAAGTGTTTGTGGTCGACAAGCCAGATGGAAGCAAGGTAGACAGTTATCAAACAAACATTATAGCTTCATGAGAAGATGCTGTAAATGTTGTCACACGTGGTTAAAATGAATCTTTGGGAGAATCTGGTGAATATCACATTTCATATCTTGTCCCAACAGGTAGCTGTACTCCTCGTGGACACTCAGGGAGCATTTGACAGCCAGTCCACCATAAAGGACTGTGCTACTGTGTTCGCCCTCAGCACAATGACCAGCTCTGTACAGGTGAGACTTAAAGCATATTTTGTTGTATTCTGTTCCCTTTTTTTCCCTCTTCTAATATCAACATTTATTTTTCATGTTGTGTTTATTAATTTGTTTTCAGGTGTACAATCTCTCCCAGAACATACAGGAGGATGACCTGCAGCACCTGCAGGTTGGTGTAATCTCTTCTCCCTTCAGGGGAAAGTCTGCCGTAGTATCCTCTGTTTTCTGATTGTAATGAAGTTTTTCTTTCATATGTAGCTCTTCACAGAATATGGTCGACTGGCAATGGAAGAGATCTACCTGAAACCTTTCCAGGTACTGGCTGCTTTTCTTGACCATGTGGACATGCATGTAGTGGGGACATTGTTGTAGTCCTAATTAATGAATGCCAAATATCATTGAACATGGACCTTGTCCATGACATTAAGGTATTCAAAAAAAAATATGTGGCTGCACAATAAGTGATTTATTTTTAGTGAATACAATCAGGGCTGTCTTCCCAAAATCAAATAATGTGCCTCATTGTGATGTTGGTTGTGTATTTCAGTCCCTGATGTTTCTGATTCGTGACTGGAGTTATCCGTATGAACATGACTATGGCCTGGAAGGAGGCAACACTTTCCTGGAGAAAAGACTACAGGTGAGATTAAGTTTCTGAATCAAGCTGAAAATACACATTTGTTTGTTTGGTTTTTTTTTTGAGCATACAGGTTGTTGTAGGACAGGGGAAATATTTTTCTGTGCTGATATTTGTACACATTGTTGAAGACGTTTATATAGCCCGTCATACACTCACTTTTCATGTCAAACACACCACACCTCTGTACAAACACAGTTAATGTCATTGTTCGGGCGTGTGTAGATTTACTTAGAGCAACACGTGTATGCACATTCACACATCATTAGTCAATGACAAGGACAAGCAGACATTTTCACTGAGAGAGTATGTTGTTGTCTGCCGACACAGGTAAAACAGAACCAACATGAAGAGCTGCAAAATGTAAGGAAGCACATCCACTCCTGCTTCTCCAACATCGGCTGCTTTCTGCTGCCGCATCCGGGCCTCAAGGTGGCCACCAACCCGTACTTTGACGGCAGGCTGAGAGGTGAGAAAGCAGGAACATACGCATGCTCTAATGATCAAATAATGAAGAGTGATAGCTAAAGCTGGACTTATTGAAATGTCGTGCTCCAATCAGGGTGTGTGTTTGTGTGTTTCAGACATCGACGGTGACTTTAAGAGGGAGCTCGCCGAGCTCGTGCCTCTCCTCCTGGCCCCAGAGCAGCTTGTAGAGAAGGAGATCGGAGGCAACAAAGTCACCTGCAGAGATCTTCTGGAGTACTTCAAGGTCCTGCAAGATTTTATTAAAGTCCAGTGATACTCACACTGATAGGTCACAGGTCGATTAATATAAAGCCTCTAATTATACACTCTGCTGCTGAGTCTGCTAACGCAGGATCAGTCATTTAAGGGGAAAAACTGCACCAGCCTTGTGCCTTAAGTATTTACCAAGTTGTTCCTGTGTTAACTGCCAGAATATTGACATTGTACAGGATACACTGGTTTGATAATCTGTATTATTTTACATTCCTGCAGGCTTACATAAAGATCTACCAAGGCGAGGAGCTGCCTCACCCTAAGTCCATGCTGCAGGTTAGCTTCTATCTCATAAACTGAGGGATCTTATTGAGTATGGGTCACATTTTTTAGGTTTTAATTCCCATCTTCTGTGGTCATCAAAGAAATCTTGAATCTCATTGTCTTTTCCTGTTTCTCAGGCAACAGCAGAAGCCAACAACTTGACAGCTGTGGCAGGAGCCAAAGACATGTACAGCAAGAACATGGAGCAAGTAGGGACACGTCTGTCTTTCACAATCCTCACGTATCACCATCAGTTCAATAACCCAAAGGTTTATAAGCTCCAGGGACCACCAGGTGTTGTGGTGTTGTTTGGACAGCAGAGCGTAGTCATGGTTTAATTTTAATATGGTTTACAGGACGTTTGCAGTACACAAACAGAATAGATCCAATCATATAATGTCTAATAAAACCGGGGCTGAGTGAATATCCTAGTTGCATGCTGCTTTTTGTCTTCATCTCTTCTGTCAGTCACACTCTTCCTCTGTCACTTTTACTGACATGTTTTTCCTTCTCAGGTCTGCGGTGGGGACAAGCCATACATCGCCCCGGCTGACCTGGAGCGTTGCCACGAGGAGTTTCGCAACCACTCGGTGCGTTACTTCCGCTCTGTGAAGAAAATGGGCGGCGATGAGTTCTGCCAACGCTACCAGAACCAGCTGGAGTCCGAGCTGGATGAGGCCTACACCAACTTCTCCAAACACAACGACGGCAAAAACATCTTCTATGCAGCACGCACACCCGCCACGCTATTCGCGGTCATGTTTGTCACCTACGTGGTGTCTGGGGTGACGGGCTTCATCGGTCTGAGCACCTTAGCGGTGCTGGCTAACCTGGTCATGGGCGTGGCACTGCTGACGCTCTGCGCCTGGGCTTATGTGAAGTATTCTGGAGAGTTCCGGGAGGTGGGAACGATGATAGATCTGGTGGCCGAGACACTCTGGGAACAGGTTGGTAGTCAATGTGAGAGGGCGAAGGAGTGTGTGTATGAAAATGCATCAAAACAATCAGTTATGAAAATAGTTGGCACAAGAGAACACTGACACGTTTATAGTGCAACTTTTAAGTACATAAAAATCTGTTGCAGTGTCCTGGTAGTGTTTGTTTCTCCAACATGTGATCTTAAGCTGTGTGTGTTAAGTTTTTTTCTTTTCAGTTCTCATGTGTTTTGTATCATTTTAGAAATGCTTTTGTGTTAAACGATGGTCACTGCATAGATAAACATGATCTGACCTGAAGAGTCAGTTTATAAAAAAAATAATAATAATAATGAAATGGGAGATTAGTCCTTGTTAAGTTGGGGTTTAAGTTGAAGTCAAAGCTTAATGTAAGAGTCGCATTAAGTTTTAATGACTTTTTTTTAAATTGCATTTTCTTTCTCCAGGGAAACAGAACTCTGTGTGTGTGTGTCAATACCATTGGTTTCTACTGTAGTTTTCTATATTAATTTGATTTTACTTGAAGTTCCCTTAGTTGCCTTTTATTTCTAGGCGTTTACCATCAGTTTTCTTTTTGTCTGCTGCATCCCATCATCCATCTCGGTCTAAAGTCTAAGTCTGTTGAACCATTTTTTTCATTTTACCTTTCAGCCTCCTTCTACACCGAAACTCTGTCAGCACCTACTTCTGTTTTGCTCCCTCTCTCTTCATTCCTCCTTCAGTTGTTCACCACAAATATAAACTCAGTTTGTGTGTGTAGTGTTTGTGTTTCTTATCTTTCTGGAGTTTCATCAGTGTTTGAGATCCTCCACAAACTCAGCCCTCATGTCTCTTCTGACTTCTCCCTCCTCCTTCCTTTGCCTTTGCCTTTCCCCCCACTGTCCCTCGCTTTACAGAAGACGGTTAGAAAGGTGAGAGGTGCCATTTCCTTTTTCCCCGATCTTCTGTCTGCCACTCTCAACATCCTGCCTGATTTCCTTTCTCTTTACTTTCTCCTCCCCCTCCACTACCTGATACCAGTCTTTAGTTGTATGATTCTGAGATCAGATCCTCTTTTCTCTCTCTGTGTCAACATTAAGATGTTTAAATTTTAAAACACCATTTTGTGTGGCATTGCCAAGTCACTTTTATAAAGGCCTCTGTCCACAGGGAAACGCCCGAACAACATGATAATGAGAACATTTCTTATTTTTCATTTGGAAAACAACAAAACTGTTGACATTTAAAACCTCTCACTGGAATGGCTCTTTTTTATTTTTATCATTATTATTTTATATCCTTTTTTCCTCTCCCTAACTTCTGGATCTGTCTTTCTTGATCTTTTGTGTCCTCTTCCTGCTCCTCTGTCTGTCTGTCTGTCTGCCTGCCTTGTTCTTTGTTTAACTCTCCCGTTCCTCCCTGGTGTCCTCTCAGGTGTTTTCCAAACTTTTGGAGCCCGTCACGAGCCGCCTGACGTGGCCCGCCTCTCTTCTCCCTTCGTTCCCATCAGGAGCGGCACTGGGACTCAGAGCTCTGACTCCTCTCAACAACAACTACAAGAAGACTAACTAGCTGCTCGCCAACTGGTGGATTTACAGACTGTTACACTTAGCTCTCATGTTGAAACTTCTGCTGTTTGCCGGCTTCCTTATTGTTAATTTTCAGTCCGATGGTGCTGGATTCTTACACTTTAACCTGTGGGTGTGGACACAGATATCCTCTGAACACTGACAGGCCAGAATCATCTCAGGACCTCAGAGACATGGAGCCTTCCCAAACGGTTTTTAATAATCTTATTCTGATGAATGTGGAAAGGATGTTGGTTTTCCTTTTGTTTTGTTTTTTAAATGGTCTTTTCAGTTGAAGAGGTTTTGTTCAGTTATGTCGTGACTCTTGATTTGTTCAAGAAGCTTGCGTGTCTGTGGTCAGCATGTCGGACTACATCCTGTTTTTGCTCCATATACCTTAAACGTTTTTCTTCCCTAACCTACTTTCTTTCAGTTTCTTTGTCCCCTTTATAGACAGTTTTTTGACAGGTTAACTTGATTTGTTCTAACACAAAATCCTCTTCTCGTCTCCTTTGTCCTCTGTCCTCTCCTCTGTCCTCTGCTGCAGGTTTTGAAGCCGCTAAGCGAACATTACATGGAAGACAACGTCAGGCAGACAGTGGTTAACTCTCTCAAAGCCAGCTTGACAGAACAGGGCTCGCAGCACACCAAGTTAAAGACTCACTGACGCTCTTCCTCATCCTCCTCCTCATCTCCCCGACTGTGTTCATTATCCCCTGCCCCCGCCCACTCGCTCAGTGTGTTTAGTCCTAGAACTGTGGAACTAGTTCAACACCAAAGCTGACCCCCTCCCGGCTGCACACACACACACACACACAAATGCCCATCGTGACATCACTGACCTTTTTTACATGAGCAGCATGGACCTGCAGGCTCGCTGTCTGTCCTGCTCTTCATCGCCCCCCAGTGCCTCAGAGCAGGAACTGCATGTTCATGAGAGGACTGAGCAGAAAAGCCAGCAGCGTCGCCTCTCGCCAAAACAGGACCTGAAGGAAGATCGTCACCTCCTGTGTGCCACGCTGTTATAGATGTTGCACGCTGTAGGCTGACACAGACACACACGTTTGCTGGTAGCGGACTTCACTCGCTTCAGGATTGAGCTGTAATTCAGGGAAAACTGACACCGCTGTGGGCAGCTGTTATCAACAATGGATGCAAACTGAAAACACTTTTCTGTGCATTTAATCATTTTGTCTTACAGCCGGATGGTTCAGAGCTCAGCTTACTTTCTCCTCAGCCTGTGAAATAACGTTTCCTACAAGCACAAGTGACTAATCGACTAATCGAAGATTCAAAATGAGGTGTTTTTTTTTCTTTTTTTGTTATTTCAGTAAAATCAGGCAAACCGATTTTATTGGTTCTACTGAAGTAAAAGTAAATTAACTTCTTTTTGTCATGGACAAGCTGGAGAGGCCTGTCCTGGCCTGTCCTGGTAAATTCATCCGTCTCCTTGTACAAAACTGAAATGAACAGATCGGTGGGGGAAATCAAGTAAAACTTCTGTTTTTTTCTTCTGAAAAGAAGAAAAAAACGTTTGTTCGGCTGGTTGTTCACTTGCCTGCTGCCTTCATCCAGTTTTTCCCCACCCTAAATTTGGAAGGTGTGTGAACCAGGTAGCACTTGTATAATCAAACTGGGCTCAGGCTGCTTCTAGGCAAAACCTCTGCACATACCTGTCTGTCCCTTTAATGCTTTGTGATTGTAATACTGAAGAGGAGTGTAGAAGCCTCAGGTCTCTCAGCTGAATCTTTTGTTTTTATTTTAGAACTGACGCGTTATATCAGGCCTTTAGTGTCTCATAGCAGACCTGCAAGTGGTGTTAAGAGCTATTGCGTTGTAGCCTTAAGTTAGCTAAGAGCTTTTAGAGCCCAGCTATGGTCAGGGAGGGTTTTTCATTTTGAACCATTTCCACCGCCTTTCATTACATCTGCACTCGCTCTGGCTGTTCTCATATTTTGTAGGACCTGCCGGCTGTAATATTGATTCTTGCTCTTGGGGAGTTAAGAGGTGTAGATCTGATGTAGATCAAATGCCTCTGAAGGAATAGTCTGACACTTTGGAAAGTAGAAGGTTTATTTGCTTTCTAGGTGAGAACTAAATGAGCCACTCTCATCTGATGGATAAATACGAAGCGACAGCCAACAGCCAGTTAGGCTTTTTTAATTTTTTTTTTTTCTTGTTCTGTTTTATCCAAACAAGACAAACATGTTGATTAGTGAGCTTTAAAGGTGCTGGTAGGTGAATTATTTTGCATTTGACAGTCAGGCTAGGCTGAGCTAACCAGCTGATGGTTGCAGCTTTGTATTTAACTGACAGATGTTCTGGCAGTTAATTAGCCAAAAGTGAATAAGCGTATTTCCCGAAAATCTGAATTATTCCTTTAACTGACAACATATTATTTTATCCACATTTTTTTCTTTCTCTAAAATTAAATCTGAATCTGTGGACTTTTATCCTTCTCTCCTTTGTGAAACATTATATAGTCAATTCTCCATTCCCAAAAGCAGCTCGATAAAATGTGGTTTCTCCACAACAGGAACTTGACTTAAATGAAGAAATTTGCCCCTTAATACTTTGCTGTCGTTCACACACTAACAGCTGCATCACATCTGTCTGAGCTCTTTTGCATCGATTCCATCCACAGTATTTTTCACCTTAAGCGCCAGTCTCGTATGATACAGTGTCTCTTTTTCTGTGTTCACATATGACAGATCGGGCATGTATGTTGGATTAAATATTTAAATAAACTTTGTATACATTTTATAGTGAATCAGTTGACAGTGGCTCTGTTCTTTTTTTTTTTTCCTTCTTGATCAACTTAAGTCTGGTTTGTTAGAGAATGATAAGTTGCTGCTGTAGGGTTTACATTAGTTTTGTCATTTTTGTGAGGAGGGACGTTAATAGAAACACGTGTGAGTATTTGGATTCTGATAAACTGATTGTGACGAGTGGGGTTGGAGACGATGTCTGTCTGCCTTTTAAAGATATCTCTGGTAATTTATTTTTGAATAAAATGTTTACCTTAAGAATAAATCATCAATACAATTCTTTTGGCTCCTTTTTTGTCTGTTCTTTTAGGAGATTGTATCTTTGTAGAGACGCAAGAAGCAGTTTTACATAGCGATGTGTCAGTAATGGATCCAGACTACAAAATACCCATGAAGCGATGACGATGATGATTGCATCCCTCAAAATCACAGCTGTTACAGATATTTCTCAGCAGGAGCCTGAAACTGGCAGCTCACAAAACACCCGACAAGGGACCACTGGGTTCTCAAAGAACCCCAGCAGGCCAACACAGTGACACCCCCCCCATTAGCTCCCTATGCAAACATCCCCCAGATAAACCAGTACCCTGCCTCCTGCTCCATGTTTCCCAATCTGTGGCTTTAAGGACCATTGATGAGGCATTGATTCAGGGCTGTGTGGCCAATATCAAAGCAGCAGCAAACTGATGATCAAGCTAAAGGTGAGAAGGTGTGCTGCCTACAGACTGCTTGACATGCGACCTGGAGGCCTGGGTAAGACAAATTTTGACTGTTTTTGGCTGATTTTGACGCCTAACTATACTATGACGTTTTTAATGACATTAGTAAGGCGACAAAATCGGCCAAAAAAAGTCAAATTTTTTTTTTTACCTCAAAATGTCATTAAAAACGTCGAACTATAGTAAGACGTCAAAATCTGTGAAAAAAAGAAAAAAAAATTTTTGACCTCTAAATGTCGAAAAAAACGTCATACTATAGTAAGGCGTCAAAATCGGTCAAAAAAAGTCAAAAAAAATTTTGACCTCAAAATGTCGGAAAAAACGTCATACTATAGTAAGGCGTCAAAATCATTGAAAAAAAGTCAAAAAATTTTTTGATCTCAAAATGTCATAAAAAACGTCATACTATAGTAAGGCGTCAAAATCGGTCAAAAAAAGTCAAAAAAAATTTTGACCTCAAAATGTCGGAAAAACGTCATACTATAGTAAGGCGTCAAAATCATTGAAAAAAAGTCAAAACATTTTTTGACCTCAAAATGTCAGAAAAAACGTCATAGTATAGTAAGGCGTCAAAATCTGTGAAAAAAAGAAAAAAAATTTTTGACCTCAAAATGTCGTAAAAAACGTCATACTATAGTAAGGCGTCAAAATCTATGAAAAAAAGTCAAAAAATTTTTTGACCTCAAAATGTCATAAAAAAGGTCATACTATAGTAAGGCGTCAAAATCTGTGAAAAAAAGTCAAAAAATTTTTTGACCTCAAAATGTCATAAAAAACGTCATACTATAGTAAGACGTCAAAATCTGTGAAAAAAAGAACAAAATTTTTTTGACCTCAAAATGTCATAAAAAAACGTCATACTATAGTAAGGCGTCAAAATCTGTGAAAAAAGACCAAAAATTTTTTGACCTCAAAAAGTAATAAAAAACGTCATACTATAGTAAGGCGTCAAAATCTGTGAAAAAAAGTCAAAAAAAATTTTGACCTCAAAATGTCATAAAAAACGTCATACTATAGTAAGGCGTCAAAATTGGCCAAAAAAAGTCAAAAAAAATTTTGACCTCAAAATGTCATAAAAAACGTCATACTATAGTAAGGCGTCAAAATCTGTGAAAAAAAGTCAAAAAAATTTTTGACCTCAAAATGTCATAAAAAACGTCATACTATAGTAAGGCGTCAAAATCTTTGAAAAAAAGTCAAAAAATTTTTTGACCTCAAAATGTCATAAAAAACGTCATACTATAGTAAGGCGTCAAAATCTGTGAAAAAAAGTCAAAAAATTTTTTGACCTCAAAATGTCATAAAAAACGTCATACTATAGTAAGGCGTCAAAATCTGTGAAAAAAAGTCAAAAAATTTTTTGACCTCAAAATGTCATAAAAAAGGTCATACTATAGTAAGGCGTCAAAATCTGTGAAAAAAAGTCAAAAAATTTTTTGACCTCAAAATGTCATAAAAAAGGTCATACTATAGTAAGGCGTCAAAATCTGTGAAAAAAAGTCAAAAAAATTTTTGACCTCAAAATGTCATAAAAAATGTCATACTATAGTAAGGCGTCAAAATCTGTGAAAAAAAGTCAAAAAATTTTTTGACCTCAAAATGTCATAAAAAACGTCATACTATAGTAAGGCGTCAAAATTGGCCAAAAAAAGTCAAAAAAATTTTTGACCTCAAAATGTCATAAAAAACGTCATACTATAGTAAGGCGTCAAAATCTGTGAAAAAAAGTCAAAAAATTTTTTGACCTCAAAATGTCATAAAAAACGTCATACTATAGTAAGGCGTCAAAATCTGTGAAAAAAAGTCAAAAAAATTTTTGACCTCAAAATGTCATAAAAAACGTCATACTATAGTAAGGCGTCAAAATCTGTGAAAAAATGTCAAAAAATTTTTTGACCTCAAAATGTCATAAAAAACGTCATACTATAGTAAGGCGTCAAAATCTGTGAAAAAAAGTCAAAAAATTTTTTGACCTCAAAATGTCGTAAAAAACGTCATACTATAGTAAGGCGTCAAAATCTGTGAAAAAAAGTCAAAAAATTTTTTGACCTCAAAATGTCGTAAAAAACGTCATACTATAGTAAGGCGTCAAAATCTGTGAAAAAAAGTCAAAAAATTTTTTGACCTCAAAATGTCATAAAAAAGGTCATACTATAGTAAAGCGTCAAAATCTGTGAAAAAATGTCAAAAAATTTTTTGACCTCAAAATGTCATAAAAAACGTCATACTATATAAGGCGTCAAAATCTGTGAAAAAAAGTCAAAAAAATTTTTGACCTCAAAATGTCATAAAAAACGTCATACTATAGTAAGGCGTCAAAATCTGTGAAAAAAAGTCAAAATATTTTTTGACCTCAAAATGTCGTAAAAAACGTCATACTATAGTAAGGCGTCAAAATCTGTGAAAAAAAGTCAAAAAAATTTTGACCTCAAAATGTCATAAAAAACGTCATACTATAGTAAGGCGTCAAAATTGGCCAAAAAAAGTCAAAAAAAATTTTGACCTCAAAATGTCATAAAAAACGTCATACTATAGTAAGGCGTCAAAATCTGTGAAAAAAAGTCAAAAAAAATTTTGACCTCAAAATGTCGTAAAAAACGTCATACTATAGTAAGGCGTCAAAATCTGTGAAAAAAGTTCAAAAAATTTTTTGACCTCAAAATGTCATAAAAAACGTCATACTATAGTAAGGCGTCAAAATTGGCCAAAAAAAGTCAAAAAAATTTTTGACCTCAAAATGTCATAAAAAACGTCATACTATAGTAAGGCGTCAAAATCTGTGAAAAAAAGTCAAAAAAAATTTTGACCTCAAAATGTCGTAAAAAACGTCATACTATAGTAAGGCGTCAAAATCTGTGAAAAAAAGTCAAAAAATTTTTTGACCTCAAAATGTCATAAAAAACGTCATACTATAGTAAGGCGTCAAAATTGGCCAAAAAAAGTCAAAAAAATTTTTGACCTCAAAATGTCATAAAAAACGTCATACTATAGTAAGGCGTCAAAATCTGTGAAAAAAAGTCAAAAAATTTTTTGACCTCAAAATGTCATAAAAAAGGTCATACTATAGTAAAGCGTCAAAATCTGTGAAAAAAAGTCAAAAAAATTTTTGACCTCAAAATGTCATAAAAAACGTCATACTATAGTAAGGCGTCAAAATCTGTGAAAAAAAGTCAAAAAATTTTTTGACCTCAAAATGTCATAAAAAACGTCATACTATAGTAAGGCGTCAAAATCTGTGAAAAAAAGTCAAAAAATTTTTTGACCTCAAAATGTCATAAAAAAGGTCATACTATAGTAAAGCGTCAAAATCTGTGAAAAAAAGTCAAAAAAATTTTTGACCTCAAAATGTCATAAAGAACGTCATACTATAGTAAGGCGTCAAAATTGGCCAAAAAAAGTCAAAAAAAAATTTGACCTCAAAATGTCATAAAAAACGTCATACTATAGTAAGGCGTCAAAATCTGTGAAAAAAAGTCAAAAAATTTTTTGACCTCAAAATGTCATAAAAAACGTCATACTATAGTAAGGCGTCAAAATCTGTGAAAAAAAGTCAAAAAAAATTTTGACCTCAAAATGTCGTAAAAAACGTCATACTATAGTAAGGCGTCAAAATCTGTGAAAAAAAGTCAAAAAATTTTTTGACCTCAAAATGTCATAAAAAACGTCATACTATAGTAAGGCGTCAAAATTGGCCAAAAAAAGTCAAAAAAATTTTTGACCTCAAAATGTCATAAAAAACGTCATACTATAGTAAGGCGTCAAAATCTGTGAAAAAAAGTCAAAAAATTTTTTGACCTCAAAATGTCATAAAAAAGGTCATACTATAGTAAGGCGTCAAAATCTGTGAAAAAAAGTCAAAAAAATTTTTGACCTCAAAATGTCATAAAAAACGTCATACTATAGTAAGGCGTCAAAATCTGTGAAAAAAAGTCAAAAAATTTTTTGACCTCAAAATGTCATAAAAAACGTCATACTATAGTAAGGCGTCAAAATCTGTGAAAAAAAGTCAAAAAATTTTTTGACCTCAAAATGTCATAAAAAAGGTCATACTATAGTAAAGCGTCAAAATCTGTGAAAAAAAGTCAAAAAAATTTTTGACCTCAAAATGTCATAAAGAACGTCATACTATAGTAAGGCGTCAAAATTGGCCAAAAAAAGTCAAAAAAAAATTTGACCTCAAAATGTCATAAAAAACGTCATACTATAGTAAGGCGTCAAAATCTGTGAAAAAAAGTCAAAAAATTTTTTGACCTCAAAATGTCATAAAAAAGGTCATACTATAGTAAGGCGTCAAAATCTGTGAAAAAAAGTCAAAAAAATTTTTGACCTCAAAATGTCATAAAAAACGTCATACTATAGTAAGGCGTCAAAATCTGTGAAAAAAAGTCAAAAAATTTTTTGACCTCAAAATGTCATAAAAAACGTCATACTATAGTAAGGCGTCAAAATTGGCCAAAAAAAGTCAAAAAAATTTTTGACCTCAAAATGTCATAAAAAACGTCATACTATAGTAAGGCGTCAAAATCTGTGAAAAAAAGTCAAAAAATTTTTTGACCTCAAAATGTCATAAAAAAGGTCATACTATAGTAAGGCGTCAAAATCTGTGAAAAAAAGTCAAAAAAATTTTTGACCTCAAAATGTCATAAAAAACGTCATACTATAGTAAGGCGTCAAAATCTGTGAAAAAAAGTCAAAAAATTTTTTGACCTCAAAATGTCATAAAAAACGTCATACTATAGTAAGGCGTCAAAATCTGTGAAAAAAAGTCAAAAAATTTTTTGACCTCAAAATGTCATAAAAAAGGTCATACTATAGTAAAGCGTCAAAATCTGTGAAAAAAAGTCAAAAAAATTTTTGACCTCAAAATGTCATAAAGAACGTCATACTATAGTAAGGCGTCAAAATTGGCCAAAAAAAGTCAAAAAAAAATTTGACCTCAAAATGTCATAAAAAACGTCATACTATAGTAAGGCGTCAAAATCTGTGAAAAAAAGTCAAAAAATTTTTTGACCTCAAAATGTCATAGTATAGTAAAAATTTTTGACCTCAAAATGTCATAAAAAACGTCATACTATAGTAAGGCGTCAAAATCTGTGAAAAAAGTCAAAAAATTTTTTGACCTCAAAATGTCATAAAAAACGTCATACTATAGTAAGGCGTCAAAATTGGCCAAAAAAAGTCAAAAAAAATTTTGACCTCAAAATGTCATAAAAAACGTCATACTATAGTAAGGCGTCAAAATATGTGAAAAAAAGTCAAAAAAAATTTTGACCTCAAAATGTCGTAAAAAACGTCATACTATAGTAAGGCGTCAAAATCTGTGAAAAAAAGTCAAAAAAATTTTTGACCTCAAAATGTCATAAAAAACGTCATACTATAGTAAGGCGTCAAAATTGGCCAAAAAAAGTCAAAAAAATTTTTGACCTCAAAATGTCATAAAAAACGTCATACTATAGTAAGGCGTCAAAATCTGTGAAAAAAAGTCAAAAAATTTTTTGACCTCAAAATGTCATAAAAAACGTCATACTATAGTAAGGCGTCAAAATCTGTGAAAAAAAGTCAAAAAATTTTTTGACCTCAAAATGTCATAAAAAACGTCATACTATAGTAAGGCGTCAAAATCTGTGAAAAAAAGTCAAAAAATTTTTTGACCTCAAAATGTCATAAAAAAACGTCATACTATAGTAAGGCGTCAAAATCTGTGAAAAAATGTCAAAAAATTTTTTGACCTCAAAATGTCATAAAAAACGTCATACTATATAAGGCGTCAAAATCTGTGAAAAAAAGTCAAAAAAATTTTTGACCTCAAAATGTCATAAAAAACGTCATACTATAGTAAGGCGTCAAAATCTGTGAAAAAAAGTCAAAAAATTTTTTGACCTCAAAATGTCGTAAAAAACGTCATACTATAGTAAGGCGTCAAAATCCGTGAAAAAAAGTCAAAAAATTTTTTGACCTCAAAATGTCATAAAAAACGTCATACTATAGTAAGGCGTCAAAATCTGTGAAAAAAAGTCAAAAAATTTTTTGACCTCAAAATGTCATAAAGAACGTCATACTATAGTAAGGCGTCAAAATTGGCCAAAAAAAGTCAAAAAAAATTTTGACCTCAAAATGTCGTAAAAAACGTTATACTATAGTAAGGCGTCAAAATCTGTGAAAAAAAGTCAAAAAATTTTTTGACCTCAAAATGTCATAAAAAACGTCATACTATAGTAAGGCGTCAAAATCTGTGAAAAAAAGTCAAAAAATTTTTTGACCTCAAAATGTCATAAAAAACGTCATACTATAGTAAGGCGTCAAAATCTGTGAAAAAAAGTCAAAAAATTTTTTGACCTCAAAATGTCGTAAAAAACGTCATACTATAGTAAGGCGTCAAAATCTGTGAAAAAAAGTCAAAAAATTTTTTGACCTCAAAATGTCATAAAAAAGGTCATACTATAGTAAAGCGTCAAAATCTGTGAAAAAATGTCAAAAAATTTTTTGACCTCAAAATGTCATAAAAAACGTCATACTATATAAGGCGTCAAAATCTGTGAAAAAAAGTCAAAAAAAATTTTGACCTCAAAATGTCATAAAAAACGTCATACTATAGTAAGGCGTCAAAATCTGTGAAAAAAAGTCAAAAAATTTTTTGACCTCAAAATGTCATAAAAAACGTCATACTATAGTAAGGCGTCAAAATCTGTGAAAAAAAGTCAAAAAATTTTTTGACCTCAAAATGTCGTAAAAAACGTCATACTATAGTAAGGCGTCAATATCTGTGAAAAAAAGTCAAAAAAATTTTTGACCTCAAAATGTCATAAAAAACGTCATACTATAGTAAGGCGTCAAAATTGGCCAAAAAAAGTCAAAAAATTTTTTGACCTCAAAATGTCATAAAAAACGTCATACTATAGTAAGGCGTCAAAATCTGTGAAAAAAAGTCAAAAAATTTTTTGACCTCAAAATGTCATAAAGAACGTCATACTATAGTAAGGCGTCAAAATTGGCCAAAAAAAGTCAAAAAAAATTTTGACCTCAAAATGTCATAAAAAACGTCATACTATAGTAAGGCGTCAAAATTGGTCAAAAAAAGTCAAAAAAAATTTTGACCTCAAAATGTCATAAAAAACGTCATACTATAGTAAGGCGTCAAAATCTGTGAAAAAAAGTCAAAAAATTTTTTGACCTCAAAATGTCATAAAGAACGTCATACTATAGTAAGGCGTCAAAATTGGCCAAAAAAAGTCAAAAAAAATTTTGACCTCAAAATGTCGTAAAAAACGTTATACTATAGTAAGGCGTCAAAATCTGTGAAAAAAAGTCAAAAGATTTTTTGACCTCAAAATGTCATAAAAAACGTCATACTATAGTAAGGCGTCAAAATCTGTGAAAAAAAGTCAAAAAAAATTTTGACCTCAAAATGTCATAAAAAACGTCATACTATAGTATGGCGTCAAAATTGGCCAAAAAAAGTCAAAAAAATTTTTGACCTCAAAATGTCATAAAAAACGTCATACTATAGTAAGGCGTCAAAATCTTTGAAAAAAAGTCAAAAAATTTTTTGACCTCAAAATGTCATAAAAAACGTCATACTATAGTAAGGCGTCAAAATCTGTGAAAAAAAGTCAAAAAAATTTTTGACCTCAAAATGTCATAAAAAACGTCATACTATAGTAAGGCGTCAAAATCTGTGAAAAAAAGTCAAAAAATTTTTTGACCTCAAAATGTCGTAAAAAACGTCATACTATAGTAAGGCGTCAAAATCTGTGAAAAAAAGTCAAAAAATTTTTTGACCTCAAAATGTCGTAAAAAACGTCATACTATAGTAAGGCGTCAAAATCTGTGAAAAAAAGTCAAAAAATTTTTTGACCTCAAAATGTCGTAAAAAACGTCATACTATCGTAAGGCGTCAAAATTGGCCAAAAAAAGTCAAAAAATTTTTTGACCTCAAAATGTTGAAAAAAACGTCATACTATAGTAAGGCGTCAAAATTGGCCGAAAAAAGTCAAAAAAAATTTTGACCTCAAAATGTCGTAAAAAACGTCATACTATAGTAAGGCGTCAAAATCTGTGAAAAAAAGTCAAAAAATTTTTTGACCTCAAAATGTCGAAAAAAGCGTCATACTATAGTAAGGCGTCAAAATCTGGGAAAAAGTCCAAAAAATTTTTTACCTCAAAATGTCATAAAAAACGTCATACTATAGTAAGGCGTCAAAATTTATGAAAAAAAGTAAAACATTTTTTTGACCTCAAAATGTCATAAAAAACGTCATACTATAGTAAGGCGTCAAAATCTGTGAAAAAAAGTCAAAAAAATTTTTGACCTCAAAATGTCATAAAAAACATACTATAGTAAGGCGTCAAAATTGGCCAAAAAAAGTCAAAAAATTTTTTGACCTCAAAATGTCGTAAAAAACGTCATACTATAGTAAGGCGTCAAAATCTGTGAAAAAAAGTCAAAAAATTTTTTGACCTCAAAATGTCGTAAAAAAGGTCATACTATAGTAAGGCGTCAAAATCTGTGAAAAAAAGTCAAAAAATTTTTTGACCTCAAAATGTCATAAAAAACGTCATACTATAGTAAGGCGTCAAAATCTGTGAAAAAAAGTCAAAAAATTTTTTGACCTCAAAATGTCATAAAGAACGTCATACTATAGTAAGGCGTCAAAATTGGCCAAAAAAAGTCAAAAAAAATTTTGACCTCAAAATGTCATAAAAAACGTCATACTATAGTAAGGCGTCAAAATCTGTGAAAAAAAGTCAAAAAAAATTTTTGACCTCAAAATGTCATAAAAAACATCATACTATAGTAAGGCGTCAAAATTGGCCAAAAAAAGTCAAAAAAAATTTTGACCTCAAAATGTCATAAAAAACGTCATACTATAGTAAGGCGTCAAAATCTGTGAAAAAAAGTCCAAAAATTTTTTGACCTCAAAATATCGTAAAAAACGTCATACTATAGTAAGGCGTCAAAATCTATGAAAAAAAGTAAAAAAATTTTTTGACCTCAAAATGTCATAAAAAACGTCATACTATAGTAAGGCGTCAAAATCGATCAAAAAAAGTCAAAAAAATTTTTGACCTCAAAATGTCGAAAAAAACGTCATACTATCGTAAGGCGTCAAAATTGGCCAAAAAAAGTCAAAAAATTTTTTGACCTCAAAATGTCGAAAAAAACGTCATACTATAGTAAGGGGTCAAAATTGGCCGAAAAAAGTCAAAAAAAATTTTGACCTCAAAATGTCATAAAAAACGTCATACTATAGTAAGGCGTCAAAATCTGTGAAAAAAAGTCAAAAAATTTTTTGACCTCAAAATGTCGTAAAAAACGTCATACTATAGTAAGGCGTCAAAATCTGTGAAAAAAGTCAAAAAAAATTTTTGACCTCAAAATGTCATAAAAAACGTCATACTATACTAAGGCGTCAAAATCTGTGAAAAAAAGAACAAAATTTTTTGACCTCAAAATGTCGAAAAAAACGTCATACTATAGTAAGGCGTCAAAATCTGTGAAAAAAGTCAAAAAAATTTTTGACCTCAAAATGTCATAAAAAACGTCATACTATAGTAAGGCGTCAAAATCTGTGAAAAAAAGTCAAAAAAATTTTTGACCTCAAAATGTCATAAAAAACGTCATACTATAGTAAGGCGTCAAAATCTATGAAAAAAAGTCAAAAAAATTTTTGACCTCAAAATGTCATAAAAAACGTCATACTATAGTAAGGCGTCAAAATCTGTGAAAAAAAGTCAAAAAATTTTTTGACCTCAAAATGTCGTAAAAAACGTCATACTATAGTAAGGCGTCAAAATCTGTGAAAAAAGTCAAAAAAAATTTTTGACCTCAAAATGTCGAAAAAAACGTCATACTATAGTAAGGCGTCAAAATCTGTGAAAAATAGTCAAAAAATTTTTTGACCTCAAAATGTCATAAAAAACATCATACTATAGTAAGACGTCAAAATCTGTGAAAAAAAGTCAAAAAATTTTTGACCTCAAAATGTCATAAAAAACGTCATACTATACTAAGGCGTCAAAATCTGTGAAAAAAAGAACAAAATTTTTTGACCTCAAAATGTCGAAAAAAACGTCATACTATAGTAAGGCGTCAAAATCTGTGAAAAAAGTCAAAAAAATTTTTGACCTCAAAATGTCATAAAAAACGTCATACTATAGTAAGGCGTCAAAATCTATGAAAAAAAGTCAAAAAAATTTTTGACCTCAAAATGTCATAAAAAACGTCATACTATAGTAAGGCGTCAAAATCTGTGAAAAAAAGTCAAAAAAAATTTTGACCTCAAAATGTCATAAAAAACGTCATACTATAGTAAGGCGTCAAAATCTGTGAAAAAAAGTCAAAAAATTTTTTGACCTCAAAATGTCGTAAAAAACGTCATACTATAGTAAGGCGTCAAAATCTGTGAAAAAAAGTCAAAAAAAATTTTGACCTCAAAATGTCATAAAAAATGTCATACTATAGTAAGGCGTCAAAATCTGTGAAAAAAAGTCAAAAAATTTTTTGACCTCAAAATGTCATAAAAAACGTCATACTATAGTAAGGCGTCAAAATCTGTGAAAAAAAGTCAAAAAATTTTTTGACCTCAAAATGTCATAAAAAACGTCATACTATAGTAAGGCGTCAAAATTGGCCAAAAAAAGTCAAAAAAAATTTTGACCTCAAAATGTCATAAAAAACGTCATACTATAGTAAGGCGTCAAAATCTGTGAAAAAAAGTCAAAAAATTTTTTGACCTCAAAATGTCATAAAAAACGTCATACTATAGTAAGGCGTCAAAATCTGTGAAAAAAAGTCAAAAAATTTTTTGACCTCAAAATGTCGTAAAAAACGTCATACTATAGTAAGGCGTCAAAATCTGTGAAAAAAAGTCAAAAAATTTTTTGACCTCAAAATGTCGTAAAAAACGTCATACTATAGTAAGGCGTCAAAATCTGTGAAAAAAAGTCAAAAAAATTTTTGACCTCAAAATGTCATAAAAAACGTCATACTATAGTAAGGCGTCAAAATCTGTGAAAAAAAGTCAAAAAATTTTTTGACCTCAAAATGTCGTAAAAAAGGTCATACTATAGTAAAGCGTCAAAATCTGTGAAGAAAAGTCAAAAAAATTTTTGACCTCAAAATGTCATAAAAAACGTCATACTATAGTAAGGCGTCAAAATCTGTGAAAAAAAGTCAAAAAAATTTTTGACCTCAAAATGTCATAAAAAACGTCATACTATAGTAAGGCGTCAAAATCTGTGAAAAAAAGTCAAAAAATTTTTTGACCTCAAAATGTCATAAAAAACGTCATACTATAGTAAGGCGTCAAAATCTGTGAAAAAAAGTCAAAAAATTTTTTGACCTCAAAATGTCATAAAAAACGTCATACTATAGTAAGGCGTCAAAATCTGTGAAAAAAAGTCAAAAAATTTTTTGACCTCAAAATGTCGTAAAAAACGTCATACTATAGTAAGGCGTCAAAATCTGTGAAAAAAAGTCAAAAAATTTTTTGACCTCAAAATGTAATAAAAAAGGTCATACTATAGTAAGGCGTCAAAATCTGTGAAAAAAAGTCAAAAAATTTTTTGACCTCAAAATGTCATAAAAAACGTCATACTATAGTAAGGCGTCAAAATCTGTGAAAAAAAGTCAAAAAATTTTTTGACCTCAAAATGTCATAAAGAACGTCATACTATAGTAAGGCGTCAAAATTGGCCAAAAAAAGTCAAAAAAAATTTTGACCTCAAAATGTCATAAAAAACGTCATACTATAGTAAGGCGTCAAAATCTGTGAAAAAATGTCAAAAAAAATTTTGACCTCAAAATGTCATAAAAAACGTCATACTATATAAGGCGTCAAAAATGTCAAAAAATTTTTTGACCTCAAAATGTCATAAAAAACGTCATACTATAGTAAGGCGTCAAAATCTGTGAAAAAAAGTCAAAAAAATTTTTGACCTCAAAATGTCATAAAAAAGGTCATACTATAGTAAGGCGTCAAAATCTGTGAAAAAAAGTCAAAAAAAATTTTGACCTCAAAATGTCATAAAAAACGTCATACTATAGTAAGGCGTCAAAATTGGCCAAAAAAAGTCAAAAAAATTTTTGACCTCAAAATGTCATAAAAAACGTCATACTATAGTAAGGCGTCAAAATCTATGGAAAAAAGTCAAAAAAAAATTTTGACCTCAAAATGTCATAAAAAACGTCATACTATAGTAAGGCGTCAAAATCTGTGAAAAAAAGTCAAAAAATTTTTTGACCTCAAAATGTCATAAAAAATGTCATACTATAGTAAAGCGTCAAAATCATTGAAAAAAAGTCAAAAAAAATTTTGACCTCAAAATGTCATAAAAAACGTCATACTATAGTAAGGCGTCAAAATTGGCCAAAAAAAGTCAAAAAAATTTTGACCTCAAAATGTCATAAAAAACGTCATACTATAGTAAGGCGTCAAAATCTGTGAAAAAAAGTCAAAAAATTTTTTGACCTCAAAATGTCATAAAAAATGTCATACTATAGTAAGGCGTCAAAATCTGTGAAAAAAAGTCAAAAAAAATTTTGACCTCAAAATGTCATAAAAAACGTCATACTATAGTAAGGCGTCAAAATCTGTGAAAAAAAGTCAAAAAATTTTTTGACCTCAAAATGTCGTAAAAAACGTCATACTATAGTAAGGCGTCAAAATCTGTGAAAAAAAGTCAAAAAAAATTTTGACCTCAAAATGTCATAAAAAACGTCATACTATAGTAAGGCGTCAAAATCTGTGAAAAAAAGTCAAAAAATTTTTTGACCTCAAAATGTCATAAAAAACGTCATACTATATTAAGGCGTCAAAATCTGTGAAAAAAAGTCAAAAAATTTTTTGACCTCAAAATGTCATAAAGAACGTCATACTATAGTAAGGCGTCAAAATTGGCCAAAAAAAGTCAAAAAAAATTTTGACCTCAAAATGTCATAAAAAACGTCATACTATAGTAAGGCGTCAAAATCTGTGAAAAAAAGTCAAAAAATTTTTTGACCTCAAAATGTCGTAAAAAAGGTCATACTATAGTAAAGCGTCAAAATCTGTGAAGAAAAGTCAAAAAAATTTTTGACCTCAAAATGTCATAAAAAACGTCATACTATAGTAAGGCGTCAAAATCTGTGAAAAAAAGTCAAAAAAATTTTTGACCTCAAAATGTCATAAAAAACGTCATACTATAGTAAGGCGTCAAAATCTGTGAAAAAAAGTCAAAAAATTTTTTGACCTCAAAATGTCATAAAAAACGTCATACTATAGTAAGGCGTCAAAATCTTTGAAAAAAAGTCAAAAAAATTTTTGACCTCAAAATGTCATAAAAAACGTCATACTATAGTAAGGCGTCAAAATCTGTGAAAAAAAGTCAAAAAAATTTTTGACCTCAAAATGTCATAAAAAACGTCATACTATAGTAAGGCGTCAAAATCTGTGAAAAAAAGTCAAAAAATTTTTTGACCTCAAAATGTCGTAAAAAACGTCATACTATAGTAAGGCGTCAAAATCTGTGAAAAAAAGTCAAAAAATTTTTTGACCTCAAAATGTCGTAAAAAACGTCATACTATAGTAAGGCGTCAAAATCTGTGAAAAAAAGTCAAAAAAATTTTTGACCTCAAAATGTCATAAAAAACGTCATACTATAGTAAGGCGTCAAAATCTGTGAAAAAAAGTCAAAAAATTTTTTGACCTCAAAATGTCGTAAAAAACGTCATACTATCGTAAGGCGTCAAAATTGGCCAAAAAAAGTCAAAAAATTTTTTGACCTCAAAATGTCGAAAAAAACGTCATACTATAGTAAGGCGTCAAAATTGGCCGAAAAAAGTCAAAAAAAATTTTGACCTCAAAATGTCATAAAAAACGTCATACTATAGTAAGGCGTCAAAATCTGTGAAAAAAAGTCAAAAAAATTTTTGACCTCAAAATGTCATAAAAAACGTCATACTATAGTAAGGCGTCAAAATCTGTGAAAAAAAGTCAAAAAAATTTTTGACCTCAAAATGTCATAAAAAACGTCATACTATAGTAAGGCGTCAAAATTGGCCAAAAAAAGTCAAAAAATTTTTTGACCTCAAAATGTCATAAAAAACGTCATACTATAGTAAGGCGTCAAAATCTGTGAAAAAAAGTCAAAAAATTTTTTGACCTCAAAATGTCGTAAAAAACGTCATACTATAGTAAGGCGTCAAAATCTGTGAAAAAAAGTCAAAAAATTTTTTGACCTCAAAATGTAATAAAAAAGGTCATACTATAGTAAGGCGTCAAAATCTGTGAAAAAAAGTCAAAAAATTTTTTGACCTCAAAATGTCATAAAAAACGTCATACTATAGTAAGGCGTCAAAATCTGTGAAAAAAAGTCAAAAAATTTTTTGACCTCAAAATGTCATAAAGAACGTCATACTATAGTAAGGCGTCAAAATTGGCCAAAAAAAGTCAAAAAAAATTTTGACCTCAAAATGTCATAAAAAACGTCATACTATAGTAAGGCGTCAAAATCTGTGAAAAAATGTCAAAAAAAATTTTGACCTCAAAATGTCATAAAAAACGTCATACTATATAAGGCGTCAAAATCTGTGAAAAAAAGTCAAAAAATTTTTTGACCTCAAAATGTCATAAAAAACGTCATACTATAGTAAGGCGTCAAAATCTGTGAAAAAAAGTCAAAAAATTTTTTGACCTCAAAATGTCGTAAAAAACGTCATACTATAGTAAGGCGTCAAAATCTGTGAAAAAAAGTCAAAAAATTTTTTGACCTCAAAATGTCATAAAAAACGTCATACTATAGTAAAATAGTAAAAAAATTTTTTGACCTCAAAATGTCATAAAAAACGTCATACTATAGTAAGGCGTCAAAATCTGTGAAAAAAAGTCAAAAAATTTTTTGACCTCAAAATGTCGAAAAAAGCGTCATACTATAGTAAGGCGTCAAAATCTGGGAAAAAGTCCAAAAAATTTTTGACCTCAAAATGTCATAAAAAACGTCATACTATAGTAAGGCGTCAAAATCTATGAAAAAAAGTAAAACATTTTTTTGACCTCAAAATGTCATAAAAAACGTCATACTATAGTAAGGCGTCAAAATCTGTGAAAAAAAGTCAAAAAAATTTTTGACCTCAAAATGTCATAAAAAACATACTATAGTAAGGCGTCAAAATTGGCCAAAAAAAGTCAAAAAATTTTTTGACCTCAAAATGTCATAAAAAACGTCATACTATAGTAAGGCGTCAAAATTGGCCAAAAAAAGTCAAAAAATTTTTTGACCTCAAAATGTCGAAAAAAAAGTCATACTATAGTAAGGCGTCAAAATCTGTGAAAAAAAGTCAAAAAATTTTTTGACCTCAAAATGTCATAAAAAACGTCATACTATACTAAGGCGTCAAAATCTGTGAAAAAATGTCAAAAAATTTTTTGACCTCAAAATGTCATAAAAAACGTCATACTATAGTAAGGCGTCAAAATCGGTCAAAAAAAGTCAAAATATTTTTTGACCTCAAAATGTCATAAAAAACGTCATACTATAGTAAGGCGTCAAAATCGGTCAAAAAAAGTCAAAAAATTTTTTGACCTCAAAATGTCATAAAAAACGTCATACTATAGTAAGGCGTCAAAATCATTGAAAAAAAGTCAAAAAATTTTTTGACCTCAAAATGTCATAAAAAACGTCATACTATAGTAAGGCGTCAAAATTGGCCAAAAAAAGTCAAAAAATGTTTTGACCTCAAAATGTCGAAAAAAACGTCATACTATAGTAAGGCGTCAAAATCTGTGAAAAAATGTCAAAACATTTTTTGACCTCAAAATGTCATAAAGAACGTCATACTATAGTAAGGCGTCAAAATTGGCCAAAAAAAGTCAAAAAAAAGTTTGACCTCAAAATGTCATAAAAAACGTCATACTATAGTAAGGCGTCAAAATCTGTGAAAAAATGTCAAAAAAAATTTTGACCTCAAAATGTCATAAAAAACGTCATACTATATAAGGCGTCAAAATCTGTGAAAAAAAGTCAAAAAATTTTTGACCTCAAAATGTCATAAAAAACGTCATACTATAGTAAGGCGTCAAAATCTGTGAAAAAAAGTCAAAAAATTTTTTGACCTCAAAATGTCGTAAAAAACGTCATACTATAGTAAGGCGTCAAAATCTGTGAAAAAAAGTCAAAAAATTTTTTGACCTCAAAATGTCATAAAAAAGGTCATACTATAGTAAGGCGTCAAAATCTGTGAAAAAAAGTCAAAAAATTTTTTGACCTCAAAATGTCATAAAAAACGTCATACTATAGTAAGGCGTCAAAATCTGTGAAAAAAAGTCAAAAAATTTTTTGACCTCAAAATGTCATAAAGAACGTCATACTATAGTAAGGCGTCAAAATTGGCCAAAAAAAGTCAAAAAAAATTTTGACCTCAAAATGTCATAAAAAACGTCATACTATAGTAAGGCGTCAAAATCTGTGAAAAAAAGTCAAAAAATTTTTTGACCTCAAAATGTCATAAAAAACGTCATACTATAGTAAGGCGTCAAAATCTTTGAAAAAAAGTCAAAAAAATTTTTGACCTCAAAATGTCATAAAAAACGTCATACTATAGTAAGGCGTCAAAATCTGTGAAAAAAAGTCAAAAAAATTTTTGACCTCAAAATGTCATAAAAAACGTCATACTATAGTAAGGCGTCAAAATCTGTGAAAAAAAGTCAAAAAATTTTTTGACCTCAAAATGTCGTAAAAAACGTCATACTATAGTAAGGCGTCAAAATCTGTGAAAAAAAGTCAAAAAATTTTTTGACCTCAAAATGTCGTAAAAAACGTCATACTATAGTAAGGCGTCAAAATCTGTGAAAAAAAGTCAAAAAAATTTTTGACCTCAAAATGTCATAAAAAACGTCATACTATAGTAAGGCGTCAAAATCTGTGAAAAAAAGTCAAAAAATTTTTTGACCTCAAAATGTCGTAAAAAACGTCATACTATCGTAAGGCGTCAAAATTGGCCAAAAAAAGTCAAAAAATTTTTTGACCTCAAAATGTTGAAAAAAACGTCATACTATAGTAAGGCGTCAAAATTGGCCGAAAAAAGTCAAAAAAAATTTTGACCTCAAAATGTCGTAAAAAACGTCATACTATAGTAAGGCGTCAAAATCTGTGAAAAAAAGTCAAAAAATTTTTTGACCTCAAAATGTCGAAAAAAGCGTCATACTATAGTAAGGCGTCAAAATCTGGGAAAAAGTCCAAAAAATTTTTTACCTCAAAATGTCATAAAAAACGTCATACTATAGTAAGGCGTCAAAATTTATGAAAAAAAGTAAAACATTTTTTTGACCTCAAAATGTCATAAAAAACGTCATACTATAGTAAGGCGTCAAAATCTGTGAAAAAAAGTCAAAAAAATTTTTGACCTCAAAATGTCATAAAAAACATACTATAGTAAGGCGTCAAAATTGGCCAAAAAAAGTCAAAAAATTTTTTGACCTCAAAATGTCGAAAAAACGTCATACTATAGTAAGGCGTCAAAATCTGTGAAAAAAAGTCAAAACATTTTTTGACCTCAAAATGTCATAAAAAATGTCATACCATAGTAAGACGTCAAAATCTGTGAAAAAAAGTCAAAAAATTTTTTGACCTCAAAATGTCATAAAAAATGTCATACTATAGTAAGACGTCAAAATCGGTCAAAAAAAGTCAAAAAATTTTTTGACCTCAAAATGTCGTAAAAAACGTCATACTATAGTAAGGCGTCAAAATCTGTGAAAAAAAGTCAAAAAATTTTTTGACCTCAAAATGTCATAAAGAACGTCATACTATAGTAAGGCGTCAAAATTGGCCGAAAAAAGTCAAAAAAAATTTTGACCTCAAAATGTCATAAAAAACGTCATACTATAGTAAGGCGTCAAAATCTATGAAAAAAAGTCAAAAAATTTTTTGACCTCAAAATGTCATAAAAAACGTCATACTATAGTAAGGCGTCAAAATTGGCCGAAAAAAGTCAAAACAATTTTTGACCTCAAAATGTCATAAAAAACGTCATACTATAGTAAGGCGTCAAAATCTGTGAAAAAAAGTCAAAAAAAATTTTGACCTCAAAATGTCATAAAAAACGTCATACTATAGTAAGGCGTCAAAATCTGTGAAAAAAGTCAAAAAAATTTTTGACCTCAAAATGTCATAAAAAACGTCATACTATAGTAAGGCGTCAAAATCTATGAAAAAAAGTCAAAAAATTTTTTGACCTCAAAATGTCATAAAAAACGTCATACTATAGTAAGGCGTCAAAATCTGTGAAAAAAAGTCAAAAAAAATTTTGACCTCAAAATGTCATAAAAAACGTCATACTATAGTAAGGCGTCAAAATCTGTGAAAAAAAGTCAAAAAATTTTTTGACCTCAAAATGTCGTAAAAAACGTCATACTATAGTAAGGCGTCAAAATCTGTGAAAAAAAGTCAAAAAAAATTTTGACCTCAAAATGTCATAAAAAATGTCATACTATAGTAAGGCGTCAAAATCTGTGAAAAAAAGTCAAAAAATTTTTTGACCTCAAAATGTCATAAAAAACGTCATACTATAGTAAGGCGTCAAAATCTGTGAAAAAAAGTCAAAAAATTTTTTGACCTCAAAATGTCATAAAAAAGGTCATACTATAGTAAGGCGTCAAAATCTGTGAAAAAAAGTCAAAAAATTTTTTGACCTCAAAATGTCATAAAAAACGTCATACTATAGTAAGGCGTCAAAATCTGTGAAAAAAAGTCAAAAAATTTTTTGACCTCAAAATGTCATAAAGAACGTCATACTATAGTAAGGCGTCAAAATTGGCCAAAAAAAGTCAAAAAAAATTTTGACCTCAAAATGTCATAAAAAACGTCATACTATAGTAAGGCGTCAAAATCTGTGAAAAAAAGTCAAAAAATTTTTTGACCTCAAAATGTCATAAAAAACGTCATACTATAGTAAGGCGTCAAAATCTTTGAAAAAAAGTCAAAAAAATTTTTGACCTCAAAATGTCATAAAAAACGTCATACTATAGTAAGGCGTCAAAATCTGTGAAAAAAAGTCAAAAAAATTTTTGACCTCAAAATGTCATAAAAAACGTCATACTATAGTAAGGCGTCAAAATCTGTGAAAAAAAGTCAAAAAATTTTTTGACCTCAAAATGTCGTAAAAAACGTCATACTATAGTAAGGCGTCAAAATCTGTGAAAAAAAGTCAAAAAATTTTTTGACCTCAAAATGTCGTAAAAAACGTCATACTATAGTAAGGCGTCAAAATCTGTGAAAAAAAGTCAAAAAAATTTTTGACCTCAAAATGTCATAAAAAACGTCATACTATAGTAAGGCGTCAAAATCTGTGAAAAAAAGTCAAAAAATTTTTTGACCTCAAAATGTCGTAAAAAACGTCATACTATCGTAAGGCGTCAAAATTGGCCAAAAAAAGTCAAAAAATTTTTTGACCTCAAAATGTTGAAAAAAACGTCATACTATAGTAAGGCGTCAAAATTGGCCGAAAAAAGTCAAAAAAAATTTTGACCTCAAAATGTCGTAAAAAACGTCATACTATAGTAAGGCGTCAAAATCTGTGAAAAAAAGTCAAAAAATTTTTTGACCTCAAAATGTCGAAAAAAGCGTCATACTATAGTAAGGCGTCAAAATCTGGGAAAAAGTCCAAAAAATTTTTTACCTCAAAATGTCATAAAAAACGTCATACTATAGTAAGGCGTCAAAATTTATGAAAAAAAGTAAAACATTTTTTTGACCTCAAAATGTCATAAAAAACGTCATACTATAGTAAGGCGTCAAAATCTGTGAAAAAAAGTCAAAAAAATTTTTGACCTCAAAATGTCATAAAAAACATACTATAGTAAGGCGTCAAAATTGGCCAAAAAAAGTCAAAAAATTTTTTGACCTCAAAATGTCGAAAAAACGTCATACTATAGTAAGGCGTCAAAATCTGTGAAAAAAAGTCAAAACATTTTTTGACCTCAAAATGTCATAAAAAATGTCATACCATAGTAAGACGTCAAAATCTGTGAAAAAAAGTCAAAAAATTTTTTGACCTCAAAATGTCATAAAAAACGTCATACTATAGTAAGGCGTCAAAATTGGCCGAAAAAAGTCAAAACAATTTTTGACCTCAAAATGTCATAAAAAACGTCATACTATAGTAAGGCGTCAAAATCTGTGAAAAAAAGTCAAAAAAAATTTTGACCTCAAAATGTCATAAAAAACGTCATACTATAGTAAGGCGTCAAAATCTGTGAAAAAAGTCAAAAAAATTTTTGACCTCAAAATGTCATAAAAAACGTCATACTATAGTAAGGCGTCAAAATCTATGAAAAAAAGTCAAAAAATTTTTTGACCTCAAAATGTCATAAAAAACGTCATACTATAGTAAGGCGTCAAAATCTGTGAAAAAAAGTCAAAAAAAATTTTGACCTCAAAATGTCATAAAAAACGTCATACTATAGTAAGGCGTCAAAATCTGTGAAAAAAAGTCAAAAAATTTTTTGACCTCAAAATGTCGTAAAAAACGTCATACTATAGTAAGGCGTCAAAATCTGTGAAAAAAAGTCAAAAAAAATTTTGACCTCAAAATGTCATAAAAAATGTCATACTATAGTAAGGCGTCAAAATCTGTGAAAAAAAGTCAAAAAATTTTTTGACCTCAAAATGTCATAAAAAACGTCATACTATAGTAAGGCGTCAAAATCTGTGAAAAAAAGTCAAAAAATTTTTTGACCTCAAAATGTCATAAAGAACGTCATACTATAGTAAGGCGTCAAAATTGGCCAAAAAAAGTCAAAAAAAATTTTGACCTCAAAATGTCATAAAAAACGTCATACTATAGTAAGGCGTCAAAATCTGTGAAAAAAAGTCAAAAAAATTTTTGACCTCAAAATGTCATAAAAAACGTCATACTATAGTAAGGCGTCAAAATCTGTGAAAAAAAGTCAAAAAATTTTTTGACCTCAAAATGTCGTAAAAAACGTCATACTATAGTAAGGCGTCAAAATCTGTGAAAAAAAGTCAAAAAATTTTTTGACCTCAAAATGTCGTAAAAAACGTCATACTATAGTAAGGCGTCAAAATCTGTGAAAAAAAGTCAAAAAAATTTTTGACCTCAAAATGTCGTAAAAAACGTCATACTATAGTAAGGCGTCAAAATCTGTGAAAAAAAGTCAAAAAATTTTTTGACCTCAAAATGTCGTAAAAAAGGTCATACTATAGTAAAGCGTCAAAATCTGTGAAGAAAAGTCAAAAAAATTTTTGACCTCAAAATGTCATAAAAAACGTCATACTATAGTAAGGCGTCAAAATCTGTGAAAAAAAGTCAAAAAAATTTTTGACCTCAAAATGTCATAAAAAACGTCATACTATAGTAAGGCGTCAAAATCTGTGAAAAAAAGTCAAAAAATTTTTTGACCTCAAAATGTCATAAAAAACGTCATACTATAGTAAGGCGTCAAAATCTGTGAAAAAAAGTCAAAAAATTTTTTGACCTCAAAATGTCATAAAAAACGTCATACTATAGTAAGGCGTCAAAATCTGTGAAAAAAAGTCAAAAAATTTTTTGACCTCAAAATGTCGTAAAAAACGTCATACTATAGTAAGGCGTCAAAATCTGTGAAAAAAAGTCAAAAAATTTTTTGACCTCAAAATGTAATAAAAAAGGTCATACTATAGTAAGGCGTCAAAATCTGTGAAAAAAAGTCAAAAAATTTTTTGACCTCAAAATGTCATAAAAAACGTCATACTATAGTAAGGCGTCAAAATCTGTGAAAAAAAGTCAAAAAATTTTTTGACCTCAAAATGTCATAAAGAACGTCATACTATAGTAAGGCGTCAAAATTGGCCAAAAAAAGTCAAAAAAAATTTTGACCTCAAAATGTCATAAAAAACGTCATACTATAGTAAGGCGTCAAAATCTGTGAAAAAATGTCAAAAAAAATTTTGACCTCAAAATGTCATAAAAAACGTCATACTATATAAGGCGTCAAAATCTGTGAAAAAAAGTCAAAAAATTTTTTGACCTCAAAATGTCATAAAAAACGTCATACTATAGTAAGGCGTCAAAATCTGTGAAAAAAAGTCAAAAAATTTTTTGACCTCAAAATGTCGTAAAAAACGTCATACTATAGTAAGGCGTCAAAATCTGTGAAAAAAAGTCAAAAAATTTTTTGACCTCAAAATGTCATAAAAAAGGTCATACTATAGTAAGGCGTCAAAATCTGTGAAAAAAAGTCAAAAAATGTTTTGACCTCAAAATGTCATAAAAAACGTCATACTATAGTAAGGCGTCAAAATCTGTGAAAAAAAGTCAAAAAATTTTTTGACCTCAAAATGTCATAAAGAACGTCATACTATAGTAAGGCGTCAAAATTGGCCAAAAAAATTTTTGACCTCAAAATGTCATAAAAAACGTCATACTATAGTAAGGCGTCAAAATCTGTGAAAAAAAGTCAAAAAATTTTTTGACCTCAAAATGTCATAAAAAAGGTCATACTATAGTAAGGCGTCAAAATCTGTGAAAAAAAGTCAAAAAAATTTTTGACCTCAAAATGTCGTAAAAAACGTCATACTATAGTAAGGCGTCAAAATCTGTGAAAAAAAGTCAAAAAATTTTTTGACCTCAAAATGTCATAAAAAAGGTCATACTATAGTAAGGCGTCAAAATCTGTGAAAAAAAGTCAAAAAATTTTTTGACCTCAAAATGTCATAAAAAACGTCATACTATAGTAAGGCGTCAAAATCTGTGAAAAAAAGTCAAAAAATTTTTTGACCTCAAAATGTCATAAAGAACGTCATACTATAGTAAGGCGTCAAAATTGGCCAAAAAAAGTCAAAAAAAATTTTGACCTCAAAATGTCATAAAAAACGTCATACTATAGTAAGGCGTCAAAATCTGTGAAAAAATGTCAAAAAAAATTTTGACCTCAAAATGTCATAAAAAACGTCATACTATATAAGGCGTCAAAATCTGTGAAAAAAAGTCAAAAAATTTTTTGACCTCAAAATGTCATAAAAAACGTCATACTATAGTAAGGCGTCAAAATCTGTGAAAAAAAGTCAAAAAATTTTTTGACCTCAAAATGTCGTAAAAAACGTCATACTATAGTAAGGCGTCAAAATCTGTGAAAAAAAGTCAAAAAATTTTTTGACCTCAAAATGTCATAAAAAACGTCATACTATAGTAAAATAGTAAAAAAATTTTTTGACCTCAAAATGTCATAAAAAACGTCATACTATAGTAAGGCGTCAAAATCTGTGAAAAAAAGTCAAAAAATTTTTTGACCTCAAAATGTCGAAAAAAGCGTCATACTATAGTAAGGCGTCAAAATCTGGGAAAAAGTCCAAAAAATTTTTGACCTCAAAATGTCATAAAAAACGTCATACTATAGTAAGGCGTCAAAATCTATGAAAAAAAGTAAAACATTTTTTTGACCTCAAAATGTCATAAAAAACGTCATACTATAGTAAGGCGTCAAAATCTGTGAAAAAAAGTCAAAAAAATTTTTGACCTCAAAATGTCATAAAAAACATACTATAGTAAGGCGTCAAAATTGGCCAAAAAAAGTCAAAAAATTTTTTGACCTCAAAATGTCATAAAAAACGTCATACTATAGTAAGGCGTCAAAATTGGCCAAAAAAAGTCAAAAAATTTTTTGACCTCAAAATGTCGAAAAAAAAGTCATACTATAGTAAGGCGTCAAAATCTGTGAAAAAAAGTCAAAAAATTTTTTGACCTCAAAATGTCATAAAAAACGTCATACTATACTAAGGCGTCAAAATCTGTGAAAAAATGTCAAAAAATTTTTTGACCTCAAAATGTCATAAAAAACGTCATACTATACTAAGGCGTCAAAATCTGTGAAAAAAAGAACAAAATTTTTTTTACCTGAAAATGTCATAAAAAACGTCATACTATAGTAAGGCGTCAAAATCGGTCAAAAAAAGTCAAAAAATTTTTTGACCTCAAAATGTCATAAAAAACGTCATACTATAGTAAGGCGTCAAAATCGGTCAAAAAAAGTCAAAAAATTTTTTGACCTCAAAATGTCATAAAAAACGTCATACTATAGTAAGGCGTCAAAATCATTGAAAAAAAGTCAAAAAATTTTTTGACCTCAAAATGTCATAAAAAACGTCATACTATAGTAAGGCGTCAAAATTGGCCAAAAAAAGTCAAAAAATGTTTTGACCTCAAAATGTCGAAAAAAACGTCATACTATAGTAAGGCGTCAAAATCTGTGAAAAAATGTCAAAACATTTTTTGACCTCAAAATGTCATAAAGAACGTCATACTATAGTAAGGCGTCAAAATTGGCCAAAAAAAGTCAAAAAAAAGTTTGACCTCAAAATGTCATAAAAAACGTCATACTATAGTAAGGCGTCAAAATTGGCCAAAAAAAGTCAAAAAAAATTTTGACCTCAAAATGTCATAAAAAACGTCATACTATAGTAAGGCGTCAAAATCTGTGAAAAAAAGTCAAAAAATTTTTTGACCTCAAAATGTCATAAAAAACGTCATACTATAGTAAGGCGTCAAAATCTTTGAAAAAAAGTCAAAAAATTTTTTGACCTCAAAATGTCATAAAAAACGTCATACTATAGTAAGGCGTCAAAATCTGTGAAAAAAAGTCAAAAAAATTTTTGACCTCAAAATGTCATAAAAAACGTCATACTATAGTAAGGCGTCAAAATCTGTGAAAAAAAGTCAAAAAATTTTTTGACCTCAAAATGTCGTAAAAAACGTCATACTATAGTAAGGCGTCAAAATCTGTGAAAAAAAGTCAAAAAATTTTTTGACCTCAAAATGTCGTAAAAAACGTCATACTATAGTAAGGCGTCAAAATCTGTGAAAAAAAGTCAAAAAATTTTTTGACCTCAAAATGTCATAAAAAAGGTCATACTATAGTAAGGCGTCAAAATCTGTGAAAAAAAGTCAAAAAATTTTTTGACCTCAAAATGTCATAAAAAACGTCATACTATAGTAAGGCGTCAAAATCTGTGAAAAAAAGTCAAAAAATTTTTTGACCTCAAAATGTCATAAAGAACGTCATACTATAGTAAGGCGTCAAAATTGGCCAAAAAAAGTCAAAAAAAATTTTGACCTCAAAATGTCATAAAAAACGTCATACTATAGTAAGGCGTCAAAATCTGTGAAAAAAAGTCAAAAAAATTTTTGACCTCAAAATGTCATAAAGAACGTCATACTATAGTAAGGCGTCAAAATTGGCCGAAAAAAGTCAAAAAAAATTTTGACCTCAAAATGTCATAAAAAACGTCATACTATAGTAAGGCGTCAAAATCTATGAAAAAAAGTCAAAAAATTTTTTGACCTCAAAATGTCATAAAAAACGTCATACTATAGTAAGGCGTCAAAATTGGCCGAAAAAAGTCAAAACAATTTTTGACCTCAAAATGTCATAAAAAACGTCATACTATAGTAAGGCGTCAAAATCTGTGAAAAAAAGTCAAAAAAAATTTTGACCTCAAAATGTCATAAAAAACGTCATACTATAGTAAGGCGTCAAAATCTGTGAAAAAAGTCAAAAAAATTTTTGACCTCAAAATGTCATAAAAAACGTCATACTATAGTAAGGCGTCAAAATCTATGAAAAAAAGTCAAAAAATTTTTTGACCTCAAAATGTCATAAAAAACGTCATACTATAGTAAGGCGTCAAAATCTGTGAAAAAAAGTCAAAAAAAATTTTGACCTCAAAATGTCATAAAAAACGTCATACTATAGTAAGGCGTCAAAATCTGTGAAAAAAAGTCAAAAAATTTTTTGACCTCAAAATGTCGTAAAAAACGTCATACTATAGTAAGGCGTCAAAATCTGTGAAAAAAAGTCAAAAAAAATTTTGACCTCAAAATGTCATAAAAAATGTCATACTATAGTAAGGCGTCAAAATCTGTGAAAAAAAGTCAAAAAATTTTTTGACCTCAAAATGTCATAAAAAACGTCATACTATAGTAAGGCGTCAAAATCTGTGAAAAAAAGTCAAAAAATTTTTTGACCTCAAAATGTCATAAAGAACGTCATACTATAGTAAGGCGTCAAAATTGGCCAAAAAAAGTCAAAAAAAATTTTGACCTCAAAATGTCATAAAAAACGTCATACTATAGTAAGGCGTCAAAATCTGTGAAAAAAAGTCAAAAAATTTTTTGACCTCAAAATGTCATAAAAAACGTCATACTATAGTAAGGCGTCAAAATCTGTGAAAAAAAGTCAAAAAATTTTTTGACCTCAAAATGTCGTAAAAAACGTCATACTATAGTAAGGCGTCAAAATCTGTGAAAAAAAGTCAAAAAATTTTTTGACCTCAAAATGTCGTAAAAAACGTCATACTATAGTAAGGCGTCAAAATCTGTGAAAAAAAGTCAAAAAAATTTTTGACCTCAAAATGTCATAAAAAACGTCATACTATAGTAAGGCGTCAAAATCTGTGAAAAAAAGTCAAAAAATTTTTTGACCTCAAAATGTCGTAAAAAAGGTCATACTATAGTAAAGCGTCAAAATCTGTGAAGAAAAGTCAAAAAAATTTTTGACCTCAAAATGTCATAAAAAACGTCATACTATAGTAAGGCGTCAAAATCTGTGAAAAAAAGTCAAAAAAATTTTTGACCTCAAAATGTCATAAAAAACGTCATACTATAGTAAGGCGTCAAAATCTGTGAAAAAAAGTCAAAAAATTTTTTGACCTCAAAATGTCATAAAAAACGTCATACTATAGTAAGGCGTCAAAATCTGTGAAAAAAAGTCAAAAAATTTTTTGACCTCAAAATGTCATAAAAAACGTCATACTATAGTAAGGCGTCAAAATCTGTGAAAAAAAGTCAAAAAATTTTTTGACCTCAAAATGTCGTAAAAAACGTCATACTATAGTAAGGCGTCAAAATCTGTGAAAAAAAGTCAAAAAAATTTTTGACCTCAAAATGTAATAAAAAAGGTCATACTATAGTAAGGCGTCAAAATCTGTGAAAAAAAGTCAAAAAATTTTTTGACCTCAAAATGTCATAAAAAACGTCATACTATAGTAAGGCGTCAAAATCTGTGAAAAAAAGTCAAAAAATTTTTTGACATCAAAATGTCATAAAGAACGTCATACTATAGTAAGGCGTCAAAATTGGCCAAAAAAAGTCAAAAAAAATTTTGACCTCAAAATGTCATAAAAAACGTCATACTATAGTAAGGCGTCAAAATCTGTGAAAAAATGTCAAAAAAAATTTTGACCTCAAAATGTCATAAAAAACGTCATACTATATAAGGCGTCAAAATCTGTGAAAAAAAGTCAAAAAATTTTTTGACCTCAAAATGTCATAAAAAACGTCATACTATAGTAAGGCGTCAAAATCTGTGAAAAAAAGTCAAAAAATTTTTTGACCTCAAAATGTCGTAAAAAACGTCATACTATAGTAAGGCGTCAAAATCTGTGAAAAAAAGTCAAAAAATTTTTTGACCTCAAAATGTCATAAAAAAGGTCATACTATAGTAAGGCGTCAAAATCTGTGAAAAAAAGTCAAAAAATGTTTTGACCTCAAAATGTCATAAAAAACGTCATACTATAGTAAGGCGTCAAAATCTGTGAAAAAAAGTCAAAAAATTTTTTGACCTCAAAATGTCATAAAGAACGTCATACTATAGTAAGGCGTCAAAATTGGCCAAAAAAATTTTTGACCTCAAAATGTCATAAAAAACGTCATACTATAGTAAGGCGTCAAAATCTGTGAAAAAAAGTCAAAAAATTTTTTGACCTCAAAATGTCATAAAAAAGGTCATACTATAGTAAGGCGTCAAAATCTGTGAAAAAAAGTCAAAAAAATTTTTGACCTCAAAATGTCATAAAAAACGTCATACTATAGTAAGGCGTCAAAATCTGTGAAAAAAAGTCAAAAAATTTTTTGACCTCAAAATGTCGTAAAAAACATCATACTATAGTAAGGCGTCAAAATTGGCCAAAAAATGTCAAAAAAATTTTTGACCTCAAAATGTCATAAAAAACGTCATACTATAGTAAGGCGTCAAAATCTGTGAAAAAAAGTCAAAAAAATTTTTGACCTCAAAATGTCATAAAAAAGGTCATACTATAGTAAGGCGTCAAAATCTGTGAAAAAAAGTCAAAAAAAATTTTGACCTCAAAATGTCATAAAAAACGTCATACTATAGTAAGGCGTCAAAATTGGCCAAAAAAAGTCAAAAAAATTTTTGACCTCAAAATGTCATAAAAAACGTCATACTATAGTAAGGCGTCAAAATCTATGGAAAAAAGTCAAAAAAAAATTTTGACCTCAAAATGTCATAAAAAACGTCATACTATAGTAAGGCGTCAAAATCTGTGAAAAAAAGTCAAAAAATTTTTTGACCTCAAAATGTCATAAAAAATGTCATACTATAGTAAAGCGTCAAAATCATTGAAAAAAAGTCAAAAAAAATTTTGACCTCAAAATGTCATAAAAAACGTCATACTATAGTAAGGCGTCAAAATTGGCCAAAAAAAGTCAAAAAAATTTTGACCTCAAAATGTCATAAAAAACGTCATACTATAGTAAGGCGTCAAAATCTGTGAAAAAAAGTCAAAAAATTTTTTGACCTCAAAATGTCATAAAAAATGTCATACTATAGTAAGGCGTCAAAATCTGTGAAAAAAAGTCAAAAAAAATTTTGACCTCAAAATGTCATAAAAAACGTCATACTATAGTAAGGCGTCAAAATCTGTGAAAAAAAGTCAAAAAATTTTTTGACCTCAAAATGTCGTAAAAAACGTCATACTATAGTAAGGCGTCAAAATCTGTGAAAAAAAGTCAAAAAAAATTTTGACCTCAAAATGTCATAAAAAACGTCATACTATAGTAAGGCGTCAAAATCTGTGAAAAAAAGTCAAAAAATTTTTTGACCTCAAAATGTCATAAAAAACGTCATACTATATTAAGGCGTCAAAATCTGTGAAAAAAAGTCAAAAAATTTTTTGACCTCAAAATGTCATAAAGAACGTCATACTATAGTAAGGCGTCAAAATTGGCCAAAAAAAGTCAAAAAAAATTTTGACCTCAAAATGTCATAAAAAACGTCATACTATAGTAAGGCGTCAAAATCTGTGAAAAAAAGTCAAAAAATTTTTTGACCTCAAAATGTCGTAAAAAAGGTCATACTATAGTAAAGCGTCAAAATCTGTGAAGAAAAGTCAAAAAAATTTTTGACCTCAAAATGTCATAAAAAACGTCATACTATAGTAAGGCGTCAAAATCTGTGAAAAAAAGTCAAAAAAATTTTTGACCTCAAAATGTCATAAAAAACGTCATACTATAGTAAGGCGTCAAAATCTGTGAAAAAAAGTCAAAAAATTTTTTGACCTCAAAATGTCATAAAAAACGTCATACTATAGTAAGGCGTCAAAATCTTTGAAAAAAAGTCAAAAAATTTTTTGACCTCAAAATGTCATAAAAAACGTCATACTATAGTAAGGCGTCAAAATCTGTGAAAAAAAGTCAAAAAAATTTTTGACCTCAAAATGTCATAAAAAACGTCATACTATAGTAAGGCGTCAAAATCTGTGAAAAAAAGTCAAAAAATTTTTTGACCTCAAAATGTCGTAAAAAACGTCATACTATAGTAAGGCGTCAAAATCTGTGAAAAAAAGTCAAAAAATTTTTTGACCTCAAAATGTCGTAAAAAACGTCATACTATAGTAAGGCGTCAAAATCTGTGAAAAAAAGTCAAAAAAATTTTTGACCTCAAAATGTCATAAAAAACGTCATACTATAGTAAGGCGTCAAAATCTGTGAAAAAAAGTCAAAAAATTTTTTGACCTCAAAATGTCGTAAAAAACGTCATACTATCGTAAGGCGTCAAAATTGGCCAAAAAAAGTCAAAAAATTTTTTGACCTCAAAATGTCGAAAAAAACGTCATACTATAGTAAGGCGTCAAAATTGGCCGAAAAAAGTCAAAAAAAATTTTGACCTCAAAATGTCATAAAAAACGTCATACTATAGTAAGGCGTCAAAATCTGTGAAAAAAAGTCAAAAAAATTTTTGACCTCAAAATGTCATAAAAAACGTCATACTATAGTAAGGCGTCAAAATCTGTGAAAAAAAGTCAAAAAAATTTTTGACCTCAAAATGTCATAAAAAACGTCATACTATAGTAAGGCGTCAAAATTGGCCAAAAAAAGTCAAAAAATTTTTTGACCTCAAAATGTCATAAAAAACGTCATACTATAGTAAGGCGTCAAAATCTGTGAAAAAAAGTCAAAAAATTTTTTGACCTCAAAATGTCATAAAAAACGTCATACTATAGTAAGGCGTCAAAATCTGTGAAAAAAAGTCAAAAAATTTTTTGACCTCAAAATGTCGTAAAAAACGTCATACTATAGTAAGGCGTCAAAATCTGTGAAAAAAAGTCAAAAAATTTTTTGACCTCAAAATGTCATAAAAAAGGTCATACTATAGTAAGGCGTCAAAATCTGTGAAAAAAAGTCAAAAAATTTTTTGACCTCAAAATGTCATAAAAAACGTCATACTATAGTAAGGCGTCAAAATCTGTGAAAAAAAGTCAAAAAATTTTTTGACCTCAAAATGTCATAAAGAACGTCATACTATAGTAAGGCGTCAAAATTGGCCAAAAAAAGTCAAAAAAAATTTTGACCTCAAAATGTCATAAAAAACGTCATACTATAGTAAGGCGTCAAAATCTGTGAAAAAATGTCAAAAAAAATTTTGACCTCAAAATGTCATAAAAAACGTCATACTATATAAGGCGTCAAAATCTGTGAAAAAAAGTCAAAAAATTTTTTGACCTCAAAATGTCATAAAAAACGTCATACTATAGTAAGGCGTCAAAATCTGTGAAAAAAAGTCAAAAAATTTTTTGACCTCAAAATGTCGTAAAAAACGTCATACTATAGTAAGGCGTCAAAATCTGTGAAAAAAAGTCAAAAAATTTTTTGACCTCAAAATGTCATAAAAAACGTCATACTATAGTAAAATAGTAAAAAAATTTTTTGACCTCAAAATGTCATAAAAAACGTCATACTATAGTAAGGCGTCAAAATCTGTGAAAAAAAGTCAAAAAATTTTTTGACCTCAAAATGTCGAAAAAAGCGTCATACTATAGTAAGGCGTCAAAATCTGGGAAAAAGTCCAAAAAATTTTTGACCTCAAAATGTCATAAAAAACGTCATACTATAGTAAGGCGTCAAAATCTATGAAAAAAAGTAAAACATTTTTTTGACCTCAAAATGTCATAAAAAACGTCATACTATAGTAAGGCGTCAAAATCTGTGAAAAAAAGTCAAAAAAATTTTTGACCTCAAAATGTCATAAAAAACATACTATAGTAAGGCGTCAAAATTGGCCAAAAAAAGTCAAAAAATTTTTTGACCTCAAAATGTCATAAAAAACGTCATACTATAGTAAGGCGTCAAAATTGGCCAAAAAAAGTCAAAAAATTTTTTGACCTCAAAATGTCGAAAAAAAAGTCATACTATAGTAAGGCGTCAAAATCTGTGAAAAAAAGTCAAAAAATTTTTTGACCTCAAAATGTCATAAAAAACGTCATACTATACTAAGGCGTCAAAATCTGTGAAAAAATGTCAAAAAATTTTTTGACCTCAAAATGTCATAAAAAACGTCATACTATACTAAGGCGTCAAAATCTGTGAAAAAAAGAACAAAATTTTTTTTACCTGAAAATGTCATAAAAAACGTCATACTATAGTAAGGCGTCAAAATCGGTCAAAAAAAGTCAAAAAATTTTTTGACCTCAAAATGTCATAAAAAACGTCATACTATAGTAAGGCGTCAAAATCGGTCAAAAAAAGTCAAAAAATTTTTTGACCTCAAAATGTCATAAAAAACGTCATACTATAGTAAGGCGTCAAAATCATTGAAAAAAAGTCAAAAAATTTTTTGACCTCAAAATGTCATAAAAAACGTCATACTATAGTAAGGCGTCAAAATTGGCCAAAAAAAGTCAAAAAATGTTTTGACCTCAAAATGTCGAAAAAAACGTCATACTATAGTAAGGCGTCAAAATCTGTGAAAAAATGTCAAAACATTTTTTGACCTCAAAATGTCATAAAGAACGTCATACTATAGTAAGGCGTCAAAATTGGCCAAAAAAAGTCAAAAAAAAGTTTGACCTCAAAATGTCATAAAAAACGTCATACTATAGTAAGGCGTCAAAATCTGTGAAAAAATGTCAAAAAAAATTTTGACCTCAAAATGTCATAAAAAACGTCATACTATATAAGGCGTCAAAATCTGTGAAAAAAAGTCAAAAAATTTTTGACCTCAAAATGTCATAAAAAACGTCATACTATAGTAAGGCGTCAAAATCTGTGAAAAAAAGTCAAAAAATTTTTTGACCTCAAAATGTCGTAAAAAACGTCATACTATAGTAAGGCGTCAAAATCTGTGAAAAAAAGTCAAAAAATTTTTTGACCTCAAAATGTCATAAAAAAGGTCATACTATAGTAAGGCGTCAAAATCTGTGAAAAAAAGTCAAAAAATTTTTTGACCTCAAAATGTCATAAAAAACGTCATACTATAGTAAGGCGTCAAAATCTGTGAAAAAAAGTCAAAAAATTTTTTGACCTCAAAATGTCATAAAGAACGTCATACTATAGTAAGGCGTCAAAATTGGCCAAAAAAAGTCAAAAAAAATTTTGACCTCAAAATGTCATAAAAAACGTCATACTATAGTAAGGCGTCAAAATCTGTGAAAAAAAGTCAAAAAATTTTTTGACCTCAAAATGTCATAAAAAACGTCATACTATAGTAAGGCGTCAAAATCTTTGAAAAAAAGTCAAAAAATTTTTTGACCTCAAAATGTCATAAAAAACGTCATACTATAGTAAGGCGTCAAAATCTGTGAAAAAAAGTCAAAAAAATTTTTGACCTCAAAATGTCATAAAAAACGTCATACTATAGTAAGGCGTCAAAATCTGTGAAAAAAAGTCAAAAAATTTTTTGACCTCAAAATGTCGTAAAAAACGTCATACTATAGTAAGGCGTCAAAATCTGTGAAAAAAAGTCAAAAAATTTTTTGACCTCAAAATGTCGTAAAAAACGTCATACTATAGTAAGGCGTCAAAATCTGTGAAAAAAAGTCAAAAAATTTTTTGACCTCAAAATGTCATAAAAAAGGTCATACTATAGTAAGGCGTCAAAATCTGTGAAAAAAAGTCAAAAAATTTTTTGACCTCAAAATGTCATAAAAAACGTCATACTATAGTAAGGCGTCAAAATCTGTGAAAAAAAGTCAAAAAATTTTTTGACCTCAAAATGTCATAAAGAACGTCATACTATAGTAAGGCGTCAAAATTGGCCAAAAAAAGTCAAAAAAAATTTTGACCTCAAAATGTCATAAAAAACGTCATACTATAGTAAGGCGTCAAAATCTGTGAAAAAATGTCAAAAAAAATTTTGACCTCAAAATGTCATAAAAAACGTCATACTATATAAGGCGTCAAAATCTGTGAAAAAAAGTCAAAAAATTTTTTGACCTCAAAATGTCATAAAAAACGTCATACTATAGTAAGGCGTCAAAATCTGTGAAAAAAAGTCAAAAAATTTTTTGACCTCAAAATGTCGTAAAAAACGTCATACTATAGTAAGGCGTCAAAATCTGTGAAAAAAAGTCAAAAAATTTTTTGACCTCAAAATGTCATAAAAAACGTCATACTATAGTAAAATAGTAAAAAAATTTTTTGACCTCAAAATGTCATAAAAAACGTCATACTATAGTAAGGCGTCAAAATCTGTGAAAAAAAGTCAAAAAATTTTTTGACCTCAAAATGTCGAAAAAAGCGTCATACTATAGTAAGGCGTCAAAATCTGGGAAAAAGTCCAAAAAATTTTTGACCTCAAAATGTCATAAAAAACGTCATACTATAGTAAGGCGTCAAAATCTATGAAAAAAAGTAAAACATTTTTTTGACCTCAAAATGTCATAAAAAACGTCATACTATAGTAAGGCGTCAAAATCTGTGAAAAAAAGTCAAAAAAATTTTTGACCTCAAAATGTCATAAAAAACATACTATAGTAAGGCGTCAAAATTGGCCAAAAAAAGTCAAAAAATTTTTTGACCTCAAAATGTCATAAAAAACGTCATACTATAGTAAGGCGTCAAAATTGGCCAAAAAAAGTCAAAAAATTTTTTGACCTCAAAATGTCGAAAAAAAAGTCATACTATAGTAAGGCGTCAAAATCTGTGAAAAAAAGTCAAAAAATTTTTTGACCTCAAAATGTCATAAAAAACGTCATACTATACTAAGGCGTCAAAATCTGTGAAAAAATGTCAAAAAATTTTTTGACCTCAAAATGTCATAAAAAACGTCATACTATACTAAGGCGTCAAAATCTGTGAAAAAAAGAACAAAATTTTTTTTACCTGAAAATGTCATAAAAAACGTCATACTATAGTAAGGCGTCAAAATCGGTCAAAAAAAGTCAAAAAATTTTTTGACCTCAAAATGTCATAAAAAACGTCATACTATAGTAAGGCGTCAAAATCGGTCAAAAAAAGTCAAAAAATTTTTTGACCTCAAAATGTCATAAAAAACGTCATACTATAGTAAGGCGTCAAAATCATTGAAAAAAAGTCAAAAAATTTTTTGACCTCAAAATGTCATAAAAAACGTCATACTATAGTAAGGCGTCAAAATTGGCCAAAAAAAGTCAAAAAATGTTTTGACCTCAAAATGTCGAAAAAAACGTCATACTATAGTAAGGCGTCAAAATCTGTGAAAAAATGTCAAAACATTTTTTGACCTCAAAATGTCATAAAGAACGTCATACTATAGTAAGGCGTCAAAATTGGCCAAAAAAAGTCAAAAAAAAGTTTGACCTCAAAATGTCATAAAAAACGTCATACTATAGTAAGGCGTCAAAATCTGTGAAAAAATGTCAAAAAAAATTTTGACCTCAAAATGTCATAAAAAACGTCATACTATATAAGGCGTCAAAATCTGTGAAAAAAAGTCAAAAAATTTTTGACCTCAAAATGTCATAAAAAACGTCATACTATAGTAAGGCGTCAAAATCTGTGAAAAAAAGTCAAAAAATTTTTTGACCTCAAAATGTCGTAAAAAACGTCATACTATAGTAAGGCGTCAAAATCTGTGAAAAAAAGTCAAAAAATTTTTTGACCTCAAAATGTCATAAAAAAGGTCATACTATAGTAAGGCGTCAAAATCTGTGAAAAAAAGTCAAAAAATTTTTTGACCTCAAAATGTCATAAAAAACGTCATACTATAGTAAGGCGTCAAAATCTGTGAAAAAAAGTCAAAAAATTTTTTGACCTCAAAATGTCATAAAGAACGTCATACTATAGTAAGGCGTCAAAATTGGCCAAAAAAAGTCAAAAAAAATTTTGACCTCAAAATGTCATAAAAAACGTCATACTATAGTAAGGCGTCAAAATCTGTGAAAAAAAGTCAAAAAATTTTTTGACCTCAAAATGTCATAAAAAACGTCATACTATAGTAAGGCGTCAAAATCTTTGAAAAAAAGTCAAAAAATTTTTTGACCTCAAAATGTCATAAAAAACGTCATACTATAGTAAGGCGTCAAAATCTGTGAAAAAAAGTCAAAAAAATTTTTGACCTCAAAATGTCATAAAAAACGTCATACTATAGTAAGGCGTCAAAATCTGTGAAAAAAAGTCAAAAAATTTTTTGACCTCAAAATGTCGTAAAAAACGTCATACTATAGTAAGGCGTCAAAATCTGTGAAAAAAAGTCAAAAAATTTTTTGACCTCAAAATGTCGTAAAAAACGTCATACTATAGTAAGGCGTCAAAATCTGTGAAAAAAAGTCAAAAAATTTTTTGACCTCAAAATGTCGTAAAAAACGTCATACTATCGTAAGGCGTCAAAATTGGCCAAAAAAAGTCAAAAAATTTTTTGACCTCAAAATGTTGAAAAAAACGTCATACTATAGTAAGGCGTCAAAATTGGCCGAAAAAAGTCAAAAAAAATTTTGACCTCAAAATGTCGTAAAAAACGTCATACTATAGTAAGGCGTCAAAATCTGTGAAAAAAAGTCAAAAAATTTTTTGACCTCAAAATGTCGAAAAAAGCGTCATACTATAGTAAGGCGTCAAAATCTGGGAAAAAGTCCAAAAAATTTTTTACCTCAAAATGTCATAAAAAACGTCATACTATAGTAAGGCGTCAAAATTTATGAAAAAAAGTAAAACATTTTTTTGACCTCAAAATGTCATAAAAAACGTCATACTATAGTAAGGCGTCAAAATCTGTGAAAAAAAGTCAAAAAAATTTTTGACCTCAAAATGTCATAAAAAACATACTATAGTAAGGCGTCAAAATTGGCCAAAAAAAGTCAAAAAATTTTTTGACCTCAAAATGTCGAAAAAACGTCATACTATAGTAAGGCGTCAAAATCTGTGAAAAAAAGTCAAAACATTTTTTGACCTCAAAATGTCATAAAAAATGTCATACCATAGTAAGACGTCAAAATCTGTGAAAAAAAGTCAAAAAATTTTTTGACCTCAAAATGTCATAAAAAATGTCATACTATAGTAAGACGTCAAAATCGGTCAAAAAAAGTCAAAAAATTTTTTGACCTCAAAATGTCGTAAAAAACGTCATACTATAGTAAGGCGTCAAAATCTGTGAAAAAAAGTCAAAAAATTTTTTGACCTCAAAATGTCGTAAAAAACGTCATACTATAGTAAGGCGTCAAAATCTGTGAAAAATTTCAAAAAAATTTTTGACCTCAAAATGTCATAAAAAACGTCATACTATAGTAAGGCGTCAAAATCTGTGAAAAAAAGTCAAAACATTTTTTGACCTCAAAATGTCATAAAAAACGTCATACTATAGTAAGGCGTCAAAATCGGCCAAAAAAAGTCAAAAAATTTTTTGACCTCAAAATGTCATAAAAAACGTCATAATATAGTAAGGCGTCAAAATCTGTGAAAAAAAGTCAAAAAATTTTTTGACCTCAAAATGTCATAAAAAACGTCATACTATAGTAAGGCGTCAAAATCTGTGAAAAAATGTCAAAACATTTTTTGACCTCAAAATGTCATAAAAAACGTCATACTATAGTAAGGCGTCAAAATCTGTGAAAAAAAGTCAAAAAATTTTTTGACCTCAAAATGTCATAAAAAACGTCATACTATAGTAAGGCGTCAAAATTGGCCAAAAAAAGTCAAAAAATTTTTTGACCTCAAAATGTCGAAAAAAACGTCATACTATAGTAAGGCGTCAAAATCTGTGAAAAAAAGTCAAAAAATTTTTTGACCTCAAAATGTCATAAAAAACGTCATACTATAGTAAGGCGTCAAAATCTGTGAAAAAATGTCAAAAAAATTTTTGACCTCAAAATGTCATAAAAAACGTCATACTATACTAAGGCGTCAAAATCTGTGAAAAAAAGAACAAAATTTTTTTTACCTCAAAATGTCATAAAAAACGTCATACTATAGTAAGGCGTCAAAATCGGTCAAAAAAAGTCAAAAAATTTTTTGACCTCAAAATGTCATAAAAAACATCATACTATAGTAAGGCGTCAAAATCGGTCAAAAAAAGTCAAAAAATGTTTTGACCTCAAAATGTCATAAAAAACGTCATACTATAGTAAGGCGTCAAAATCATTGAAAAAAAGTCAAAAAATTTTTTGACCTCAAAATGTCATAAAAAACGTCATACTATAGTAAGGCGTCAAAATCTGTGAAAAAATGTCAAAAAAATTTTTGACCTCAAAATGTCATAAAAAACGTCATACTATACTAAGGCGTCAAAATCTGTGAAAAAAAGAACAAAATTTTTTTTACCTGAAAATGTCGAAAAAAACGTCATACTATAGTAAGGCGTCAAAATCTGTGAAAAAATGTCAAAACATTTTTTGACCTCAAAATGTCATAAAAAACGTCATAGTAAGGTGTCAAAATTGGTCAAAAAAAGTCAAAAAATTTTTTGACCTCAAAATGTCGGAAAAAACGTCATACTATAGTAAGGCGTCAAAATCTGTGAAAAAAAGAACAAAATTTTTTTTACCTGAAAATGTCATAAAAAACATCATAGTATAGTAAGACATCAAAATCTGTGAAAAAAAGAACAAAAATTTTTGTCCTCAAAATGTCATAAAAAACGTCATACTATAGTAAGGCGTCAAAATCGGTCAAAAAAAGTCAAAAAATTTTTTGACCTCAAAATGTCATAAAAAACGTCATACTATAGTAAGGCGTCAAAATCATTGAAAAAAAGTCAAAAAATTTTTTGACCTCAAAATGTCATAAAAAACGTCATACTATAGTAAGGCGTCAAAATTGGCCAAAAAAAGTCAAAAAATTTTTTGACCTCAAAATGTCGAAAAAAACGTCATACTATAGTAAGGTGTCAAAATCTGTGAAAAAAAGTCAAAAAATTTTTTGACCTCAAAATGTCATAAAAAACGTCATACTATACTAAAGCGTCAAAATCTGTGAAAAAATGTCAAAACATTTTTTGACCTCAAAATGTCATAAAAAACGTCATAGTATAGTAAGGAGTCAAAATCAGCCAAAAAAAGTCAAATTTTTTTTGTCCTCAAAATGTCATAAAAAACGTCATAGTATAGTAAGGCATCAAAAAATGCCAATAAAAGTCATTTTTTTGTAAGACCTCAAAATGTCATAATAAACGTCATACCGCCATAAGGCGTCAAAATATGCCAAAACTAGAACTAATCAACATTGTTTATCAGTTGACAATTACCAACAATTTTCATAGTTTCAGCTTCTCAAATTCTAGGATTTTTTTGTTTTCCTTGTAATTGATTAAATAATTTTGTAATTATTTTAATAAGTACAATTACAAAACTATTAACTATTAACAAGACATTTAAAAGTGTCACTCTGCACAACTGTGATGTTATTAGTAGCAGCTTTTTATTAAATAATTAAAAAGTAGATGCAATGGTAAAATGCTGCTTACACAATTATTTATCTCACCTACAAGGCCATTTTTCTGCTCTGCTTTGATATGTTTAGTATATTTTCCTGATTTTAATTGGAGTATTTTTACAGTGTAGTATAGTCCACCACTGGAATTAAGCACAGAGCTGTCTGTACCAGCAGAGGGACCCGTTCACCTGATAAAGCTGCCAGATCATCTCTAACCTTATTAAGAGTGTGTTTCCAAAAATGACCAACAGGTGGAGCCAGATTCTTAAAAATACAGTTTTATTTTATCACAGAACTGTTTTAGGCTGCAATATAAGTAACATTTAAATGGTCCATGCCAGACTCCCATAACAACCAAAACCCTGTGCATGGAAGAACAGACCAACGTTGTGCTTTTAAACAAACAGGCTGTTAGGATGAATGCAGCTGGTATTATGACAAATAGTGTACAACTAAAGCAGACTTTAAAAAAAAAAAAAGAATTAAAAGGCCACAAAAATGCAAAGGAACAAATTTCACACTGACAGGCAGATGGTCTTTTCTTCCCCCTCATTCATAAAAACAAAACTCAGGAAGAGTTTGGAAACACTACTAAAAACTACTTCTGGTATAAAACGTATCTTCCATGAGAACATGTCTGAGGGGAAATGGCATAGACTTAAAAAAAAAAAAAAAAAGTATAACAATGGCACATTTCATGTCACCAACAGCTTTTTTGCTGCTTTCAAAATACTTTGTGGCAAAATCTCCCATGTGTTTTATCAGGAAGACACAGTAACAGCAGAAACTTCACATGTGGAGTGAAAATCTAGACAGAAAATGTGACACCTGTTTCCATTTGGTGAATGTGGAGTGTCAAGCTGAAGTAACAGTGATAAAACAGACACAGAGTAGCAAAACTTTATCTAAAACGACAGGAAAGACGCATTTACCAACGCTTGCTGAGGTTAAAACCTCATCTTCAGCATTTAGTCCATCCTTATTGCCGTGACTCTACTGATTTGTTATGCGGATGCTTACAAACACAACTGACCGGAGTTGAACACTGAAGTAGACAGAGGGAGCGAAGCGGTTTACGGGGTCATGACCTCCCTTCCAAGTTCATCGTTTTCCCACGAAGTCTTTGTGTATTTGGCTTGATCAGAGTTCAAAGCTGCAACAGTTCAGAGTGACGTAATGGTAGCGTTTCACGTTTGATGTGCAAAAACTCCTGCTGAGGATAACGGTTCACAAAGTGATGAGTTACATTTAACAGCTAATGCAGACGAGCCAAACACCTGCATCTAAGAGCCTCATGTATTAAAATGTGTTAAGACTTTATTTACACACCATCATAACTTCAGATAAATTCTAAGCATGTGATTGTTTCAACAAAAGAGTTTTAACTTCATTAATGTAATCTAATGTCACTTTTTAAAAAAAAATAATTTTGTGCAAAAGAACGTTTTATAAATGAGGCTCTGGGATGCGTGTAGGATGTGAGGCTGGATGTTTCAAGATTTGGCTTTTGTTTTGTAATGTCTGAGAAAATTTAAAACACACCTAGAGGAATTTCTGCTGTCTTCTACATGATGAATCCACTGCAACTGATATATTGGGTTTTTTTTTTTAATTTTGGTTTTGATTTGCTTGTGAGTTAATCTCTTTATCTCTGAGAAGCAGTCTCTTTGATCAGTGGTGTCGATTGGGAAAATGCTCCCCAGAAACCAGAGAAGCTGCTGAGTTTGGAGGGAAAAAAAAATTCAGTAACATATTTTAGCTTATATTGTTGCCATGATGGCAGAATGAGGCGAATCTCTGTTGTTCGCTTCAGAAGACCGAGGTTCTCTAGTCTTCCGGTCGGCTATGCCACCTCCACTCAGTCGGAGATTGATGTAGAGGAGCAAGACGAGTCCAGTTGTTGAAAGATTCTCCCATTAAGGGTTGTGACAGGGAGAGTTGCTGGAGGGGAGGTGGTCTACTGTGCTTCTACTGAAGGTTTTAGATTATGGCCCGGAAAGCAAATGACACTGCAGCACCCAGCGCCAAGCCGAGGGACAAGAAGAAGGCCATGATGGCTCCTGCTGTCTCAGCCTCATGTTGCGGCACCTTCCTATACAGAGACAACAGAGGGACAAAATTCATTAGGAGTGTGGTTCTCCTTTAAACACAACAGTGTTTGTGGGAAAGCATAGATATAATTCTACATTACTTAAAGGAATAATTTAGCATTGTGAGAAATATGTTTATGGCCTTCATCTGTAGTTTGGTTCTGTCTGAAGTTTGTGTGTCAGTAATGTGTTTTATACACAAACTGTTTTTACATTTCTGTTAGTGTACTGATTAATATGTGTGTGTGTGTGTTCCTTACTTAGGTCCAAAGCACATGCAGAGACTGGCCAGGTATCCGTTGGAGAAGGAGAAGAAGATCATGAAGATGATGTACCAGGCGTCGTGGCTAAACACCACAGGGAGGTAGTATCGAGGCTCGACGTTGCACAGCATGAACAGAGGGATGAAAACAACCCGCAGACCCACCAGGACAGGAAGCCAGATACTGTCTTTACCCGGCTGGAGAGAGAGAGACAGAGCAACATCAGCCACAAGGTCAGAAAACTGATAACTTCAACTAATAACACTGTCACATACCTTTGGGTGTTTTGTTTCCTCTGTGTGTGTCCTTCAGTGTGGTTATGTCGTATAAGTTTGTCTGGACAGTTTTATGTGCCATAAACTGTGTTTTTCAATGTCAAATTTTGAATGTATATTCTGAACGTGTGGCAAAGCAAAGCCCGTTTCTTAATGCCTTCGCTATTGATTTGGGTTAACAATCTTATATGTAACTTGGGAGAAAGAAAGCAAAAGACACAACTGACACAAGCACCTCAGAGGAAACTGTCAGGATCCTGACCAGTGTTGTCTGATGGTAATAAATAAACTCACATGGTCCTGGAGCAGCTGACTACTGTTATCTGCGCTAGTATCAAGAGGCAGCATTCCAGTGCAGGTCAGACTGTGACTAGCTAACTAACTGCACTCAGTTTGTACAGAAGGACTTGATTCAATTTGATTATTTCCTCTTGATTGCAGGAAACTAGAATCATTTGTTAATTTCTGGACAAAAGGGGAAAAGAACATCAAACTGATTACTGCTAGTATAAGGAAGACTGCCTGACGTCCTCATGTCTGTGAATATATAATTATGCCAGTTTAGGTAATTAAATCTAAAGGAGGTGAATGAAAGTATCAAACAGAGACATCTGACCAAGAAGATGCATAACAGCCAAATACTGGAGGAGTCAGTGTGAGGCCAAATAGGACATGGGTAACCGATGGATGGCTGGAAATACCGTGAACTGAAAATGATCTGTTAAAGCAGCAGAATAGAAATGAGCCAGAATTTAAGCTTGCCTTACACCAATCACTTGTAAGCTGTCAAACTTTAAAAGTGCTCTCTGTCCTTGCTGTCATCCAGCTGCCGTTTCAGCAAGGCGACCATTCGTGACCCTCCTCCACTGTGGTTTGCCCGACACTCTCCAATCAAACCCTCCATTCCGAAGGCTCCTTCTAAGAGGACGTCACAACCTCGAGTCCCATTTACTCATCACCACCATCAGTGTCTTGGCTCTGGGGTGAGTTCATTCACATCGGAAGCATCGGAAGAAAAAGTCTTCTAATTTTCCTTCGTTCTTCTTGAAGTCTCTCCTGATTGAAATGCATTTATAACAACAGACATATGATGCGCAGATGTGCAGCAGGGCTTTTTAGTTGTTCAATAACCTCTGAGCTGCCATCGTGCATCCACATGTGCCTGTTAGAGAAGGAGGAGGAGCAAACCTTCATAATCCCCACCATCACAGCCAAAACCACTTCCTTTACACAGCAAGCCAACACACAGACACACGCTAACAAGCTGCTCTCCAAAACAAACCTCTGATCTCAGCAACAAAACTTGTCCTTCATTTTCAAACTAAACTCTGTGACTGATGTTTTTCTGCCGTTCCACTCACGACTCAGAGATTTATTTGTGTGTAAACAGTTTACGCAGCCAAAGTCCCGTAGCACCGCACACCAGCCACACAACAGCATAAGATCGCAAATATTTTGATGTGGTCATTTTAAATGGACGCTATATGGAAAAAGTGTTTACAAACAAGTCCATGGTCACTTGATTGATTTGATGGTGGGGCTGCAAGAGGCGGCAAAGTCGAAGCCCTTGTTACTGCCATTACTACGTTTGTACATTTTTAAATATGCTCCAGTAGGATTGCAGGGTCCTCACCAGTCAAGCTTGCCCGTATCCACAAAGACCTGAGACTAGTTTGCAGCTGTGATCCAGGGTTTTTAATCACCTGTGCGGCACAGATAATCTCCAGAGCAGGTAAGAAAGACCGAGCATGTTGGTATAATGTGTTGTGGTGTTTAACTGACCCACATACAGACGGCCGTCAGACTCCTGCCAGCCCAGTCCATCACGTTGAAGAGGAGGAAACATGACACAGGGATGAAGTAAGTTTCTGGAAAAGGAGCAAAGCAAAAAAGCTGTTAACAAGACTGAGACTGAAGACGTCTTTGCTCGAAAGGAAACTACACTCACATCAAATATCCAACCTCTGTGTGACTGCAAGGTGGAACTGAATGTTTGTGGCTTCCTCCTTTGTGGAGAATGGCAGCTGCTGTCAGTTTGGGTTCACAGCTGTTATTAAGGATTCCAGTTACGACTCTGAGAAGTATCAAAAGGTCCTGAGGAACTTCACACGCTTCTGTTACTTTGATACCTTTTTTTAGCTGCGACTCCAGGTCGTGTGAATCCAGGCTGACATCAGCTTCTTTGCTCCATGAGGGAGAAAGCTGCAAAGTTTTCAAAGCTACCTTGCAAGCAAACATTAAAAGGATACTACATACTACATAGATACTACATGTGAAACTACTTTTGATTGTTTCACAACTAGTTGTCCTTGAAAACAGAAGAATTTCTTGCCCCACAGATCACCCAGTCGTTCTGTCTGAGGTTAGGATTAAACATTGTCCCAGCCTACAATCTTCTCATTGGGAAACAAAAAAAGATTTATTCCCTAATGAGTTTGGGGATAAATGTTTTAAAAAGGGACAAACCCTTGGCAGTCATCCCTCTAAAATAATGTCAGATTATCAGAGTTACTGGCTCACTAGCTTTGTGCAGAGAGAAGAAAACGGTGACTCACCCCAGGCGCCTCCCTCTGCTACAGTGGACTTGACCTCGACGGTCACGGCTGGGAATGTTCCGATGGTGACGGTGAAGATGAAGCACACTGACAGAGCCATCACCCAGATCTGATTAGAGAGCATAGGAGGAAAATGATCAATATCGTGCAACCAGTTTAATCGCTGTCCTACAGGTGGAAGTTGCAAAATACATTTATAGGTGAGAGGAGCTGGCTGTGGGATGCTTTAAATGACAGGATGTACATCTACAGCTGTAACTGCTTGATCAAATAGCAAGAGGTGACATTTTAAATTACTCAGATGAGGACTGTTGGTTGCTTAAAGATCTATTAATATTTATAAAATATTCAAAATATTCTGGATGCAGAATCTGATGGTCACGCACACTGATTTGTGTCAATTTGCACGAGAAAGTCGTCGTTTCACCTGTTTGAAGATGTTTACCACAGACACGCTGGGTTTGGCCTCGTCCTCCATCAGGCTCACCACTGGTCGCTTCTCCGCTGGACTGTCTGAGAAACAAACAAACAGCTCTGCATTATTATGTTGGTCGAGTGACACTTGCAATTGGAGCACTGGACATAAAATTCTCCTGATTGCATCACCGGTACAAGACATGAGCAACTGTTTTCCAAAATGTCTGGTTCTACCTATTAAACATATAAAACTGATGGCCATAACATAAACTTTAAGTATTATTAAGATATCCAGACCAATGAGCGTACTGAATGTACCTTTTTTGAGTAAGTCCATCTTGTTCTCCTCATCAGCAGAGGGTCTGGATCCATTGCTTTCGATGTAGTACTGGAAAAACTCCTGTTGACGAAAGTGACAAGAATAATGAGTCAAGGAGGACAGCATGCTGCAAATTCTCAGTATTAGACGTGTTTTCTAACTCGGAGAGTTGTAGAGACACTCAACACTTATCAAGTTTACAAAGTGCTGTCCAAAAAAGTACAAAGTTAATTAGAGCAAAATGGGAGCACATGGCCGTAAAACAAATACCTCATGATAACAACACTACAAACAATTTAACTCTGTAAAACCATGTTTAGTTTAGAGAACATGTGGTCTTACCATCCTGGGCAGAGCGAGGTAGGACATGATGGCCAGAAGAATAACAACACAGGCTGTGATGAAGTAACCAAACGCACTGTCCTGCAGAGCCGATCCAGCTGCACACAAAGACGAATGACAAACACCCATTAGTGTTTTTAACATCCCAAGTATTGATGCAATTCAGTTTTTCTTGTGGGCCACAGCTTCAGGCTAATACACTGGCAAGTTTCTGCCAGTCAGTATTCCTCTTTTAAAAATACATTGTTAGATTCCAGTTGTTTGATTATATATTTTTACTGGAGCTGAAAGTAGTGATTACTTTCATTATCGTGTAATCTGCCAATTATATTCTTGATTGTCATCAAAGGCTTGCTTTCCCCAAATATAAACATGAACACATTAGCAATCTAGGACTAGCAGTATGCTGCGATTATCCAGTATTTGAGCAACATGACAACACTTTTCATAATTCCCCTGCAAATCATCAGCTAATGTTAGCAGAGTCACATGCACTGAGAAGCTGAGCTGAGAGATACTGAGTGCAGCCTTCTGTAGCAGCTCACAGAGAAAGCCAAATCTGACAGGAAAAAAATCTTCTGAGGAACTAGTTCTGTATCCTCAGTAATTCTGCCAAATTCCCTGAGCAGCCAGCAAATGTTATTGTTGATCACTTAACATTGGACAAGACAAAATTCATCACTGAACACATTTAATGTTGAGCAATATTTGTGTGAATGTGAGTTTTAAAACGTTTCTTTTAGTTAGTTAAAGTTCACTTCTCTGTAACTTTGTATTTTATGAGTAGTTCAAATTACAAATTGTGAAAGACAGGGGAATGAATTTTTCTAGAAACAGCATTACAGTAGGGAGGGGAGCAAGCAGAAGTTTTGTTTTGCACAACAACACTTACAACATGTCAAAAACTGACACTCCTTCCTTTAAAGTTAATGTACAGTCCTGGCAGGTCTGTTGAGTTGTGCTAATGACAGAAGAGGTGTAATAGTGCTCTGTGTGTGAGACATACTGGCCAGAGCGCAGATCATGGAGAAAGCGGCGAAGGTGCCGGCCAGCCCCTGTCCGCTCATGATGGGAGCGGTGTAGGAGGCAGGCAGCATCCCTGCCAGCCCGAACAGACTGCCCTGAAGAATCGCTCCGAACGCTGGGCAGGCACAGGGAAAACAAGAGAAGGGTGTTAGAAGAATTAGCACACTTCAAACAGTCACTGTGAAACAGAAAAAACAAACACATCGCCCCACAGCATCGGAAAAAGAGGCCAGTAAAAATGAAGTGCCGTCACAAACGGTGAGAGATGACACCCTTTCTGAAAACAACATGGTGCAAAGTAAATGTTTTAAATAAGTTATATAATTATTATTTTCCTTATCTCGCTTTACACCAGTGGTTCTCAAGCTGGAGGGTGGGCCCCCCATGGGGAGGCACAGAGCCACTGCAGGGGGGCATGAATGACCAGAGGCAAAATATACAGTGAAACTAAGTTGAATGAATATTTATCTAAGGAAAATAAACAGTTTACTGATGCTATCGTGCTGGGGCATGATAGAGAACGTTTCAGAAACACTGCTTTACACAAAGCCAATAAGACCTTTTCATACCAACATGCATCACATCAGTGGATTACAGCAGTTTATGTAGCAAGTTTGGAACCTAATCAGCTGCAGAAATCTTGTAACGTGTCCATTAAGATGAATATTGTAGTGTCAATATCAAAGCTTAAAGGTCCCCTCTAAATAAAACACGATGGGCTGCTCCTCATGAGGATCTGGGGGTCAGGACTGGCGCAACGGGAATAAGGAGGGGGGTGAGCTTATCCCTGCTGCTCACTGAGGCATTGTAAATAAACAAACACAGCGAGATTACAGACTGTGTTCTGAAGCTCAGTGTGATACAGCAGCATGTGTGTGCATCTATACGAGAGGAATTTTCCCAACCCAGTGGATGCAGATGATTTTGATCAAAGAAGAAAACACGTGGACATAATCATTTGCATGAGCTCAGCATGGAAATGAGTTTAAGGCACTCCTTAAACTATTGCAGTGGAGTTTTGTAAACAGGATCAAGGAGGTGGACACCATTTTCCTACATAGCTATCCAGCTGCATTCACAAAACATACCAACAACTGAAATGTCAGCTGAGAATGATATCTGTGGGATGAACACATCTTTTGCTACTGACTGGCGAGGGCAAAACAATAAAATCACACCCTTCCAAACAACAAATCTGAAAACATGAAGGCAGTGTCAAGCAGAATGACAATCATTACTACTTATGTATTCAGAAACTCACAGTTGATGCAGATAATTTTGATCATTGTAAGGGTGAAGAAGGGCAGCGGGGCCATGTCCACCTTGACCAAAACCGCTGTCAGAAGGAAAACCACCAGGATGACTGTCAGGCTGCCTGAGATACGCAGCTTCTGAGGAATCCTGAGACACACACACAGGGTGAAAACAACAGAGAGAAATAAAACTTAAATATTCACTACAACAAAACCCAAACCCCACCTGTCAATTAGCCATACACATTTTAGAGGTAGTTAATGAAACACATGATATATCGAAATGGAAGTTTTTTTAGTCCCTAAAAGTACTGACATCAGCTACAAAAACTGAAAATGCAATAAAATGAAACAGGGAGAAGTTGTCTCTGTCCACAGAGGAAAGTCCTTTGCTCATGATGAGGCATAAATAAGGTGAGTATATTGAGGAACAGAGGGACGGCATGGTCAAAAGAACAGAGATGACGTTCAGAAGAGGAACAGGGAGAGGTAAAGATGGGAGTAGAGAACATAAATAGCATTCCTGGGTGTGTTTGTTCTGGGGAAGAGTCAGCCGTGGTCGGGGTCCACCCCAGATCTCTCTCAATCCGACTCTAATTAAAGCAAACATACTGGAGGCACACAGACATACATTCACATAACAGGATCACATCTGCCTACCGTCCTGCTCATCTGCAAGAGCGGGAAAATTAGAAACTTCGAATGTCTTGTGTAACCACATTTCTCTCAGTAATAAACTAAAATGTGGTTGCTACAAGTCTTCTCCAAAGACTTTATCTTATATGCTGGATTCTGGTCATTGTCTTAAAAGGACACCAACTATGAAGGCTAATGATCTTGCAGTATATATTTTGGCCATCAGGTTTTAACACATTGCTTCCTGTAGGTGGAGAAGTGTACATGCTACACACAAGACTGAGAGTTATATAAATCTACATGGTCCGTTTTTTTCCTTGGGAGTGAAGATGTCAGGATGCAGCAGGGTGGATACCTTTGGTGTATGAAGGAGTTGAGGCAGGTGAAAATGAGCAGAGGCACCATGGCGCACAGGGTCATCACATTGTTAAACTTCGACTCCAGCACATTGCGACTATCTCCAGCCACCGAAGTCTCGTTAGCCGACTGATTGGAGGACAGGCCAGTGGGTGGGTCCTTCAGCCTACTGGTGAAGTACTGGGGGGAAATGACAGAAGAACGCACATTTATTACAAAGGTCACTGGCTCTTGAAAGTCAACAGTAAAAGTTGCTGTGAACAATAATTTAATGAATATGGAGTCACAAGTTTGTGTCATGTGAATGTAACTTGTGGAAATGAAAGAAGCCTTTCGCTTGTTTCACAACCTTGAACTTTATTTTTCTGTAACGTTTCAGTTTCCCTGAGTTTTCTATTTTTGTTTAGCCCACGTATATCAGTGAGGGAGGACTGACAGCTCTCAACATAACACAATCAAATTAATTAATTTAAACGGTTTAAATGGTAACTTAGTCTTCAAGAAGGTAGGAGTTTTTGCAGACCTGCATTAGACAGGAATTGGTTCCAGTTAGGTGTACCTAATAAACTGCCAACTACAAGAATATTAAAAAAAAAAAAAAAAAAAAAAGAAAAGAAAAAGAAGCACAAATAAGTGCTATAAGCTATTTGAGCTTCAACAAAGAAAACCCCCGAGGGCAGGTCCAAATTAACTCCCCCAGGAAATTTAAACTGAAATTCCACAGTTTAAGAAGTTAACCCTCTGAGGGCTATTCACAAAGAATAGCTGGGGATCAGAGAGGCTACACCACTACCATGGAAATCCACCCGGCTGGAGTCAAGTAAGGCATCCTGAGTGAAACCAGGTGGTTTTGGAAGGAAAGGTAAACAAACAGTCTTTATTTTTCCTAACTGAGGTGACCTTCCTCTAAGTGGAGCCCAACCTTTTAATTAACTAACTCACTAACCAAGTCCACCAACAGGGCTCTTCCTTTCATTTCTATCTGTCTGTTGTTCCAAGGATTTACTTGATTTGTCTGCAAACTTTCTCACTAACAGAAGATTACTCTTGTCCCAAAGTGAAGCTTAACTTACCATTGTTGCCGTCATGAAGAAATTCCATGGTAAGAGGGTTCCCAAACCCAGGATGAAGAAAATGATCCATACTGCATTGTATCTGGGAAAGAGACAAAAGGAAGTTCACACAAAAGTACATCAATGAAGTCAATTATTTACTGGTTCTCATCCAAATCTTATTTTTTTCATACTGAAACAGAAAATGAAAACAACATACAGGCTGTCACAAGACTTAAAGAAAGAAACAGTTTTCTTCTTTTAAAAAAGTTTTTCTCTTACTTGTCCCGAGGTGCATTGATGGCTGTCATGGTTGTTATTAGTGAGCAGGAGGCACGTGTTCAGTCAGAGATGGATAAGGGTAGCACTAGGTCTGAAATACACAGATAAAGAGACATGTTTTAGCACTTAAAATATCTAGACTGTGCCAGCCAACTTTTTTCTTTTTTTTTTTTTATATCATCAGCAGCCATCTGTCTCTCTCTCTCTCTTTCAAAGCGTCACTTAATGTATGGACCAATACAGCAATGTAACCATGGGAATTTGAACAGAAAAAAAAATAGCAAACCAATTCAGATAAAACTGCTGGTCTGCTCTAAATTTGGTGGTTGCATGCCAGCACCAGTGCTAGAAAACCTCAAACGTCACCATGCAGACACAGCAACAACTCAGCTTCCTAATTTTTGTGTTGTGTCTTTGTCGTCAGAGTAACACAAGCAAGCCAAAAGTGGTTAAACGCTAAAGAATACAACATGATTCAAAGAAATATTGCGACTTTGTGGTAAAGTTGCACAACAGTTATGAAACTCACAAGACAACATTCACAAAGTATAAAATCAATTTGAAAAACAACATAACAATTCCCGCTCTCAATAACCCTTAAAGGAAAAAATGCCTTTTATAAACTTACATACAGCAGAGTTCAGTCTACGCAAACAGAGTCCTCTTTCCTCTGGTCTGATGCCCAACTAACGCAAAGGCTGAACAAGCCCTGCATGCTTCATTTTATACCATTAAGACGTCTAGTAGGTTGACCCCCGACTATCTCTTGCAAACTGGACCTGCCCCTCTCTGCATCTTCATGTTCATCCCTCCCTCTTCCCTTTGCCTCAAAACAGCCTGTTCTCCTCCACCCAACCCCTCCTACACATTTTCACATTTACATTGCACGCATGAGTGACGCTCTCTGGCACATACATGTCAACGCCCAGATTTCTGTCAGACAAACTGTAAATTGTGCAGGGGTAAGAATGTTCCTTGAAAAGATTCCTGTGAGACTCAAACAGTCATGTGAGACAGAAAAGCTTGAAAATGTAAAAGCTGAGAACATGAAGGTTTTTAAAATGATATTAGTCCACAATGTTCTTCAGTCTGTTACCTTTACATTATCATCTGTTCCACTCTCCGTATGATCTCATTTTTCAATCTGTACACCCAGGTCTTCTTAATTTCTCCCTCCATTTCCCTCTCTGAGCCCTCCCGCCGTCTACTAATTTCTCACCTCATTTCATGCACAGTTTCTACTCAGCACCTTTTTCATTACTCTCATGTTTGTTGCTCCCCTGGCCTTCACTGTCCTACTTTCTCATATGATCATGTATCACCTATTTTTTATTTATTTATTCTATTTTCATCTCCACTCTTGACTTATCCAACACTATTTATGATCTCGCTCCCCTCCGTTCTAGCATCTTTTCCTCCGGATCTGATGTAAGACATGCACTTAGATAGTTGTGACACCTTCTCCAGAAAATAACATTTCTTCAAGACACTTCCTCCTTAAAAAAAAAAAACAAACCAATTTGGCATGAAATCAAGCTAAACAACACAAGGCGAACTTAAGGTTGTCTCAGTAAATACATCGATCATGAGTAGTAAATGCAACAGCTCTAAATGCAGTGCACTGATGGATCAGTCATCCATTGTAAAAGGTTGTTGAAACCAATTTTAAAGGGTACACTCGAGTTTTTTTTACTTATAGTTGTGCTAAGTATCTAAGTTTTTGTTTGCTCATGTCACATACACTTCCCTGCCAATGGTTTCACACAAAGAAGGGGAGAAGAAGAAGAAGACTGCTAGTAAATTTCAGGGAAATCTGCTTTGCAAATATTTTAAGTGTAAGGAAATGTACTCGAAGCATTCCTTAGCATCGGGCAGCTACAAATTTCAACATTTGCCAAGCAGTTTTTTCTTAAATGCATTGCTCTAAAAGCATATCATGCTGGTAAGTCATGGATATTGGGTAAGTAAACATAAGACTGGCATGTATGCTTTGATTTGATTTATTCCCACCTGAATAGACTGTTGTTGGCAGCACTTCCAAAGCACACTGTCTAGTTTCTTTTTGCTGACAAACATGACGGGACCAATGATTAGGTCATGAGAATACCCTCAGCAAGGACAGAGACTGCTCTATAAGAACGGGGCCACACACACTATAGCCCATATCATGCATGTAAACTACACCAGGCTAACTAAAACCTGGAGTCTCACTGAGAAACCACTATTTATGAGAAATGTCTGTATGGCATGTGAGGCGGGACAAAAGTCCAACAGATATGAGACTGTATGGTAAACAACAAGAAATCCAAATGAGCCTGCTTACGCAGAAATTTATTGAGATCACTGCATAGACCGTGTGAATAGAAACTAGAACCTGGCAAGTAAATCAGCAAGGCCAATGTGTCAGCTGATATTAGCCCATCACTGAAATTATTAATATATGGTTTGGTCAGTGGGTAATAAAAGGTTCCAGTACAAAAATGTCAGCATCTGCAGTACACAGCGTGTCCACCAGAGAACCCTGACAAGTCTATTTCAACTGTAAAGTTTCCCGCTCAGTGCATAATTTGGTACAACTCTTTAAAGCTACATATAAAATGCTCTTTGTGTATTTTTTTTTAATTCTAAAATGTCAATATGAGTATCGGTCTCAAAAATCAGATAGGACAGATGGTTGTTTGTTACAACACTACAAAACCAGTGCAACATACTTAATGCTTTCCAGGAGACACAGTCCGAAAATGTGCCTCACTATCACCATATCTAACAGTTAATGCCCCCTACCCCCTGCCCCTGCCCCCCGCCTTTGAGTGTGGTTGTCCAAAAAAAAAAAACCCAAAAAACAGTAAACACTTTCCAACGTATCAAGTACTTCTTATCTAGCTTAACCCAGCCCTGAACTACAAAGTCCTCCTCTATACTTTTGACAGTGCCTCATTGACGTGCCTTGAACAGCCTTATGAAAAACCTATAGCCACATTGATATTTTACACTTGTGTCATATTTTTTCTCTCTTCCACTGGCTGTCATGACATACTAAAATTGCACAGCATTGCCTTGTCAGGCCAAACTTTACCATAATCACTAGTATTATAGAGACCGCTACTGCTAACAGTTTAAAACACACTGGCTTAGTCATGCCCCAGATTCCTGTATAGTATCCCTCTCTCAATCTAACATGTCACCGAACGAGCCAGCTGGCATTAGTTGCCTGGTGCCGACACACACACACACACTCACATGGGCACTTTGCAGTCTGTAGAGTGGTACAAAACTCCAGTTTGGCATCAGTCTGACACTTTAACTGGCTGACCTCTTAGCGACATCCGACTCAAACAATCCACACTCCAATGGAAAAAAAGAGCCACAGTAATTTACTGTTTCCTCCTATAAAGTCAAGGTTAAAAAAAAAAAAAAAACGAAGTTAAAATGTTGCCAAACAGGGCAGTTCAGACTCCACTGCTTGCTGTCTCATCAGGAAAGTGGTCACACACGTCCCCAAAATTTTAACTGTGTGAACTGAAAAAAATGGTCTGGTTTTGTTCCTTTTCTTTCTTTCTTTTTTTTTTTTAAACCTCATACTGTGTTATTATAAGCTGAATTTATATTTCCTACTTGAAGCTTCTTACAATAGAGTACACTGTGTTTTCCACAAGCATCTGCTGTTGGTCAGATGATTGCTGAACTCTTATCCACCTTGTGTTATGTGAAACCTCTGCTCAAAGCTACACAAATTATGAAAACAAAGTTGGCATATTTTATTATCATCAGGTTGACCTGTCATATTGTGTTAATAGTTGGTGACTTCTGTTTTTCTTTTTCTCCACATAAAATATATCCTGAACACACAGATACAACTGCATACATTTTAGCCTGAAAGTAAAAGAAGGAGATGTGGCTCCTTTGTTTTAAATGTTGTGATTCCCACATGCAGGCTCATCAGGACAGTTTCTAACTCACCAGTGTTTTTTTGTTTTTATTATTTATAAAGGTGCATGTTGAGGAAGCGTAAGGGGAATTAAGGTGCTTTGTTGCTGCTATTTCAGAGGAGGTGTGATCTGGAAGCACGGGGGATGCTAAGCTAAAACTCCCACTCTTGCTCTCTCTACTGCATCACTGACTGGCTGCTCAGGGTGCCTGTACAATGTGGGAGAGATGGTGCAAGTGTGACCTGTATCTTGGACTTGGGCAAAACCTTAATAGCAAAGGTCTGGAGTACATTTTTCTCGTCTCACTAGCATACCTCTCTAACAGCGCAGCTTTTATTCCCAGGCTGACACAGAATAATTTGATGCTGGTCATATGATGAAGCAAAGGAGCACTAACCCTTTCCCTGAGGTCATTTCCCATTGCTAGTGGAAGGAGAACACTGTAATCAAAATCATAACATTTTCTCTGCCCAGACTTAGACCGAAATGCCATTCAAGGGATTAACTGGAGTAAATGAATAACGGGGAAGTATTTCTTTCACATTAATCTGAATGTTTGTTACAGGTATGCCAAGCTCATGCCAAAAGATTTTGTGCCTGGTGTCAAATTCGAATAAACTGGACGCAATCTGGCAAACGATTCAAATTTAGAAAAATATTCTAAACGTAAAATGAAACACCTCCGAACATGGCTTCAAAGCCAGAGTTTCTTAACCCTGGTGCTTCAGGATCCAAAAAACCTGCTGGTACTCAACACTCATCGCACCAAGACTTTCACACTGCGCTCTGTGCCCTTTTCACTGTCCACATGCCACACAGCCTAAAATTATAACAGACAGGAAGCACTACTACAGTGTACGACAACAACAACAGACAAAGGACTGATTATTTCCGCAAAGCTGAAAGGAATCAGCCTCTGGGTGGAAGACTCAAACAGCAACAAGCCATCAGAGGATGTTCATCACAATTAGCCTGTTTCAAACCCGTTCCCTCTAAATGCCATCAGACGTCCAGGCTTTAAAAACATAACCTCGCCCTATTTAAAAAAGCTTCCTATGCACAACTAGTTAAAGGGTTGAGTGATGATTTACATGCTGCTCACATCTGTGCCTGACAATCAAGCTTCCAATTTCATGTAGTTCCTAGAATGACCAACACACACACACACAAACACACATAAAATGCAGCTTGCTCAACAGCCCGTTCCAAGAGCACCCAATACATTGCAGTTATGTTGCAGTACATTGACTTTTACAGCCTTGATACCTATTTCACACTTTGTTTCATCCTGTTCTTCTTTCAAGGACAGTATTACTGACTCTGTACTCAGCCTGCCACAAGAGAGCAGATTAAAACAGAGAAGCATGTACACGACTGTTGCTTCATCTCAAAAGGAAAATATGTAATCTTCTCTAAAATGTTACAGCGTTGAGAAACAACCTTTTCAAAAGATGTGTGGCTTTTGTTATTGAACAATGACGCTGTTAAAAACATCAGGTTTTGCTATATCACAAAATTTAAACGTGTATGCGGTTACTGATGAGCAGCCTTTCTTCAAATGACTCCATGCTGGCTTTGTTGAACTTATCAAAACAGCTGCTACATCTCTACCTCATACCGGTATTAGCTATTAACTATTTGGGTTGCCTTTTAAATGTGAGAGCAGCCAGTCACCCTGGCAGCGAATGCAACGTTGCATAAACATTTCACAACTTTCCATCACAGACATCACGCTGTGGTTTGGTGTAAAGCCAATCTAGCCGTCAGTAGCCATCCCTTCAAAAAGCTTGTTCACTTAGGCCTTTGGTGTCAGCCCCTGGCTTTGTTCTGGTGGCAGGATGAAACCTCACATACAGAAAAAAAATGAATAAATAAAACTCAACAGATTAAACAGCTTTTCCATCTGAACCAAAGCGATTTCAGGGAAAGTAGGCTATGAGCAGAAGGACCCTGACAGGTGGCCAAATACATAGTCACCACATCACTTCCACATGGACAGAGAGGTATGCGGGTATTCAGGATTAAACCAAGCAGACGCAGCAGGCCCAGATAACACAGTGGGGGTCCTAATGATCTAACAGACAAAGAGACATGGAAACCAATAAAATCAACTCAAACAAACCTCTAACAACACTGACCGGACCTTTATTTTCTGTGTAGCCGGGGTCAGAAATCCAATCAAAACACAAAATTTAGCTTGGCACATGTTGCGCGTCTCAAGCAGGTCTGTAGAAGATCACAGAGATGACTGTGCATTGGTATTTCACCAGTTTTTCCAACCTCTTATGTAAATGTTATCCTTTGAAATAATTAAAACACCATTGCTTTTTTCCCCCCTACAGTTTGTGCTGTCTGAGTGTTGCTCAGAGCCGACAAGTTATTTGTATTATAAAGAGTTTCAGAGAGGTTTACAAAGTTAAACGTCAGGCTTTTTCAGACCTTTTTAAAACAATACAGAATGAAATTTAATACCTGTTTCACAATTGTACTCTTCAGAGTATAGAGGAATATAACCATATATAACCATATTCCCTGACAATATAGTTGTAGTATAGTAAATCAGTGCAACCGAGACCTAGATAAACAGCAGAAATGGATGGAGTAACCAGTTAAAAATTATGATTTAATTTATGTTCATTTAACTTTTTGTAAAAATCAACATTTGCCCAGTATGAAACAATGAGCTTCCCTGCTTCTGCAGCTTGCAGTAGTGACAGCGTTTGCTACAGGTCCTCACTGAAACTCCACAAAAAATGACTGAACAACCTCCTGAAGCACAACCCAGAGCCACGACACTCCCACTTTTACTAATCAACATTATACAAATAAAAGCAGGAAACAGGGCACTAATGAGAGCGGCATAACGGTAAATCCTGGGGGGAAACCATGGAAAGAAAAAATAAGAATCACATACGAGCCAGTAGTGGGAGGAAGCATAAAAGGTCTTCAAATCCATTGTCTTCACCCTGACCCACCCCCTTTACGCTCTAAGTCATTTCCCGCCACTCAGAGACAGCAGGAACAAAGCCCGTCTCCAGCTGCCTGTCTCTTTAGTTGGTTTAACTGGTCTGGATAAATGGATGACTGATGCTGGCAGGAGCAACTCTACTTATCACCATGACTACACCATGCGTGAGACAGGGGGCCAGGCATGGTTTGCAGTCACTTTCATGAGTCAGTTTATCCTGATCTTATCTTCACACGAGTAGTTGCCAACAGCCAAAAATAAAAAACGCGTTATTCAGTCAGCATGAACGCTAATAAGTGACATCTGTTTCTTGCTTTGAATGTAGGACTGGTCAACTCAGCAAGTGGGATGGTTTAACTCCCACTCCTATAAAACAGATGCTCATGTGCACCCCAGAGGTGGGGCTGATGCTGCTGTCCCATCAGCTGTTCGGCAGAAGACAAAGTCACCATTCTAGTGCGCTCTTCTCCTTGCTTCACGGTCAGGAGAGTCGCAAATAGCACCGACACGTGTGACATGGAGGCGAGCCACGAAACACTCATTCATTCACTCACAGCCCCAGAGACCTCGTGTAATGAATTTTATAAGAATACCACATGCAAGACCGCACCATAACATCTCAGTATCACAACACAACTATATTCACCACATAGTCTCATTTAGAGTAACAAAAAGAACATTATTGGCTTGTGTTAGTGACCTACATGAGAACAGATGTGGTCCACACAAAGCTTTCAATTGACTCTTTTCTTAACATTTCTCTACTGTCAGGTCCTGTGATTCAGCAGCTAACCATGTGCTGGCACTGAAAATTTGATTACAGCAGAAAGTCACGCATCAGCTTTCTCTGTAGACAGTAAAAGTCATGTGCCCCCATGATACATCACCAGGATGCACCCGAGACTGAAGAGCTAAGTATAAAAATTTAACATCGCTTCATTAAAGTTATAACAGTAAGCAGTTGTAAAGCGCTTACTTCGACAGACAGGATTCCCAATTCCAAAATCAAGCAGAGAGGGCAGCATTTGTTTTCACTGGGTCAGTATCATCTGTGTGACAGCTGACAGTTACAGGACATCACAGCTGAGGCAGCCAATTAAATAAACAGTCAAATGCCTACTTTTGACTTTTGCTCATTTTAACATGCATTTTTCACAGTTTCACAGACCACACAAGTAATCCATTGATCATAAAGAACAATCAGCACAGTACTCCATAATGAATCTAACCCTCAGTTGCAGCCCTGAATGTTGTGGTTTGATGTCCTCTGTTGGCAGAAAACGTTAAACTTAGACAAAGTAAACAAATTTGGGGGAATAAATTGACAGCGGTGGAGCTACCGGTGCGGTAAACGACCCAGTTAGGCTACCCAGCCCCGGATCAACAGAAAAGCTTGGAAATGGCGCTAAATTTAACTGCCCCAGCTGCAGTCAACAAAAGGAGCCAAGCTGCCCTCCTGCATTGAAAGCAACGCAGCCCCTGCCTTTGTTTTTGTTTCTCGGGAACATCTAAAAACATGAAGAGTCGTAAAACAAACAAAATCAGCTAAAACATTCAAGAGACAGAGCGAATGTCATCGGAAACGAGACATCGTTTACGTTTTTTAGTCGCAAAATCCGCCTTTTAGGGTCACTTTTTTTAATTCAATGTAGGGGTTTAAACAGAGAAAACGGTCACAAACGACTGACTGTCTGTAGCAAACACACGCACACACTGAGGTGTCCTACCTTGACATTACAGTGAGCGAAGACTGGTCGCGTCTGATCGGGTCTGTGTCCTCAGAGATCAGGGGCAAACGCTCCACTCCACACACGATTACTACTACTACCACCACCACGTGTTTCCTTCATGTGCGCCTCGGAAAAGTCAGTTTCACACGGCTTCCCACAGTTTACACATATGAATCGTGTAAGAGAGAAATAAAAATATTGTGCCCAACAGTCGATTTTGCAAACAGCCATTAACTTATATTGCAGCCTGACAAATTTTTTTTTTTTGGTCTTACTAGCCAAAACACAACAACAACAAAACAGCTTTTTAGTGCCAGACGTTGAGAATAAATCGATATATACATATGTAGTAGTGGAAAGTACTCCTCTCCTCTACCACAGTTCAACATCTGAATATTTTTTACTCCACTACACACACACACACACACACACACACACACACACACACACACACACACACACACACACACACACACACACACACACACACAACTTCAAGACAAAAATGTTATGTATTTATTAAAAAATGACCATGAAACAACCATAAAGCTGAATCAACACCTCTCTTCAACGGTTTCAGCACAAACTGAACATTATAACCATCATGAAGGTATACTTGTGTTAGACTGCATTAATTTTAGCCAGGTCCAATGGAATGATTTCAACTACACTGAAGCTGTAATTATAATAATTTCCTTGATCGCCTTGAAGGCATCAGCAGGCTGAGACTTTGGGAGGCGGAGGGAATTTCCTCCTATTTTGATGTGGTATGACATTAAAATGTCATCTGCAGCCCATGAGAGTCTGAATGTCTACCAGTCGCCTAAGTCTTAGACAGTTTCCGAACCAGCTTTGTTGATGAAATATTTCTGAACTGACACGTCAACCGAAACATCCACTGATGATGTGGTAAAACCAAAGTTGCAGCTTAATGCCAGTCATTTATTGCCAATCGGAAATGGTGAAGAGATTGTGAGATGATAAATTATCAATATTATAATGCCTTCTATCATTTGCTCATGAATATATAAAGGTTAAGAATTAAACAGATTCAATACCCCGTGATTTTTTTAGACTTCAAATGTTGTGTGTGAATAAAATCATAATGAAAATTCAATACTGCCACAAACCAAAGCTCCTTGATTTGAGCATCACCCTCAATGGCCTCATTAATTCAAAGGCAGTAAAGAGACAGACACGCAGTATCATGATTTGGTAAAATATCTGATAGTAGGCAACTTTGTGTCATTTCATGTTTGATATAATTTTGCGAAAACCTCTGCAGTGATAAGTCTGGACACTGATGACAATGAATACAATCAGTCTCTAATTTAAGACACATTTGCTGGCAAATCAGTTTGCTTTGTTCTGACATACTGGCAGAAAACACTCTGCTGGATGTAATTTGCTGCTCTGCGTTGAACTGCAAAGTAGTGAAGTCACTTCTTGAGCAACAGCTGGAATCAAGCTGACCAAAAAAACAATAAATCACAGACTGCTCATGTTCCGTTTCTTCATATTTCCCCAAAAGCACAACTGAAGTATGCTCCAAAGTTGCATGACACATTAAATGATAAATAGATCATTGATAAAAATTTAGAACAAACAGGCATGGAGGGGGCTGTGCAAATTTCTGCATTATTCACTCCTAACCACAGTGTTTTTCCAAATGTGGCACATGAATTCATGCTGAGGGTCAATCCTGATCGTGTTTCGCAGTCTCAGCCATTTAGTCAAGGACAGAACAATACAAACAAAGGATCTTAAAGACAGAGTTTGCCTGAGGGGGCTTGTATTCCTGTAACTGTAGTAAAACTGATGAGAAAGCAAGGGTTTCCCCCATGCAAAAAGCAATTACAAATACTGACTCCTTGACGTCTACACAAGATGGAACGAATGGTTTCCTTCAGGAAAATTTACAATCAAGTCTTGCTATTGTGCAATACAATGTCATGCTGAAAATCTGACTGACATAAGACATAAGTAAACACATTACAATCCTCCCTTCTACTGCTTTTAGTACTGATTGTTTTCTAAAGTGTTTGCGAGAACTGACACCAGTGTATAATTTCATCATAGCACGTGGGCCTGTCTGAACCACGATGCCGAGGCGTTGTTTATGGCCAGTTTTGGGGCCGCGTATGAGTCTGTGCACACTAACTCTCAGTCTCCACTGTTTGCTCATATAGTCGTGGTAGGTACACAGTCATCCACACCCTGTCTCCCCTGTCTAAAAAAAGCTTGTGGTTTCAGAGAGCCACAGAAAACTGAGAAACTGTGTCTCTCTGCTGTTGTGAAGACACAAAACTACACTTGATTTGCAAGTTTATTTCCTGTAGTTGAAATGTTTTCTCAGCTCTCTCAGTCAGCAGCTTCTCAGTGGAACATGAAACAGCCTTGACAGGGTTTTTCCATGGAAAGGAGAGAAACAGGAAGGGATAAAGAAAATAAAGAGGGAAAAAGGGAAACGGTTAAGCAGCGACAAGAAAAAAGCGAGAGGATGTTTTCGAGACACTTTCCTCATCAGACAAACGTGGAATATCCATGCAGAAACGTGAAACTTGAGTAGAAATGTAATATGACAGCAGATGATAAAAAGCAAAGTAAAAGTCCAACACTGAAAACAGTCTCAGGTGTAGCTCAACAGGTGCTTGTGTGATCGGGGCCTTTGACACAAACTGATTTCTGTGAGGGACCTGTGTGACTGAAGAACCTGGAGGAACATTCACTTGCCTCCTTTCTGTTGCATGCTTGTAGGCATTTCTATTGTCAGACAAAGATCTTATGTCATCAGCTCCTCCACATCCTGCTAACCCGGACAGTTCCCCCATTTTTAGAACACATGTTTATGAGTAAATAAACATCATACATGTCTAATTCGAGAATATCCTGTGAAGTCTGTGGCATAAGAGGCGAGTTCAGGGCGAGGTGGAGGGCATGACATGAATGGGCTGGAAGTGGCTTTCTGACCACATACAGAGATTTAAGAGAACAGCGGTAGAAAACGAAATTCCAATGGATGGCCTCTTCAACCCCTAAATGGCTCAGGAGACACAGAATGAGTGAAGCAAATCCCATTTGGGATTAGGAATTTCGAGACCTGGCTCTGTTTTGAAGGCTTTAGGCTTGGACCGAAGCAGCAAAGACAGGCAGACAAAGAAAAAACTCCTCGGGGAGGTTTGTGAGAGGGAAACGCCTCTTCATCTTTACCTTTGGAGACCGTTCAAATTCCCAGCATAGTGTGAGTGGTCTGCAAAGGTCACGCACAAGTATGAAATCCCTCTTGATGGTTGATCCACAAATCTGCTGCTGCACGGATAAGGAATTCCTCTCAATGCAGAGGTGCATTTAGGGACAAGAGCTACATTTGACGCAGTCCATTATGGGATTCACCTCTATAGTTTAAGTCCAACAATTGGCATTAGTCCTGAAATTCACATTGTTCACATTCTTCTCTGTAACCACAGAAATGCCCCAAAATCCTCAAAACATCAGACTTTTATTTGTTGAATTCAATCCGTCCACCCCTTCAATCTTTACAGTCCTCATTTAGCAATAATTTGGTATGTGCTAAATGTTGACATATGCTTACATTTAGGGTTCAAACTTATCTAAAAAATGAAGCAGCCTTGCCAAATGTATTTGAGATTTAGTAGCTTGAGGCTGTAATGTTTAATTTTTCCATTAATTTTTTGAAAAAAAAAGTTCAATAATATCTTTTGTGTTTTCCCTTTATCAGTAACCTCATTCAATAAAGCCAAAAAGTATGATCATTTACATGACATAAATGAAAGGATCTGAAACAGGCAGAACAGACCAAAGTTCACATCAATCATCCTGCACAACAGTGGGCTTATAATTTTCTTCCAATGAATCCTCATAAAATTTAGGAATTATACATCACTGACAGTCCAAATCCTGCATATGAGGAGGAGGACTGTGTGAGTATGCATGCCTCTCATTTCTACATTCTTGTGCCGTTACGTTTGAATTTAACGTGTAGCAACAGTGTTGTCCTGATGTTAGGGTCAAATCCAGAGAGAGTTGGTGTTAAATGAACACTAACTCTCATGAGCAGAAAACTGCTGCTGTCTAAAGGGGCTGAAACTTTGAGTGTGTTTAACCTCTGACCTCAACCCAACATGTGCATTTCATCATTAATTTAGAAGAAGAAATCTGAGGTCTCGGACAGTCAATTTCATTTTGTTTAATGCGTTCCCTGGTGGCAATCTCAAACCTGAAGCCTGCTCACATTTTCCCTTGGACACGATACTGAGAAGGGTGACAGATATTGGGAGAAGTGAAGATGTTACTTAGATCGAACGTGATTTTGTCACTGAATATTTGCTCTCTGTGGAGAATTCTGCATTTTTCTGTGCTGGGACACTGAACGTTTGCTTTGAGTACGCCTGGACTTTTAAAGTGGACATTGGGACTGTATTGAGGATTCCCTTTGGGATTTTGCTTTATTACGGAACTAGGTGGTGAATCGTGGGTACCTCAAAATACGGTCATGGACACGTAGAAGCCCCAAATCCAAACTGACAGCTCATTTTCTACTTATTTTATTTCTTGAGTGCTGTCTGACACTTCACCTTGCTGTAGATGACCCTGTCTGTTTTGCTTGTTTTCTGTATTTATTTATGTAAGTTTTTGTTCTGTTTAATGCAAAAAATAAAAATAAAGAACAAAGTACAACATTAAACCTGCTTGAAAAGTCATTAAATGTTGTTAAATGATATAATACACTAATTAGACTGTTAACCAGCAGTCCACTTCTGGTCCCATCCAGAGGTTGCACGACAAAATTACTACACATATAGGTTAAAGACAGCAGCTGCACTGTGATTTTGGCTATATTTACTAGTAAAATGATCAAGCAGAGATAAAGTTAGAAGCCCATCCACCTCTACTTCAGATTATATGTCAACTTAAGGCTGTCGACTCTCTTCTACTGAAAGTGGATAAGGTTTGTTCAAAAAGTTTCTAGATTTGTCACTAGGTGCTTTTTGAAAAAAAAAAATGTTAAAAAGGGCTGAAAAGTCAGAAAGTCTAGTAGCAAAAGTGCTAATTGGCAACGCTGCCTGTAAATGCCCCTTGATGATGTAATAGAAACAATGTACATCAATTCATTTTGAAAGACGGAAACAGACAATGGGGAAACTCCACTTGGTTGCTCCAGGATCACAAGCTAGTTCAGCTCCAAAAACTACAGTTCTATTACAGACAGCTGTACAGCTGGTACAACTGGATTCAGGTTTTTAATATGTTCTCAGTAATATTTGTAGTATATTAAAAAAATCATCCATCTACCCATCCATTCATTTTTCTACATCCATGACTGCTACTAGTAAATCGTTGGAATGGCTGTGTTGGATCCTGTGTTTAAATGTTCAGTGAACCAATGCCACCATCATCACTGTGTTTTTTTTTTCACTTATTGTTCCAGAAATGTATTCAGAAGGCTTAATAATTCCTCTTTGTTACAGCTGGTATGATGCAGGTGTCCTGGCACATCCTCATTCATTCTGCTGCTGTCTCATTATTATTCGTATGAGAGAGCAGCAACCGGTTAATCTTGTCATCTTGTCATCTGCAGAATTTCACAGAATTACATTTAAAGCCTCACTTCTCTCTGTCTGATTTTATCTGTGCCCTACCCACCAGCGATTTCCTTTCTGTCTCTCCCCTACTTTCTCCCTCTCTTTCTTTTTTGGAAATTGGTTAAAAGATGTTAGTACATACATTAAATCCTGACAGAGGTTATTTAGGTTCAAGCTTTTGTTACACGACTAAGCGGCAAACGAATAGCTATTTAAACAGAAGAAAACATGTCTGATAACTTAATCCAAATCAAAGCAATCACCTGCACTAAATGTTTTCAAGACCACTTTCACTTGGTGTGATGATGTGCATGTGTGTAAGCGAGTGTCAGCCTTTTAAGAGTGCATTTTTAAGTGCATTTCCTACAAGCAAATTCAGCAGAGAAGAATACTATTATTTTTATTTCTTTAGTTGTTAAAAATTCAATTACAAATTTTGTTAGATTCCAGTGGTTGTTAGGCTGTTGTTTATCATGGTACAGTCTGTACCAGCTTGTGCACATGTGAGGGTTTCATGTGTATCAGCTCATTCCTTAGCACACATACCGTGATTTACCGTACAGCTGTAGCTGTGCGTCGATGCATGTGAGCTAATGTGTTTACTTGAATGTAGGTGTGTTTGCACGCAATCAGACGTTTTATTTCACCTGTTAAGTCAGTTCAGGGAATCTGAATTCCCTGCTGACAGCCTCAGCTGTTAGAACACTTGTGGCTCCTGTGCAAATTTTGCTGTCATCTCGTGACCATCTCGAGCTCTGCTTTTCTCCTCAGTGATTTTTGCCTCTTCATCTCTCTTTTTAAAAGATCACCCTTATCAGTTCTCATCCTGGCTTTATCTTCAGCCATCCTGTCGGCCTGTCCACACATGGAAAATAATTAAACAGGGGTAACTGAGGGCAAGGTCTATTTTTTTTTTTTTTTAAAGATTTTGGAGTGCTGCCATTACCATGTTTTCTGTGGTGTGGCTACATCCATTTAACATCCTGTTTGCCCATTTGAAATCCATTACTCGATTGTTCTCTCTCTTGCTGCATGAGACAGAATGAATCATATTTTCCACTCTTATTGATACTAGTCCACTGAACCTTGACTTGTTTGACTCTCTGGAACCTTGAAGCCATCTGCTGAAGCCATCAGATCCTCAAAGACACTTTCATGCTTATTGTTATTGTTGAAGAAACAAACTAAAATTAGAAAGAAAAATAATTTGGTGTTTAATGTAATAATATTTTTAAATGTGGACAAGACATAGTTGCAAATTGCCAGTGTTAAATATTTTCCTACTTTAAAATACTATATAAAATTATATCATCAAAAAAGAGTTTTTGGCCTTGAACGCTCTTGAGGGGAGGTGGCCTCGCTGAAAAATGTTTTATATGGACTATACTTTGGTAGCTCCAGTGGACAGTCAAATTGTTCTGCGGATTATCCAGAATGAGGGGGACGCTGTTCGTAGAAAGACCTTTGCTGATGATTTTTTAACATTTTTTTGTAGTCTGGGTGAACCAAACCTTTAAAGAGTAATTTAACAACAATGCAGCAAGGTGAGAAGATAAGCCACTGGAGATCAGAAAAAACAAGACTTTCAACTGCTGTCACATTATCCTTTAAAGATTGTTATTCTAATACACTGAGACAATGCGATGAAAGTACAGATACTTATCACCTGAATCTGCAGATTTAAAGAGCTTTATAGTGAGTTTAATCTCATTGTTTATCTGTTTGGCCTGCAACTCTTCTATTTTGGTTCGCACTCACCACTCTCATAGCGTTGTTTTTGGATGTAGCAAGCAGCTGTTTTCAGTGGAAAAGCTCTAAAAAAAATCCACTGAACACTGTCTGTCCAACACCAAACTGCAGACAGACACAATTAGCCACTAGCTGATGAACATAGTGGAGAATTTAGCAGCTAAAAAGTTAGTTAAGACCAATATCAGAGCTAAAGGAGAGTGAATATTGGACTAACATTTGCCAGAAACACAACTCCAAAACAATGAATGTTGAAAATGTGTCAATGTTGTGTTAACAACTTGTTTCCACAGCCCCACAGTGAAGAAAGTGAACATTTCTAATTGTGGTCCCCCTGTTCCCCAAAGGATCCAACCCGGAGGACCTCAGATGAATGGTCTGAAGGAAACGCATTCACTGTAGTAATTTTGGTTGGAGCATAGCTAGAAATTACATTAGGACACCAAAGTCTGTGTATTAATATAACTGGTAAAGATGTAAGTCATCCCATCCTAACAGGTGCAACAAAACTGAAAGGACATTGAGGGAGATGTCAATCATGCTCAGTCTGTGCACACCCACACAGTTTTGAGAAGAGCTTGAATCAGCCAAAATAAAACACCTGTGTGGGAGTACCAAGGCTGTACAGGGCTTTTAAACTCTTACTCTTTTACACACTGCAAAACTGCTCTGAATGACAAGGACACGTGTTTTCTATGTGGCCTTATTCTGTTCCCAAACTTTGCTGTTTATTTTTTTCTACAGGCTGAGGTAAAGTCATTTCAGAGGCTGTCACCGGATCCCTGAGCTGCATGTGGACCACATTGTAGTGTGACACCCATATGACTAAGCGTGATGCATCTGCCACATGCGTGTCAACGACTGCGTTCAGAAAGTGCCGCAGGCCACAAACCCCAGTGAGAGTCACCACTCTGAAATTAAAGTCCAACAGATGGGTTGGTGAGGGGTTCAATTCCACACTTCTACATTTTTAACAGAAACCCAGACAGGGAGGGTCTAACAGTGAAACGTCAGCCTTTAGGCTTTGGCTTCAGGCTTTGGCTAACAACAAGGGATTCGAATTATTAGTAAAAAGGCAGACATGCATTGCGTGTTGTTTCAGAGTTGTAGGTCTTAATTGTGGTCCGTCTCCAGTTGTGTTGTTACAGCAGATGATCACTGAACTTGTCACAGCGCAGGATGAGGCATGAATTACCGAGTTCACAGACTAAATGTTGAAGTTAAGTTGCGGTCGTCTAGAAAATAAAGCAGTTGAGCCTGGTCGGTGTCAACATCAACAAAACCACAAACCTCAAGGAGTGTGTGACTGTCTGCTTTTGAATTTGATCTGAGCACAGCAATATTATTCCTACAGCTTCAGTACCTCAGCTGTGCAGACCCGAATCAGAGAACATGCAGGACCAACACTCCCAGGCTGTACTAACCATGACTGAATTATAAATGTTTTTAAAGTCAGAGGAACTTTCTTTAGATCTCCAGTCTTGGCAGTGTTGTTCTTTCTTTCACTTTCAGACTCTTGAGTCATGTAAAAAAACGACCTCACAGGTCTATATGGTCAGAGGACTTGTAACTTTTGGATTTAACTGATGTGGAGATAGTTCATTTTAGCCAAGAGACAGTTTATTTGATTTTAATTCCACAGAACACAGAAAATATTGTCATGGCATCCAAATCACCCTGAAAGACTTGTGGCTATAATCCTTTAAGTTTCTTCAACTCTCTGTGTGTGGTCTTGGCTCTTTCTCACACAACACAAATTTCCCAAATACATCTCAGTATCAAAAGCAAACCAGACCGTTGTTTGGTTTTTGGAAAACCCATGCCAGCAAAAGCTTAGTCAGCAGCGTGTAGTCTGAGCTGGCCAAAAGGCTGAGGTCCTGGCGTAAAGTTGCACATACAACGCTATCTTCACAACACAGCCAATCATACCAAAGAACACAAGCTCCAAACCTCTGCAGCAAAATGGAACAATCAAGGACACTTGAAAAATGCGACCACACCTTCATTATCTATGTCCAATGCCAATGTTCAGTGCCAGTGCAGGAAACAGGGTGACCTTTATGTGGTGAGGCGGAATGTGAGGGTGAAGGTCAGGGTGGTGGATGCATGGGCATGTAGCACGTCAGACTTCCTGCTGGAGACCAGAGTTCGCATCCCACAGCAGATTAATGTTTGCCTACTTATTAACCGCAACCATTTATTAACCGTAGCTGCCGGACATCGTAGAAATTGTCTCATGCTTTGGGGACTGACATTACACGAACAGGGAACAATGCATCATTCTCTGTAGCGGAATTCTGAAACATGTCAGTTATCAGTTAAAAATTATACAACTGTCATAAAAAGTCATAAAGTATCTAGGTGTAAAAAAAAGGGCTCCAGGACCACAAACAGAACATTAGGCTTAAAACGCTGGCATTGAACCTAACAATGACAATGTCAATGTTCCTGCTGTCAGTGTTGCAAGCTCTTGATAGGGCTGCTTCAGGACAGAACCACAGTGACCAAAGTCATTATAATCCCACAGAAACTCACCAGATACACACTAAAATTGTTCTATGCCACCTACAGAATACAAGCAGACACAACTGAGAGACCTGACCTGTCCATAACATGTGAAAGGAACTCCGAAGTGTTCCTCCTGAATATGAGGCTCAGCCCTCAGTCAGAGACCCCTTGGCACACGGTCATTTAGGATTATTGATTTGGATTATTTTCTAAATATTGCATTTACACTCCTAAGCGTTTGAAAAGCTCTGCCCTTCATTATGTGCAGTCAGTTTGCTTTGTGGACAGTATGTGAACAGCAAGAAACTGTTTTTGCCACTGGCAGAAATTACTATTTTATTTGAACGTTTAAAACATATGTTTCTGATTATTCCAAGGAGTTTCCCTTGAACCAACATGGGGAAGTTATGTAATCTCATCCCCTAATGAAAAATAGTTTTCTTACCCTTTCTACACGCAGTATACCACATTCTTTTACTGTGAAATATACCGTAATCATTTTAGCAGTGTGATAAATACAAATCTGTGTGAACATTTGTTGATAAAAGCCAATGTGATCCCAATTTGCCTCAGAAAACTCATATGTGTGTGTGTGTAAGATCTAAAAACAAACCTAAGCTTATTTACTTATGGAAAGTTAATGAGACCACATTCCAGTGTGTTCAAACAAACCCGATCTGTGGCAAGACTTATTTTCTGAACAAATACGCTCAAAGTATTTCACCTTAGGGATTATTTTTAAATTTGTATTTTCTTTCAGACGACTGTAGGAACTGTCTCAATGCGACCATCCCTTCCTCCTTCCTTCCCTCCACCTTTTAGGTCTCAGTTTGGTTTACGTACGACAAAACATCACACTGCAAGCAAACAAAACATCTGGACAGGCCACGTACACACATGTGAAATTAACAAATGAAAAATATTAGTGCTGAACTAGGTCATTGTGATCATCTGGAAACCATGAATGGTCTAAAAAAAAATTTAAGATATTGGATAACTGGATTGGATAACTGAAACATTTAACTTGCTGGTGGCACTTGAGGAAATGTCAGTTGATCACCAAAGTCTTTAGGATTCATCCTCCGGATGCAATCCATCTACTATTTGTTGAGATATTTCAGTCTGGACCAAAGTGGTGGACTGACCAACCAACACCGTCACCAATAAAGCCATAATGGTAACATAGCTAAAGAAGCCAAACATTCACTTGCACTTCACCTTGGGCTCTGAGGAACTGAAATTTTACATTTTATAGAATCAACAATTAAGAAAATAATCAAAAATAATAGTAAACAGATTGTTGTTGCCCTACAAAGTATAGTCTGCCCCTGTCTACTCTGCTGCTCTTGCTGTGTCCTCAATAAATCTCCTTGATTCATCAGTATTCATGACATTGTGTGCCAGAGGACATCTGGTTATAAACACAATGACGCTTGTAATGATCCAGTCTTGGTCACCTGGTTACACTCCACTGCTTCATATTACCCTGCTACATGCTGCTGCCCCTGTCTGGTTTTCAGATAGAACTTTCTAATTATAGTCGTCTAGTTGTCCCCAGACACAAGGTCCTGGAGGGAGATCAGGTGTTTGAGAGAGGGACAGTGCAACTGGGTTAAGACTAAGGCAGCGTGACAGCTAATTACAAGGCTATACCAGATTCAGTGTCCTACTCAAAGGCCTGAAAGACCCATCTCCGGCCTCTAGCCAGTGATCTTAGTTACAGGACTTCTTTCTTCTCTGCACTTCTGCTGCTTGAGGAAAACTACTTCATCTATCCTTATTTTTTCTGATTAACTGATTAAAGGGGAATACTACTATGAATATATGTGTGTAATGTCTTCATGCATGTGGAAGACATTACATGTCCTCTCCCCCCCCCCACCCCCCACACCTTTTTTCTGTATCTAATTTGCATAAGATACAGAAAAGCTGCAAATTCACTGGATTAATGTGAACTTAAAACTGTTTGCCATTTTTAGTTTCTGGAAACTGGTGTCAATAGAACGGCTTATCACTGTGAGAACAGCAGTTTTCTCAAAGTCCCAGGACCGCTCAAGAATCATCAACCACAATCCACCAACATGGTATCAAGCACACTGTTGAGAGGGGAATTCGACACAGTGTGTGTGTGTGTTTGTGCGTTTACGTGATACAGTAGTAGTTTTTAGCTCAGTGGGGTCTATTCTCGGAGGTCTTTCATGCTGTCCCCTGCTGTGGAGTGTGAGTGTGAGAGTGTGAGGAGGATCTATATTCTCACACTGTCCCTGGCCCTCAGCAACTCTGAGTCCAAAGCCAGGTCAGCTTTCAACTTCCTCTGCAGCTATCACAACAAAGGCCCGCTGGCTTACTGACACTGAGTTATCCCAAGTTTAGACCATTGAGGCAACAACACGCGTGTATGTGGGCTGTCTGATATCACATATCACGCACAGCTATCAGCTAATGCCCTTAATCAAACACAGGAGTTTGCGCACTTTCAGCGCTGATGGAGAAGTGATGCTCCAGTCGCGTCCAAGATGCGCACTGCGACTTTCTGACCGTTTGACCTTGCCACCGTTTCTAGAGCTCAACCAGCTCTCTACAATCGGCAAGAAAACATAAACATCTGCATTAACAGAGTTGCCCTGAATAGAACAACGTGTGCCCCGCCCCTCTCCCGAGCTCAGTATTTTTGGCAGGCCGTGTCAGCAATCTGAACATCGTCTTTTACTTTACTTCACTAACCCCGACGCATGAGAAACGCAGACTTACCCTCATACAACCGGCCTGCGATGCCCTCACATTTGAGCAGCACGTCGGTGCGGAGGTCGAAACGTTCAGACATGCATTCGTCTGTTTTTTCTCTCGCCTCGTTCTCTCGCAGCAAAACTCAACTCAACGATCCGCATTCGTGGGGTTGGCACAGAGAGAAGAGCTGCAGAGCTGCAGGGGGTGGGGGTGACGGGATGGGGTTGGGGGGGTGGCGGTTCTCTGACTGGTCCAGATTCAGACAAATCGCAGGCCAGCTGGTTACTTTGGATTTTTACAAATGGATCATAATCCCTGTAAAACATGCGTCACAGTCCAAAGCCAGATATTGGGTCAAAGAGAGCGAGGACATAGTGACCCGAGTCAAAAGGTCATTTTTTCATACAGCAAATCACTCAGACTCTGTAAGACCAGCACAACTGACACTGTCAGGAGATGTAATGGATCAAGGGCTTAGCCACATGGGTCCTGACGCAGCAAAGGGGGACTGATCTGTGTATTCATTTGCTTTGCTAAATGTGTTTTATCACCTGGGTTTGACTGGTAATGTGTGTGTTTCAACCGAACATTGATTGAACACAGTGACAGTAGACCTAAGTCATGGGGCAGGTGGTCAGGGTGGATGGTGGATGCACAGAACTCAGCACTCGAATACAGGGGACCAGGGTCCTCATCCTGCAAAAAGAAAAACACCTGGGTCAAAGTTATGGAAACAGTGTGATTTTGGTTCTTTGTTAATAAAGCAAACACATCCTGTCTCATGCTTCAGGTTATTGTTGGCTTCTTGTGGTATTAAACCAAGCCCACCACCAGTGCTTTGAACACCTAAACACGACCATTAAAAAAAAGTTCTGCCATGCTTTAGTTGCTGAGAGCGTGTAAACATTTTGTGACACGGCAGATATATAAACTGACACAGCACAAACAGTGCCTCAACTAGCAGACAAAAAGCTCATTAAAACAAGAAGTTCAAGTTGAGAAACCCATCACTCGCAATACAGTAGTGTTTGTTTGAAGTCTTGTGGTGCGGAGACAGCAGGTGGGTGATTGGATCTCATTCTTGTGTTCCTATCTGGGGACAACCTGAAGATCATTTGTCATCCCTTAACATCATTATGGTAATGAGAGAGGAAGGGAGTCCTGCAATACATTGAAAAAAAGGAAGAGGACAGATTAGAGTTTCATTATTGATTTTTCTTAAGAACCTCACTGTGGGGATCTTACAGCAAACTCAGCCTTCCTCTGACAGTCCACCATGAGATAGAAAGACTATATTTTACAAGCTTGTGTCCCATTTTTCGCTTATGTTCTTAGCTTAAATCATTTAGTAAACCCACACTGTGTATAAATAAGGCAACAGATGACAAGCGAGGCTTCGCTTGAGCCAGTAATCAGATCTGTAAAGGACAAGCATGTGGGGGTATGTGAGGAAACAACTGTGTTGGAAATCTTCCCACAGCCAGAACTGCAACAGCGGCATCTCTTGTTCTCTCTGCTTTTAATAGCCGAGCTCCTCACCTCATGAAAGGTCCAGCGTGTGATTTATATGTCCTGGGATTAGCAATAGAAAGTAAACAATAAAAGCAAATGCATCATCTGGCCTTCCTCAAGGTTTTTCCATGAAATAAACTGTCTCTGAGTTTACACCATGGATCTAAAGCATCTACTGCAAGAGTGTGAATAGATGGACTGTAATGTAAAAACAGACTCAAAAACATTATTTTCATTTTCCTGTCTGACAGTATCTCCTCCGTCTGACTCCCACATTTAAACAGATGTTTGAAATGACTGAAAACAATATGAAAATAACTGCTGTAACGCCCTGCTTGTATAAAAATGTATTTCCACTGCCCAAGATCCAGCCTGGAGGTGTGTTGGTGTGCATGTGTTTTTCAGCTTGTAGAGAATGACTGCCAGATGTTTGCTGTCCTCCTCCACACCAAATCCAACCCATGAGGACGATCCCTGTCAGATCTCCTCCTCCATCCATCTCTTTGCACCAGAAACTCCTCTGAACTGCCTCCATCCACACCTTGGTGTACATCTGAATTCCGCTCAAATACTTGAATCTGGCTCAGACCTGCGCAGAAACTTTTTTCTGGGCGAGTTTGTGAGTAACTCGATGACCCAGTTATGCAACCGAGGGCTAGTGGAATTCCTGCCAATTGCTGAGTACCAGCGAAATTCTTCGTAACAGGCTGTATGTGCAAAATGTCACTTTTCACACAGAGAAAAACGGCCAGTGTTACCCCTCTTCTCCTGTGTTATGAGACACTGCCTGACCCACATAAAGAAAATCCCTCCAATTCCCTTGACTAAGTTTCACATTATTTAACTCCACAGAAGATTAACCTCTTGCCCTGTTTTCTTTTTTTTTTTTTTTTCAGAAAAATGTGCTCAAAATTTGCTCAAATGGTTATAGTCTGGGTCAAACACATAAGAATTAAGTCTAGTCTAACAACATACTCTAGCTCAGGGTAGTTTGGTCTATAATTTTTATTTTTAATTTTATATGATTTGAGCAGGTCAGAGCAGCAGAGGATCTTATAAACAAATCATCTGATTAGATCTGAGTCACTGAATCCTCATTAATGCTAGACATGAGCTGACATGTGGGAAACTGTTCCCAAGGATCCAGGGGTGTTTTCTGGTGATCCTGTGTCTTTAGGGGTGGTTGCATAACCAGATTAGAGTAGTTGGTTTTAGGTTTGGGGGTCACTGAGGCCTGATTAGCTCTTTAGCTTTACAATCTAAAATCTAAATCGCCTGAAGCAGCTTCCCAAACACAGAGATTCCTGAATGAGCTCCTGTTCTGTGTGAGATTTTGAGGCCACCTGGGAGCGATCCAAGTTGAGCTTTTTAAGGCCTTCACGGTCCCACGACTAGTCTACAAAGTCATGGTGGAATGACTCAAAACATGGCGATGGTGTGAATGTAATTTTGTGGCTGCTATTCTATGAAACTGAAAAGTAATTAATAGCTGAAATAAAGTCTTTGAACAACAGTAGACCTACTGCCTGGGAACGAGAGCTTTGGACAAAACACAAAGCCTGTGGTTAAAACCTTTGCAGAAGCAGCTCCTTGACCTGAATTTGCAACCAGATGTGCAAAATGTCATGATGGTAACTTGCTGCGCTTCGTTAATAACTTACAAACACTTTTTTTTCTGTGATAAAAACACATTCAAGGGGCAAAAAAATCTTTCTCTTGTTATAAAGTTTACCTCATGTAAGAAAGCAGCAGTTTGTGTAGACTCTCTCTGACTGGCCGGATGGATGCATAGAAGCTCCTGCAGTGCCACCTACTGGTAAACCATATTCCTCTCAAAGAATCAGACAATTTTTTTGTGGCAGCTTTCCTACAGGTTTGTGAAGTTCAAAGTGCTTTACAGATGACTGGCAAGTTGATAATAAGACAGTTCAAATGTATACAGTGAAAAAAAAAGATTTAGGAGATAATAATAATTTGTAATAATAATCTGTTTCGGGGACTATCTGACTTCAGGAATGAAGACATGATGCCAAAGTAAGCACCATGAATGCAAATATCAAACAACACAAACATAAATAACAAACCAAAATAAAATAACTGGTAACAAACAACTGTCACAGTAGTGTCTGATAAACGGAGTTTCTTAATGACAAACTCCCACAAGATCAACTTATTAGTTATTGAACAATTCAGCAGCCAGGTGTGAAAGTGCTCATTTTTTTATTTGTATAAGACAATCCGCTGCTGAAGTGGACAGAAAACCTGCTGTATAAAACCTTACTTGATAAATCGTGGTTTAAGAGTGCTTCCTGTCCCAGTCTGTTCTTGGCTAACTTCTGTATAACTTCTGCAAGTCAGAGCCAAACCAGCCAAACAACACACAGATTTAACACCATTCAAATGATGTACTGTAAAAAGGAATAATGACAGAGACACTGTTTATTTTCTTGATGTTAAAAGCAGTGTTATTACCCAAAAATGTAAGAGTTTACTTAATGACTGAGTAATGCTTTCCCTTCAGAACGAAGGTCATGTCAACAGCAAGGAGGAACATATTGTAAACCTCAGGTCCCGTATTTATCAAACTGCTAACAGTGAAATGTTTTGTTAGGTCAAAGATAAAAGTAAAATACTTCCCTTTTTGTCCCAATCACAAACTTATGAAAAAATGTTTTTAAATCAAAATTCAACTTACAACTTAAAAGCAGTCTTAAATTTAAGAAAGGTTGAGCACACACCTTCTGAGATGTGTTTTGGAGTGACTGTGCAACATATAAGGAGAAACAATAACTATAATTTAAACTAAGGTAGTTTTAGCCAACTCTTTGCATTTGCCAGGATGTTACACCACTTTTTGTTTGCAGCTATCGGGGGTACAAACAACACAAATACAACTAGCCTTGGTTTTAGCTTGTTATGCATGCCCATGCATCTTCATCGTCTGCACTCATCAGTAAGTCAACAAATTGTCTTCATAACTTTTTATGATGAAAACCAGCTGTAGAATTTGTTTCCTGCTCCAGTTTGGTTTTCTTTTGAAGAGGATGTTAAGTATTTTCACACAAACAAATTTAACTTTTTAAAAAATGAAAGCATCTCTCTCAGTAAAAGAATTTTTTAGAAGAATGAAGAATATGGCAGATGTAGGATAAACTGCTCTGAGCATACGTTATTAATAATGTGATCACTGAGGAGCTGCTCTTATATTTTTGTTAGTATCTCAGTGGTCACAGGCAAGGAAGGTTTTACTCCTAGTGTAAATCTTAGAAGTTTGATAAATATGGGCCCTGGTGGATGGAAAAGATAAAAAATAAATCAGTATTTCTGAGTGTGAGTTCTTAAGTGATATTTCAGGTGTGCACTCTGTAGAAATCCTTTACCGCAAACATCACAGCGGTGTGGCCTCTCTCCTGTGTGGCTTCTCATGTGCTTCCTCAGATGGCCGCTGTGGGTGAAACTTTTACAACAGTAAGAGCAGCAGAAAGGCTTCTCGCCTGTGTGAATCCTCATGTGTATCTTTAAATCTCCTTTCCGGCTGCACTCTTTCCCACAGATATGGCAGCGGTGCAGTTTGACCCCAGTGTGGCTGGTCATGTGCTCTGCCAGAGTGGTGGTGCTCTTGCACGGTTTACCACACACTTGGCAACATTTTGAGCTCCTGTGCGATTTAAGGTGCACGTTAAGACTTTCGGTGGGCTCTAAGGTCTTTCCACACACAGCACAGAGGAGACCTGAGTCCTTTGAATGTATGCGAAAAGCATGATTTACCAAGTGATGACTGGAGGAAAAAGATTTGTCACACAAATAGCAACGATAGTCAGGGGCAACTGAATTTAAGTGAAGTAACTCAGTGGACTCTCTGGAGGTGATAACTGGAGTCTGTTCTGTCTGTGTTTGGTCTGACATAAAACTTGGAGAAGGTCTTTCATTTTCCCTCCCGTCCTGGATCTTCTCATTTTGAATCAGACTTTGTGAAGAGGCAGATGAGGCAAAAGGTGACCGTACAGTTTTAATTTCTTGCAGCTCCTGAAACTGCTCCTCACTTTCACTGTATTGAGTCTGAGGTTGCAAAGACGGTTTTGTGTCCTCCTGCTCTTGTTTCTCCCAAACACATGAATGAGGTAGGTGTAACACATCAGCATCCTTAAAGCCTCTAACCTGTTCTTCTTCTTCTTGCTGACCAGCCCAGAGCTCCTGATCTTCCTCTTTAATGTGTTGAGCCTCTGGGCCCCTCTGATCGGCACTGAGCCTCAACTCCTGCTCACAGTGATGCTGCTCAGGTGGTGTTTCCTCTTTACAGATGGACGACTGAGAGATGTCTAGAAAAAAAAGTGTGTAGTGAGAGTATAGGTATTTAATTTATTTTTATCCTGCACTGATGGATTTTTGAAAACAATATCACAACTACAATATCTCAACATGATACTTTTGTGTAACTCTGCTCTAAAGATTAGGGGTGCTGTGTTGACCCAAGTTACGTAACAGAAGACTGTAACCTTATTGCTTATTTAAACTGAAAAATCTAAGCATTTGGTGGACAAGTTTTTCACAGAGATGGTATATTGTCTCTTTTTTATTGTCCATTATTTTGTCTATTGTCTCTACAATAATTGTGATGTGGCTGATATTCAAGTTCAAGTTCAAGACTGATATTAACTTATCAACAATAACTTGGTATCAGTGTTTTAGTAGCTGCACCGACATGATAAAGAAATGTTTGAGGTAATTTAAAACAGCTCCACCATTACATAGTTTCTGCACTTGACATATTTTCAAAAAACTAATTTAATTGAGCCTTACCAAAAATATAAAGTGACATAAATAGATAAATAAATAAAATAAAAAACAGAAAACAAGTCAATTCATCATTTTCAATGTTTTTTTAACTCTCAAATATAGATATCTGTGTCAACTTCATGTCAATCGTGGTCCATCAAGTTAATAGGAAATTTTCTTATTGCCAACACTGTTTAACATTCATTATTAATAGATAAACCTATTAAAGGTTTGAATAATTGATTAACTTCAGTGCTATTTGAATTAATTCAATTTCTGAGATTCCTTCAGCATCAGTCAATTTAAATACATCAAGTCGGCTCTTGTTACTTGTGATGGGTTTATAATCATTAGATTTACAGTTTATAAAACTAATGACACAAAAAAGAAAAAATAAATAACACAACACTGACACGTAACGTAGAGATAACGCACCTTTGTCTTATGCTACAATTATTCTTGTCCACTCTGACAATAACAAGTGTAAATAATAATAATAATAATAATAATACCTTTTTTGTGGTTGGACACAAACTCCAGCAGCAGACCTCTGAGCCGCTCAATCTCCTGTTTAGAGCTTGAAGCCTCTTCTTCATATTTCTCTATCGTCTGTTCAAACACCTGAAATATTTCCTCGGCGGCAGCGGTCAGTCGCTCCTTCACGAACGCCCTGAGAAGCAGCGGAGGAGACATTTTCATATCACCGGACGGCAGGATTTTACGGAGTCCGTTTTCTGCGGTGTTAGCTGTCGGGCTAAGGAAGTAACCAATAAACAAACCACAGGACGCATGTCAGAGATCTGCTGCCTCCTGCAGGACTACTATGTAAGTACAATCAGGAAAATGTACTTAGTGTATTAAAAGTAAAAGTACTCCCTGAGTGTTATACTGTTATCTGTTATATCATTATAATATTGGTACTCATGCATCAGTGTGTAAATAGCTTTTTACTGTAGTAGTTGGTTGAGGTGCAGCAATTTTTAATTATTATATTTAATTATTCTGTTTAGGACTGCAGCTAATGATTATTTTCACTGACAATTATTTTCGACTATTTCGACTTTTAGAACTCCAACTGTCAGATATATGTAATGAAGGAAAAAGTACAGTGTTTCCGGTGGTATAGAGGTATAAAGTTTCATGAAAAGACCTAAGTACAAGTACCTCAAACCTGTTCTTAAGTACATTCACTCAGGTACCGTATTTACGTCCAACACCAACAAATAACACAAATAACAAGTTCAAAATCAGACAATAAGAAACGTCACATAGGCATTCAGCAGATCTAACAGACAATATGAGGAAGCAATACAGACATTTGTGAGGGATGGAGGGAGCAAATAACACAGTGATGCAAATGCAAACATTAAATTCCCACACTCTCATTTCTGATAGAGACCTCAGACTGAGGCCTCGTCTCCTCTTAAAAAGGCCCTTCTTCAGAGGAGCCCGAGTCGTGACCTGTGTTCGCTGCTCCCTCCGCTACCTCTTGTCCACCCACTTGACCATCTGTCCCACGCTGAGCTCAAAGGAGATGAAAGGACAGTCGTGATGTGAGCTGTACCTTGGCACTGTGCACCTCCATCTGCAGCAGGTACATAAAAGGCACAAACAACAACAAGTCTGCAAAAAAGAAAAAAAAAAGTTAAAATGACAAAGAATTAATGGCTCATCAGAATTTAATTTCTGTTGTTTTGACAAACAACATTTTGTATTCTGGGTTCAGAAAATCGACAGGTTTTATTGTTTTATGTTGCCCCTCAGAATGGAGCCATCATAAAGGAAGGAGTGTAACCATGTTAAACTGGCTCAAATTTAGGTGCAGAAGTTATAGTCATAGTGCTCCATGATGTGGGCAGGAGGGCACTTGCATGCATTTTTTATCACCACCAGAGGGAGTCAAATAATTCAAGATACAACACATCTAAAAACAGCTTCAAGTTTAAAGCTTCACAACGTGTTGTAATCAAATGCCTGTGGCCCACTGAGGGAAAACACTGCAATATTGTTGAGTCCAAAATCTATTGTTTGGTCAATAACATAAAATCTACTGTGGTTTATGTGCTTGTGTTTGAAAATGGCAACTGTGACAACTTCGCATACTTAAATATAAAAATTTGTCTACATTTTCATATGTGGAGTAGTTTGACCCTGACGGATTAAGTGGTAGAATAATAAAGAAAATAAAAGAATAATGCCTCGGGTAATGAACCATTTTTTTGAATCAGGTGTCGAAGCTCTAACAAAGCCTCGATCAGCCATCACTACTCCAGTCATCAATGGAGTTTTTTGGTAAGGACTGGCCTTCGCTCACGGTGCTGCTGTGTGTCCCACAATACAACATTGCACAGTGACCGAGTGATTTTTATTTTTTACTTTTATAGCTGTTTGTCAACTTCTTGTCGGTAAGCAATAGACTTGATGGAAAGGGAACCTGATCTCATCTTTGTGAAGGAGTACTTAAAAAAAAAAACCCCAAAACAAATCATTGAAATCCTGATAGTTTCTGTGATTTAACTGCATTTATTCTAATTTAACAGTTGGAGTTTCTGAGGACAGCGTGCTTTATAGATCTGTTGATGAGCTGTGAAATTTACATTACGTCTGTATCTGTAGAACACATCTCATGAATGTACCAGAACTATTTCAATGTTTCACAACACAATATACACCACCGCCACTGTGCTCAGGTGTTTCAGGGGTTTGTTTTAGACACTTGTGCGCATGTGCGAAGCGTCTAACGTTGCCGTGGAGTGAGCTCCTGCAGCGACGCTGAAGTACGTTTACAATTCGAGAGTTAAGGGGAAAGTTAAGGGGAATAGTAACTGACACAGAGCGACCAGACCTCCATTTGCTGGTCCACTTATTTGTTAATGGGCGTTAGACGTCCTCATCAAAGCCTTTGGTTTCTCTGAGTTAATCTAGTCCAGATTTGTATAAGTAGTTTAATCTAGTCTAATCCAATGTGGTCTGGATGGGTAAAAGGCTGTGAAATAAATAATTCCTTTCTCCTTTCCCCAAATCAAATAAAGGTTTTTACAAATCTAAAACGTGCTTTTAAAAAGTCACCCTGATAATGTAGTCCAGATTTGACAAGTCTCAACATAGCGGTTTGGTTCAGTGTGGTCTGGAGAAAACTAACTACAGCACTTTTAGAGCAAAATTTGCTTTAATAAATAACATAAAGGTGTCATAAATCTGACAGTGGGTTTCAAACTGCGTTAAGGCTTTAATCAGGATGTCTGGTGGATCATGAATCGGAGAACCGGTCGCTCAGTGATGTGATTTGAGTCTCCCTTAACTGTCGAACCATAAGCGGACTTCGGCGCCTCCCCCAGTCCTCTGCCTCAGCTGTCTCCGCTGCGGCGCAGCACCGTGCGAAAGGGCGCAGGACCGCACTGAGGCAGGGACCCAGCTGAAATGTTGGAAAGTGGGATTCAGGACGCCGCAGAGGGCAGCGGCGGCTCGCCGAAACAGCCCCCACCGCCGCCGGACGTCGGCAACAAAGTGGACGTGGTGCTGGGGGCTCAGTGGGGCGACGAGGGGAAAGGAAAAGTTGTGGATCTGCTGGCACAGGACGCCGACGTAGTGTGCAGATGTCAGGTTGGTTAGCCCCCCCCCCCCCCCCACCGACCCCCGCGCTCTCCATTCACTCGTTAGGCGTCCGTTCCCGGTTAAGTTAGTCGGCGGAAATCGCGCGGCTAACGTCCAGCGAAAAACCACCGGCGCCTCCGCGGTGTCAAGCTCGGTGCGAGACCCGGAGAGCTAACGACAGGTCTGCTAGCTTACGAGCCATCTCAGTCGGTGTGTTGTACCCAGTGTTTTGCTAATGTCACCTTGAATTCCTGCTAGCTGCTTAGCTCCTCACATCTTTAATGCTGCCCTGAATCGTGTCCTGTCGTGTGCACATGACAAGGTGGCTGGGGGTACCTGTGTTTGACCACAGTGACCAGGTGCATCACTTCGGACCGGGCTTCACCGGCCACCATTAGTGCGTGAAAGCAGTTAACCTCACTAGCAAACAGGGACTCGACTAATGCTGGCAGCAGGTTGGGTTTTTTTGTATTCATTCTGGCTGAACAGTTCATTACATAATAAATTTAATTAATCAGAGAGTCATGTTGATATTATCCTGCATCATCTGGGACTGGGGTAATTGCTGAATCCTGAGGCTGTATTAGCTCCTTTACAGTCTGAAAATGCACTATTTACTTAAGTCTCTTGTAAACTACCATTCATGGTTTTACCATTGGTGAATAAATGAAATACTTTACACGTTATTAAAACATCAAAATGTACATTTGTTGTAATACATTGTCAATTTTGAGTTTGTCAGTTTTAACCATTTCAGCCGATTATTAACTTGTCTTTGCGCTGGGATGTTTTGCCATTTTTATTTAGAACAAAAAAAACCATGGGCTGATTCTGTATTTAGACAAACCCATACATATATATCTACATGCACCATACACAATGTCCTGCTTTGGGGAGCCCCTACACACACCACCTTATCATTTGTGACAGGCTGGGAGGGGGCATGACAACTGAGCACATACAGTACATGCGTTGATAACATACACTTAACTATGTTCAGGGTGCACTAACACATGTTGCTTCTGGCCAAAGCCAATCTCACACCAGGATTCAAGGGGTGTGTGCAGTGAAGTTTCCTCTTAAATGGATTATGAACAATTCTCTGTGGGTCACAAGAAGTATGACAATTGCAGTATGTATAAAGAGATCTGTAGATGATTGTCCAGCTGACAGCGAGTTGTTAATCCCCTTCAGTGTTTCAGCACATGAAATGATTGTGGTTGTTGTTATTTTATCTTATCAAGCTGTAATTTTAGTAATATCCACATGGCCCCTCTGCTAACTCTGGACTTATCTGGACTCAGTGAGCTCGTGGCTCAGTGCTTCCACTCCTGGTGCTCTGTGTTGAATGTGCATGCGCTCTGGTGTCCAATGCAACAGATTGGAGACACTGAAAGTCCATGAGTTGTTGTCTTGGACTGGTGGCTTTCTCTGCTCTTTTCCCACTGATCTCCCTAAACAGGGATAGGTGAGACAGAGCAGTAGAAGGTGGACTGCTTAAAATGTTTAAAAAGCATCTGCTCTGATGGCCTAGAGCCACATCTACTCCAAGAAAGCTGAAATCCAGGCAGCCTGTAGAGGACTGGTCATATTTGGTATCTGATGTACACACAGTGTGTTCAGTCAACCTGTTGGGACATAAAACAACAGTAACCTTATGCTTTGGCAGTAGTTAATGTCTGGGCAACAAAATATATTTGTGAGCAACTCAGCCGAGTTCAGTTTTGTTGTGTGTTTGTGCAGCAATGGGGAGTACTTCCTATTTTTGTTGCCTAGACTTCAAAAAGTCACAGCTCTGTGGCTCTAATTAGTTTCTGTTGACACTTTGCCTGCTGTAGAGTCTGTGCATGAACTGTGGTGTTGTCTCCTCTGAGCGGGGGAAACACAAACTGACCCATGCTGAAGCAAAGCAGGCAACAATGTTTTTGCAACCTTTGTACTACAAATTAGGTTGTCAATACTTTATGTTACTGCTTTGACAATATAGTTTGAGTAAGTGGGAAAGCTCTGGTTTCCATTCAGTCAAATTTAAACCTGCAATACATCCAGCAGTTATAGGGCAACATAATAATTTACATGCAGCTGTGTTTCTGGACACCTGATGAATGTAAGTCCAAGATTTTCTCTCTCTTTTTTTTTTTTTTAGCTCTGTTTTGGTCTCTACCAACTTTTAAGAGAAGTATGTAGCTCTTTAGCTGCTAAATGCTCCACCGTGTCCACTGTGCAGATTGATTTGAAAAGCTTGCTAATTTGCCTTCATTCAAAATTTCATCCTTTTCAGCCTTTTCCCTTCCCTATAACTGACCGACCTCAGGCACTTCCCATCAGAATCACCTGTGCTTAGTGCCAGTAGGTAAGCTACGCTGACATTTAAGGCTGCAACAAGCAATTAGTTTTATTATCAGTTAATTTGTTGATCATTTCTCAGATTGATTGATGGTCTATAAAATGTCCTTGTCTTGTTTTGTCCTATCAACAGTCCAAAACACCCCGCTTTCTGGCAGTGGTCCTGCACAGCGTCCCCTCCATTAACTATAGTGTCTGCGTGTACATTAGTTGGGGACTTGTTGATGTGTGAGTGAGTGCTGAAGTGCTGATGCTGTTCATCTTTTTATAAAACCGGCTTTGCCAGCAGTCTTTGCTCGGTGTTCCTTACAGTCCAAACCTCTAAGATCCTAGAAGTTGTAGCTGCTATAAGTCTCAGGAGACTGATGCCAGGATAGTCAGTGCTCATTATTGTGAAATATCATATATCCATATCATGCTTCACCATGTTAAAAAAAAAAGAGAGAGAGAGAGATGGTATGTTCCATGAACTAAACTAAACCAGGAGATCCTTGAATATCCTTTTGGTGTGCTGGTCGGCCACGGCAAGCAATTTAACTATGTCGCCTTGGACTCTGGAAAAGTATAATTGGTATTTTTTTAATATCCTCTCACATTTCAGACTCAAAATAATGAATTTATCTTAAAAATAAGCTGGAGAGGTCAAAGCATCAGCCAGAAACTGGAGCAAAGTTGCCAAACTTGATACGAAAATTTTAATACAAAACACTAAAAACTAGTAGTAATTGCATCGCATTCCAAGAGCCACCTTTCTGCTTTGGAAGGAATTCAGGGATTCTCCTTCATATTTTTTCTTCAAACCCTTCATACTTTTATTGGCCCGTATGGATGCGAAATTGGTTTTAAATTGCATTTATAATGGTCATAAAAGGTTTTAAAAAGTCCAAGATCTAACTTTTAACCTGCAGAAACCCTGCTAGGAGCACACAGTATGTGAAGGGCTGTGAAACAAGATCATCAGGTTTTTCACTGCCAATAGGAATACCTTTCTTGATGTTTACACTGTGGATTTAGTCTGTGTTGAATTTGCCTGCCAGGAGACACTTTATTTTCCATGTGTTGTGTCACAGTGATACATGGTTTCATGGAAGCACATTAAATCTTAGCCCTTTCACTGGACGTTTTGGTAAATGGAGTTTGTTTGCAAAGATCTTTCAAGATATACTTGTTTAAAAAGGTCAGATATGGAATTTTTAAGGCTGATGCTTATTTCAATATTTTTATTTAAAAAAATCTGATAATTTATTGGCAGATATAATTTTTTTAACAGAAACAGTCAGACGTTAGCCTTCATTCTGAAAAGACACTGTACTAACTTTACACATTTGGAACATTATTTATATATAGATATAGATATATAGAAAACACACACACACACACACACACACACATGTATATGAGGGTTTTTTTTTTTTTTTTTTTCTGATATTATTTAAAGAGCACAGGTGGTTGCCAACATCGGGTCTTGAATTTGAGCTCTTGAACCTATACAGCAGGAGGCGGTTTCTGTTTTCACCATGGCACCGTGCTGCTCAGAGACACAGTGTTATACACAACACATGTTTGATACGGGACAATGAAGAGACATTCAATCTGGCTGTCTTTGACGCAATTGTAGTAGTAAACTACACCAGACTTCATAGAAACCTACGTGGTAAATAGAGCTGCAAAGTTTAGTTAATTAATCAATGACTAATCGATTCTCATGACTGAGACATTTTAGCCATAATAGTAACCCACGTCTACCCTCTCATACCAAAGCAGGAGATTGTTAGACCCATGTTAATCCTTGGTCAGGAGTAAGGTCACAGGTCCAGATCAGGTAACATGACTTGATTCATTAACACCGTTTTTTCACAGATCCTTGCTTTATTCTGAAAAAGTTTGTTGATAAACTTGCATGTCAGACCCCAGTGATGTATTTTTCCCTACTTTGGAAGTCTTATTGCAGAAGAACACAGTGGATAATCACTGCTGCCATAGCAGTTCACTAACCACGGTGAAGAGCAGGCGATTGAGTATCAGAAGCTGGGTTTCTCGTGATGGGAATAAGAGGCCAATCATGGGACTGTATGAGAACCAGAGTTAGGTTCGGTGGGGGATGGGATGGATCGTAAAAGTATCTAAAAAGGAGAGGCATCTGCCCCCCCATCTGTTCCCCCCTCTCCACCTTCAGGGAACTGCTATGGCCAGGAATAACCCCATGTGGTCAAAGCACATGTTGGGCCTGATTTATATCCACAGGCGACGGGGTTAGGAACACATCCTGGTCACGTGACAGACTAAGTTGAAATGGCACCTCAGGTAGTGAGCAGTGACGCAAGCTGCAGAGGCATGAATGGATCTAGAGCTGCGTTATCATCACAGCAAAAAAATATGATACCTAAAATACTCTCCTTCGCTCATCTGTCCCTTCCCTTCTCACCTCTGCTGTTTGTTTGTGCTTTGCTTGTGTTCGTTTCACTGCAAAATTCATCCTCTGTTATTTTTTTTCCCCCATCTCTGTGTTTTTAAGTTAAAGAGCAGCAGACGATGCTCTCTCTGAATCTGAAATGTAAAGGGGAACGTAGACCGGAGGACTCACTGGCTCCACTTTTGCATTTTTATCTCCATTGTCATCTGGGCTCAGTCATGCTCAGGCCTGTTTGCAGCAACCACATTAGCACCCAGCAAACACATATTGTCAGTGTTAAATACAGTGTTTAGTCTTGTGTTTCAAAACTTTGTTCCCACTGAGCAGTGGATATGTTCTCCTATTGAAACTAAATCAATGTAAAGCCGTGGCCCTGTACTGAGCAGTTGTTTTTAGCTGAACAAGAAGTAATCTTGCCAGGTCCTGTCATTTGGGGCTTACTCGGATAATAGCAGGTGAGGCAGATAGTTAATAATGTCAGTCACGTATTAAAGTGAACACGTCATTTCTTCAGCTACATGTCCTTTGTTAGAGGCTTTGAGGCCGCGGTTCTTGACAGGACATGTCCTTGTTTTTGGGTGTAGTAACTAGAAGATTATTCCCATCATGTTAAAGCCACAGTACCAACACTCCATTTTACATTTGTCAGTTAGTTCACACTGGACTGAGACCTTAACTTGAGATCTGAGTGCATAGTGAGCAGGAGTCTCTAAGCAACAGCACAGAGTAGCAGGCATACAGTACCAACACACACTGGCCAGCGGTTTGTATATTTGCTTGTTGCTACTCGCCAAACTATTCGCCCTGCCTTCCAGCTCCGCCAAACAAAGTTGCACAGCCTCCATTAGTCTCATGCCTCTCTGTGTTTCTGTTTGTGTCTCTCCTCATCGCTCTCTGTCTCTTCCCTGCAGGGAGGCAACAACGCAGGACACACAGTGGTGGTTGACTCAGTGGAGTACGACTTTCACCTCCTCCCCAGCGGCATCATCAACCCCAAGGTCACTGCCTTCATTGGTGTGTAATGTGCACAGATGCAAGCACACAGAAACACATAAATTCAACATCACATTTGTGCTATCCACACACACACAAACACATACACGCACACCATTTGCTCTCACACAGTTCCAAGGCCGTCGTTCCTTCTTTCCTCGCTATTTTCTTGAGACTCCTTTTAGCTCGTCATCGCTGTTATAGCCTCCATTTTGACGACTGCTACACTGAGTGTGATCCGCTTGACTCAGAGCCAGACTGCAGGCTACACCACATCCATTCATCCGCAGTAACTTCATTAGCTAATGGTGTCTTATTCTTTCTTTCTGGCTCCCAGCCCTCCACACATCTGCATGTGTAGCTGTACGATCTGTCGATACCTAATCACGTTTCTGCCTTTTCCTCTTTGATATATGACACATTAATGTTCCTCTGCAGCCTGGGACACTCAGAAGGACCTCCAGTACTGTGTGTTGTATGTGATATGCACTTGGATCGATGATGTTTCAGCACGTTGCATTGTCCCATGCATTATTATTTTCCTAGTTTCATTTTTATGAATTCATCTCTTTATTTTGAATTTTTGAAAAACGAGAAATTGGACAAACATTAAAAAAAAAACTTTATTAAACTGCAGCCAAGTAGAGTTCTTTGTTTACTTACTTCTAAGGAACTACATGATCTTTCACTTCATTTTCGTTATCACAAGTATTTTCTAAGCAGTTCTTATTACAAAGCAACCATTAAACCCAGGAGTCGACACTATGCACCGTGTTTTTATAACAGCACTTTCATTTTGGTGGAAGCTTTTATCCCAAAGCGCCCTTCTCAGCTAATTCATTCTCTGCACATTGAACTGTTAAATGCAGCGACTGAGCTGAGGTAATTACTTTTGTGTTCCTCGGTCTGTCGGTCTGTCATGTCTCATGTTTGGTGTTTCCTTCTCCCTACTGTGCATTAAAAGCTGTGAAAGGATCATTTCTCCAGGAATGGAGACCAGACTGGAAAAATAAAGCGCAGCATCTCCTCCTTGACAATGCCGTTTTTTGTGCGTGTGAATATTTTAATGGATGGCAATATTGGCGACATTTATGTTGTATTGTAATCATCGTGGCAATCTCTTGACCTTTCATCTAGTGCCGCCAAAATTTATGTTTGTCCAGTATATAGATAGATTGCTTTTGCAGCAATAGGTGAGCATTTAGTCTTATTAGTGTTTTTCAAATAGACATTTTTTCATTTGTATTCATAGTGTTATTATAATTAATTTATTGTCCCAGTGTGGAGACATGTTTTGTTTATTACACTGTTACTTCTCCTCCATGGGTATAAAAGTACATTCATGTCCTCCAGCAATGTTCTCAGGTCTTTCCTGTTCTTCAGCTGCAAATGGCTTATCTCCCACATGGACTCCTACAGTGTCATTGAAAGAGAATTTATTGTGGTTTTTTTTTTCAGCCTTTTTCCATATTGCTTACATTTAATTTGGTCAAAGTAATTACCACATCTCCCCCACTAAATGCAAACCGATTAAAAGGATAATTATTGCCATTATGTGGGCAGCTCTGTCCAATAGGAATACATTCGTTGTTTAATGGAGTGATTGTCTGCAAAATGGCAGTACAGTCTTATTTTCATTATCGATTAATCTGCAAAGTGTTTTGCTGGTTGATTATTTCTGTGAAACATCTAAAAATAGAGCCAAAATAGAGAACAAATGGCCGCCACAACAGCAGAAGTAGAGCCAAAGCTTTTATCTTGTTTTCTAACAAATGTCCAAAACCTAAAGATATTCTGTTTACGATGAAATATGGCAAAGAAAAGCAGCACATCTCTAAAGCAGTCATCATGAATTTATATGAAACAGATGCATCTTGATACACAACCATCAAACTCAGTCTTGGTTCTGTTTTATTTATTTTTTACCGCAGGCAACGGTGTAGTGATCCACCTTCCAGGCTTGTTTGAAGAGGCAGAAAAGAACGAACGCAAAGGGAAAAGTGAGTGATGTACAGTTTTTCAAACAGATACAGCATAAAACGTGCAAAACAAGACAGCGCCTTCACGTGCAGTATGAAGACTCGAAGTGTGCTTGTGTGTGTAGGTCTACAAGGCTGGGAGAAAAGGTTGATCATCTCAGACAGAGCACATATCGGTAAGTCCTTCCAGGTCCACCCCGGGGTACTGTTTTAATCTGTGTGTGAATGTTCGAATGTACGCGTGCGTGTGTGTGGCTGTGTGAGCCCTGCTTTCTCTGAGGTGTGTGAGAGTGTGTGTTCCCTCTCTCCCTCCTCCGCAGTGTTTGACTTCCACCAAGCGGTTGATGGCGTTCAGGAACAGCAGAGACAAGAGCAAGCAGGCAAGAAGTAAGAAACCTGTTGCTTTAAAAAATGGCTGCAACACACACTAACACACACGCACATCGGGTTCACAAGTGTGGAGGGATGGGGTGCGTGTGAATGTGAGTGAACTGCTTGCTAACAAGTTCACTATATCAACTTTAAAGCTGATGATATGTCAGTGTTGCGTTCTCAGCTCGTTTCATCTGCCCTCGGTTACTGCAGCTTTTAAAAAAAGGTTAATCTGAGTTTAATTTTCCTGTTTCACTTTATGAATCAAGTGTTGCTTCAAAGCAAATCCAGTGAGGTTTTTAAACAACAAAAGGCCTGTGGTTCCTGGTCGAAGATTTTTCTTCATATACAGTGGAGTCAAAGAGTCTCTTTAATTAAGAAGGAAAAGAAGCATTTCCTCCTTAATTAATTTGCACAGACATTTGTCTTCACCTTTTATCTGTACGTAAATGTCTTTCCACAGTGACACACATGCATATAATCTCACCACCACTCTGCCTGGAGGCGTCCTCTGAGAGGTCAGAAGGCAGACAGACAGAAAGGGTATCAGCCCTCGAGCAGGTGGAGGTTATGAACAGTAAAGTGAGAGACTAGCATGTCTTCATCACTTTTTACAGCAAATCTAGAGAGTATACGCAGGTTTTTTAAAATGTGGGTAAACCTGCTAAAATAAGCTGATTGACTCCTTTCCCATTGCCAGTGGATGAGTTTCTGAACCACGCCAGCGTATGTGAGGAATGTTAAGCTGAGCCTGAGGAGTGTTCAAAATATTAAGCTCAAGAGAGACTGTTCAAAGCTGATTTGTGTCTACCAGCTCAGCAACCAAAGCCCCAGACACCCAGCCAACTACTGTGTGTGTGTGTGTGTGTCAGAGAGAGAGAGAATGCATTTTCACAATGGTGCCTTAATGGCACAGTCATTATAAGCTTTCAGCAGATTGCTAGACAGGCTGGTGGATTTACAGATCTGCTGCTGGAAGTCAGAGCTGACTACAGTCACACAGTGTAGATTTATGGAATATCACATCAAAAAGGTCAAAAAGGTGGGCTTGAAAATGTAGTTTTGTACCAGTGATCTTAGTTTGTAAGCTTGTAATTTAGTGCTTGTACCTGTTAACAGCTTACAGGTTTAATTAAGGTGTAAACAGCCAGACTCTGTTTTATGAGTTTGTGCACTGAGTTCCAACTTGAAGGCTAAATTTTATAAACTGGCAACCAGCCAGCTGCTGGCGCTAAGATTGTGATTCACTAATGGGTTTTACCAAGTAAAATTATCAGATTATTTACTTAAACACTTCAATATGTGCTGTATAAATATCTATAAACCCTAGAACAGGTGGGATTGAAGGTGAATGGAAAGTCAAAGCTTGAAAATATTACATTTAATGCACAAACTTGAAAAACAGAGTTTACAGATTTGAAAAAAAAATCTGCAAGCGCTGACTTCTGTTTACAAATTGAAGCATACAATGTACAAAAGGCACAAAACTCAATTTTCAAGCATACTTATTTGAATGATATGATATTCCTTATAGCTAGCATGAATGACAGGACTCTTATTAAATCAAACCTGATCCTAATGTACAGTATGTTCATTTTACTGCATTTTACTCTCTCTGTGCCCTAAGATTAGGGTCACATCTGCTATGTGAACATGTATGTTCATTTTAAAGATACATTAAATTTCATTCTGCATCTCCGACAAAGTGTAATGGTATTTTTCGCGTTTTGTTGCCACATTTTAAATTTGAAATATATTATGTTCTTTGAGTTCTGCCAAAGAGTGAGGTTCAAGAGGTCAGATTAGCCAATGTTTCACGAAAAGCAAATGTTAGAGAAACAAATTTATACTTTTACTTTTGATACTTAAAGTACATTTTTCTGATAATACTACTTCTTCCAAGTCTTAAAAAAGTGTTGACTGTTTATTCATGCGCTGAGCTCACATGGTGATTGGATACTGCATGTTTTACTTTGGCTGCTGCTAATGATGAAACCGAATAACCACAGAGAATCTTTGGCTGTTTACATTCTGTAGTGTTTATATGTGGAGTGAGCATAATTTTCTGTGCGTAGTCCTGCTGTGCTACTCTGTCATTCCTAAGTGGACCATAAGAGGTCCGATTTACCAGTCTATGATTTTACTGTAACCTGTGCCCATTTTGGTGACGTCAGAAGGTTTCTTCAATCAGACGTTGCACGTCTAATGTCCACTGTCGACTGACTCAGCATGTTTTATCTCAAAGTGAAATCACAGCTCCAAAACAGTCACATGAAACTTTTGGTCCTGTCATTTTCCTTCAAGTTAAAACCACTGATGTTACTGGGTCCAGAGTCTGGGTCTGTTAAGAATTTCACGGCAACTAGCTTGATGACATGATGAATTTTGAAACTGTGAAAAGGCATGTTGTAGGCTGAGATCATGTGCTAATGCTACTTCTATTTTTGTTTCTCCCTCCTTCCTGTCTTGGCCCCGCCCAGTCTCGGAACAACAAAGAAGGGCATTGGTCCAGTGTACTCGGCCAAGGCAGCACGTAGTGGTCTCAGGATATGTGACCTGCTGGCTGACTTCAATCAGTTCTCTGAAAGGTCTGTTCCAACACTACAGGATTATATGTCTGGGATTCTAATGAAATCTGTATCTAAGTTGGCTCAGTGTGTTAATGATAACGCCCTCCAAAGACCACTGGGCGATGAGTTAGGATGACTAATTAATTAAAATCTGTGAGTAATGTAATTGTTTCTTCTATGCCTTATCATCCCTCTTTCCATCACTGAAACTCTTCCTTGAACTCTGAGGAACTCAGAAGCTTTACCTGCTTTTTGACCCCAGTACTCCAGGAGCCTTTTTTTTTTTGGAAGTCTTGAACTTTACTTGAATTTTGACCAAAAGATCTCAGCTATAAGTGGGCATTCAGACCGAAATCAGACCCAGAATAGAACAATGCAGCGGGCACGTTGTTTCGAAATGTGATCCATGAGGTTCCAGTGTGAGTCACAGATCAGATGCCAAGACTCTTGCACAATGGTTTGGAAAACTCATAGCCCTGCCAGATGACGCCATGTTGCTTTCCTGTGTTTTGTTTTTTTTTGTTTTTTTTTCCTGGAGCCCTCTGCTTTGCCACCCCCGCTGCTTCACCAGACTGGCCTCGTTTAAGTGAATGACGGCTGTGAATTATTTTACTATGTGGGGCTGTCTGTTTCGAAACACGTGAATCACCACAGGGAGCCGGTCAGAGATGAGACTTGAGTAAACTATGGTTCAGTGGATTTACCAAGTGAATTCCACCAATCAGCATACACTCCTGTGTTTTTAAGCACTCTTTATGGGTGAAAAACATTTCTTACACAGAGATATAGACAATAACAAACCATAACCTAAATATTCACAGCATAATAAAAAAAAATACCATAGGCATGAAGACGAGCTGCACCAGCAATGCTAAGACTAAACAACAGCTTTGTGATCTAAATAAATTGGTCAGTCAGTCCTTGAACTGTCAAATCTTACCCCAGAGGTGATGATGAGCACAATACTAGCTCATAGATGAAAGCATACAACACTCAACTGCAGCCTTAATAACCTTTCTGTGTGACCGTGGTGCTCACCTTTTATCTCTGACTTTGACTGTGTAGGTTACTAAGAGACTAGTTGAATAACACTACCCACCATCTGTCCTTTCTGATGGCCTGGGAACTATCAGGAGGGAACTGTACTGACTGTCAAAATCAAACACCACTTACAGTATAGCGTTCAGAAAATAGCTTTTTCCATTATTAGTCTAGTTTGGTGGAAGCACAAACAGAAATCCTCGTAAGGGCCATCTTGTTCCAGAGTTTAGTTTCTGGGACTCTGGTTAATATGGGCCAATGAATCTTTGTAAATGGCAAGATATGTTGTTTGTGTGCCTCTTGTGTTTCCAATCTCATTGCAATATGATGTAGAATGGTAACACACCAGCCCAGTTGGTGGAGTTAATGACAGTGAGAGGAACTGATCAGTGTTACCTGTTACAGGTATAAAGTATTGGCCCAGCAGTACAAGGCCATGTACCCCACTCTGGAGATTGACATAGAGGGAGAACTTGTCAAATTAAAGGTAACAGAAATTAAACAGAATGGTATTTCTGGAAACATCAAATTGTCCCATTTGCAGTGACATATGTATGATTGTAGGACTACGTGGAGCGGATCAAGCCCATGGTGAGAGACGGTGTGCACTACATGTACGAGGCTCTTCATGGTCCTCCGAAGAAGATCCTGGTGGAGGGAGCCAACGCAGCGCTGCTGGACATAGACTTTGGTCAGTGCATCACTGTGTGTGCATGTGTGAGCGTGCATGTGCACCACAGTTCAGCACGCCTTACTATTAACTTGTGTGGTTCTGTATATTTTCCAATTATCCTTCTGATACTAAGCCAACCTCTCTGTGCTAACCCGTTTTTTACTTGAAAATCGCTGTTCGACGCGTCTACGGTGACCCAGTGATGTTACCCTGACACACTTAAGCGTGTGAGATACTCTTTACAAAAGCCTGCTCGGAGCTCAGACTAGGAATGATGGTAAGTTCGCTGACGGCCACTGACGTGCTCTGGCATCCGGGCTTGACCTGCACGCTCACAAGTTAAAACCACTCGATGACACCTGACTGTGCATGAGCACGAAGGCACCTTGTATCAGCAGTCAGTCAAGTCAATCTGTCAGTCAGAATTACAGACTAGTCATTAAATCCAGGACTATTCTCGAAGGGTTTTTGTTTGAAAGCATGACAGTTGTAGTTGTCCTCTCAGATAATGACTGGGCATACTAATCTCTCCCATATTGTCGTATGTCACAAGACCTGCCATTACCAAAAGCAGTGACGGCACAGAGCAGATTAAATTACAGTCGAAGGTTCGTTGCTGGTTATTATCAAAAGAATAACTGTAATAACTCTGGTGTTGTCATGGCACAGTTCCCTGCACTCTGAGAGGCAAACAGTCTCTTTCTGACTGGTTACACCTGCACTTGATTAGAAATCTGTATCATTATCTTCATTGAGACTTATTTGGAATCTGGGAGCATCACATCGTCACATCACACTTCAGTGTTTAGCTACAGAGCGCTTTGACGGGAGACTTGGCTGCTGATGGACACACTGGCTGCTGCAGACATCGAACCTGTCCTTCTTTTATTACACAACAGTCTCTGTGAACACTGGGTTGATCTGCATGTGGGCAGCTTCCAGCTTCAAGGCGTGGAAACTCAATCCTTGTTTGCTTTTATCACAGCAGTTGAAACACACTTTCTAAAGCACACAATGTTTTGAATGCCTGAGGTCGAGACGACTTATAGTTCATACCATTCTGCTGTAAGTCGTTATCACCTCAGGGATGTCCTTGGGTACATTTTGACAAAAGACAGACCAGTAAAATTGGTTTTAATGTCACTGAGTGGTTTTGTTCTGTCAGATGGGAAAGGTTCTTTCTTTTCAGGCAGCCCAGTTGTCAAGAAGCCAGTTGGCCTGAAGTCAAACTCAGTCACAGATTCACAGCTAGGTATTTCACTTGAGTGAACTTGCAGGTTTTGAACCAGTAAGCAAATCCGAAGGTATTTGTCTAATGAGGTGTCTTGTCCAGTGACTGAAGGACCAGGCAGGTCAGTTCTCAGTTTTAGGAGAGATCCAAGCTGAACCAGTCAGCCAGCAATATCACAACAAGTTCTAAAACAAACATACTGTATCTGCCATGTCAGCACAGTGCCTTGTACCCCAACCTCCATGGGTACATTATGAACAGGATACTCTTAATGGTGCACATTTGCGAAATGGAAACAGATAAATGTTGAAAAATGGAGTTCAGTGGAGTAAGACAGCCTTTTTTGTGTTGGAATTCTTGTGAATGCCCTATAAACATGGAGACATGGGGTTTTCGAGAGTGTTGTTGGGGCAGTTGATTTTGTGGGGACCCACAGTGTGAGGCTTTGAAATCGTCTGCTCCAGACAAATCTTTCCACTTTTTTTTTTTCAGTTGCATGTTTATTCAACCAATATCTACGATAAAAAAGCAAAAGCATGATCAGTCTCCTCTCCTCGTGTCATTGCAGGGACGTATCCGTTTGTGACATCGTCCAACTGCACGGTGGGCGGGGTGTGCACTGGTCTCGGCATGCCGCCTCAGAACGTCGGGGAGGTTTATGGTGTCGTCAAGGCGTACACCACCCGAGTGGGGATTGGAGCGTTCCCCTCAGAGCAGAACAATGTAAGAGGACACAAACACTAACTTAATAACTAAAAAATGGACTTGTTGAGTAGTTTTGTTTTCAAACAGCACCACCCAGAGGAGGTTTTGCTACACCGCCGGAGTTAAACTTCATTTGTAAAGATCAGTAAAACTGTCTGTGACACCTGCTCATGACTGAAACTGAAACCTGAATTCAGAGGCTGGTGTTTCATAGCTGAACGTTTTTAGTGCCTGTCGCTGGTTCATTCAGCCGTCACTGACTGTGAGTGATGTAGAACGATAACAAGCTCTTCAAACATTTACAGAAAACTCAGAGACTGACAGACAGTCTGTGCTTGCTGTCTTTAGGAGATCGGAGAGCTGCTACAGACTCGAGGGAAGGAGGTGGGCGTAACCACAGGCCGGAAGAGACGATGTGGTTGGCTGGATCTGGTGCTCATCAAATATGCACACATGATTAATGGCTTCACTGCGTGAGTTTGACGTGTTTTTATTATTTGTTCTGTCATTGTTCTTCAGCACAATGACAGTAAATTAAATCCAGCAAATAAAAAAAATAGAATAAGTAAATAAAAGTTTTAAGAACAGTAAAATAAATAAAGCATAGTGGAACTGGAAGAATAAAATATATACATAAGTCCGGTGTACATACACAGATGATTTTTTTATCTTCTCTTTTTCTCTCACCTCATTCACAGTAGATCAGTTTTCTCTGATTTTTTTTAATTTGCTGGTATATGATATGCTGTTACCAGAGGTTTGTTAGCACGGTGACTGACACACCCTTTCCCTTTTCTCTTTCAGTTTAGCACTCACCAAACTTGATATACTTGACGTGTTCGCAGAGATCAAAGTGGGCGTAGCGTACAAAGTCGACAACCAAACTATACCTCACTTTCCAGGTGAGCTGGTGTGTGACTGTGTGTCAAAGCACAAAGTAGAAGAATATGTGAAATGTTCGTGACTTGTTGAAATTTAAAGACAACCTTACCTTGACCTTTTCCCCACATGCAACCAAAAGTGTTTCTCAAATGGGAAAAAAATGTGTTTGGATGCAGTCTGCCTTCAGTGGATAATGTCCAACCCCTGTTTGACTTGTTTCCACCGTTTCCTCTTCCTCCAGTGTATAAGATTATTTATAGGCAGGATCACATTGATCTGTTGTCATAGCTGTTTGATTGCAGTCTCCTGTAAAACTAATGGTGTGATATTACTCGCCCCCCCCCCCCCCCCCCCCCCCCCGCCCCTTCTCTCCCTTCCAACCCGTCTTCTTATTGATTGTGTGCCAGCCAATCAGGAGGTATTGCAGCGTGTGGAGGTCCAGTATGAGACACTACCTGGCTGGAACAGCGACACCTCAGCTGCTCGGAGCTTCGAGGAGTTGCCTGAAAATGCCCAGAAATATGTCCGCTTCATTGAAGAGCATGTGGGAGTGCCTGGTACAATATTTTTGATTGATCGATCGATTATTTGATTTTAACTGTTTGGGCACCGCATAGTTTGGTATGTAATGTGCCAGTCAGTCTTGTCCAGTCATGTTTAATTTCTTGTTGTTTGTCCCAGTTCTGAGACTTCAGAGTGCTATTGCAGTTAATCCCAGTGCTGTTTTAACTCAATTTTGATTTATTTTCATTCTTAATCAATCTGCTCACCATTTTCTGGATTAATTGATTAATCATTCAGTTTATAAGATGTCAGAAAATAGTGAAACTTGCCTAAGACTTGCAGCCAAAACAGAACAGGTCACTAAAGATTCAGTATTCAAACAGAAGTTCAAATTTCGAATGAAACGCGATAGCCATAAGTATGGTTTCTCTGAGCATGCTGGTTTCTTGAGTGCATGTAAATGTACTGATTAACACACAGACCCGAGACCTGTGGCAGCCTCTACTGTAGGAGAAATGAACACCCGCCTCCGCTTCTATGTTTCCCCAGTCAAATGGATCGGAGTGGGCAAGTCTCGGGAGTCCATGATCCAGCTGTTCTAGAGGGAAGGAGGAGAAACGCGAGCAAAGAGGATGCACAGCAGCGAATCAACTGTACCCTTCTTCCTTTCACCCCCACACACAGCCTACCTACCTGTCTCAACTCTCCGACACAGACACGACCATCATGTCTGTCCTGTAGAGCTTCACACCTGTGTATCATCAGACCGGACCTATCTGGCTCACACTCCCATCAGACTCACCTCCCTGTGCGAGCAGTTCCCGACGTCTCATCTGGATTTTTAACAGTTTTAAAGTTTAAAAGGTGTTCCGCGGGCAAGCCCCCTCTTTAATTTGTCCCCGCTTCTATCGTAGCCGTTTTTATTTCAGACGTACGCCACAGTCGGCAACACCAGCTGCCATCAGGTCTGACAGAGGACGTGAGGACACGGACTCAACACACACCCCTCGGAGGAACTATCCACAGATGTTTGGTTGGTCAAACCTTGTACAAGTGTATTTTTGTTAATCTATGCTGTGTTTTAAATGCGCTGTGCCAGTCCGGTGTACATCAGTTGTCAAGTTTTAACCTCGGCACTTTAGGTGCTTTGGACTGTATCTGCTTCATGTTTTATTCTGCCAGGTGTGCAACACATCCTGACTTGATAAAGGGATCCTTTAATATTTTAAATGTGTCTTTTTGTGTTTGTTTTTTCGGCGTCTGACAAATGTTAAAGATTTCTTCTATTGCCTTGTCATTCAACCAAAAAATTTGCTTTTAAATTTCTTGTAGCTAGCGATTGCTTCCACCGAACAGCGCTGTTGATGAAATGTTGACGTACATCTTCCCGTACCGTGAGAAAAGGTACGTGTTTTTCTGTTTTTAGTGGGTGAGTTTTCTATGATACCAGTACACAGAATCTGGTGTAACTATCACTTTTTCAAATCAAAATCAAATCACTAGGCCAGCATCTGTCCACTCGCGCTCTTGTGATTTTTTTTTTTTATCTTACAATCACCTTTGATTACTTTCAGTTCAGTGTTGTGTTAAAGTGAAGAGGAAGGCAACAGTAACAGCTTTACACAGAGAGAAGAAAAGTGTAAATATGGGTTGATACATACTGTGTAAGGCAGTTGATCATCTTTCACTTTGTTTGTTTTTTTGTCCAAAACAGAAAAATAAGTCAGTTCACGCATTGTTCCGAGATGGTTACCCTGACTGTCAGTCTCATAGTCCCATAATTTAAACAGTCTAAATATGGGTTGGTGGTTCTACTGTGTGTTGTGTTGTTATTTTCAACATGTGAGAAAAGTATTACACTGATATCCCAGACTTGGAATTACAAGTAGGTGGCTGTTGTGTGTCTTTCCAACTCGGCTGCTTTTATTTACAAACTTTACAATATGACATGAAGGCAGCATTGTTCTTCCTGTCTTTGGAATTTGTACACTGTTAACATGGGCCTTTAGATATCTGGATTGTTACGCTAAAGGTTTACTCCAGTGGTGTAGCATTGCCCTTCCAACGAAGTTAAGCTGGTCACAAGAGACACAAGTTAGTTTAACCAATATATCACAGAGGTATTGTTCCCAATTTTAACTTGAATTCGTAAAATACTCTTCTTTTTTTTCCACTTCACTGGAGGACGTATTTGCCACCAGATATGCTCTGAATGTGTTTTTATTTTTTTTAAGTCAGAGGGTTTAGTTACGCATTTCAGGAATTTTACTGCACAATACAAAGTATAGCTTAAACAACGACATGAATGGGTTCATTACCAGAACTTTTTCATAGAGGTCATTTTGCTGGACAGTATTCAGTCATATGATCAGTATAAATATAACTATACATTTTTTTTGTAATCTCTTCCCTAATGACCTAAACATACTATCACTTCTCTCAGGACATGAATGAAATTACTTTTTTTTAAAAGTAAATTTGTGCAGACCTGCTCTGCAGGAGTCCAGAAAACATTCAGAATTCCTGCAGAGCAGTTTTAGCATTTTTGAGAAGCAAAGCTGCTCCCATTGATAAACAAAGCAAATCATTCACATAACTGTATTTACTGATTCATGGACACACTCTTGCTCCCTTCTGCCCCCTAGTGGCAGTTAAGAGGGAAGAAAACAAGTGACTCCAGATCATTCATTCATTTCTATCTGCTTCTCTGAACGATGTCTGTTTAGTATCCATGACCCTATATCTTCTGTCTCCTAACACTGTTGTGTTTGTCTCCTGCTGTTATTTGCACATTTATCCCTTTACCTGCTCACACTGCCAACTTTCACGGAGTTCCCTCTCACAGACTCCTACCGTGGCATCTGGTTAAGACTAAATGAATGTTTTAGGCTACATACATGCAATACGCTCATAAAAACTCTTGTGCTAACTCTTTTGTTCTTATTTAACCCCCCTCGTTTTATTTCCTTTAAAGTCATTTTCAGGTTGGAAAAAAAATCATCACATTTTCAAAAAATTTATCCTGACATGATACTTTGGTGTCTTTGGAAACTTTGGGATCTCCACTAGAATTTAAAATAAAGTTCTGTGGGTTTGAACAATGTTTGGCTGCAGCACATGGGTTTGTAATATCGGTTTCGAGTTTTTGAGTTCTGAGACATGAAAAACTCTGAATTCAATATCACAAAATGAGCAATAGAACAGAGAACAGACACATGCACAAACAACAATAATAATAAACTGATTTAAATCACAGTAGATGCCAAAAAAAAAGTTCCAGCTTAGGAATTCATTGCAGGCATATAACTCATTTACAGTCTTAAATACACTTCTTTAGCTTTGGGTGATAAAGGAAACACATGATAACTGGTTCTGGTTGTTCTTTAGTCACTGCACCTTTAACGATTTGACTATTACATTTCTTGCAAATGAATTTGAAGGTATCTGCTGTTAGAGGTGGTACTAAAGCTGCAGTCCTTGAGTGAGTCAAGAGCCTTTCAGGAGACTGATTACAACAGTAGAAACTGCCATTATAACAGATGTGAACTGTTCAAATGAGCAGCTCAGATCACATTTCTGACTGAAACTCACGTTTGAAAAAAAGCACAAATCCTCCTTTCCAAAGCATTATATTACTGCAGAGAATGTTTTAATGATTCAGTCCATCATTATTAGGAAAGTTTAAGGATTATTTCCAAAGGTTTTTACAAAAAATTTTTTGTCAGAATTGTTTTTTGAATATTTTCACTTCCCTGTTACCTTTGGTCACGAATCACTTTCAGATAATTTGTTTCTTTGACAGTAGGCCTTTTTATCACGGCACACATTTTCACGTTACTGTATGAAAAGCGTGTGTGTTGCTGAGAACATTAACAGCCTTGTTGTGTTTCATGCCGTGGCGGCGTGGCTATCATTATATCACGGCATGAATCGGAGAAACAAAATGTTGGAAGTGTGACTCTCAAACAAGCAGGGATACATTTGACAGATGTGTTAATGAAATGGCCTCATTTGTTTGTCAAATGTGAGGACAGATTATTTCCGTCTGGTCCGCAAACAAAACCTGTGGTCAGCGGTGTGTTTAAAGCTAAAGAGTGTATATTTGGCCTTAATGCTCATATAAATCCTTTTCATGTGATTCCGTGTAATACATTTGGAGACGTGGCTTCTTCGTGCAGCTGGGTCGGTTTTTGCATACTAATTTTTGCTGAGGTATTGAAAGACAGCACTGTTGCATTTGAGGTTTTGTTTTCCGCAAATACCACAAAATTAGACTTGCAGGTTCAGAGGAACTACTCACATCCACGGTCCAGCTAGAGCACAGGAGGAATAACCACCACACAACTTTTAGTGTTGATACAGGAAATATTCTACCAGGACCTGCAACATTTCAAATTCTTCCTCAGATACAGTTTGTGTTTAATTAAACCAAAGTACACATCTGAAGTCACTTATATTATTATATCTCTTATATTTAGGATAAATATTTATGCAATTAATTGTAGGCTCATAGATGTATTTTGACATCAACATGTAAGAGAGTCCAGATGTATGTGGGTGTAAACACTGTTGTGTTTACAGCACTGGTTTTCCTCTGCAACCACACATGGATAATGTTAAAATCATCCAAAGAGGAATCATCAGTTATTACCTTAACTATATTACATGAGCCTATAACAACTGTTTTGTTGAATGAATGTGTATTTATTGTATACTGCATGTTTTCATACATCAGTTTCTTTTGAGGGACATTATCCTCAGATGATCTCAAATATGAACGTGCAGGATCATTTTCCTCACGAGCACTAGAGGGAGGCATTTGACTGCAAATGACTGTGATTGCTAAACTCCTGTTAATGAACTGCCAGCATGAGAGGTTGGCCGTTCTCTCCTCAAGAATCTTTCATGGAAGGTGTCATGAGGACGCTGAGAGGGTACAAATGGTTTTATAGATTAAAGCCAAACGAGCCGCACACAGCTAGAGTTAGGCAGAGGAGCGTTTCCATCAGTCTCTCTCCTCAGTGTTAGTGCGTTTACTATTCATACACTTTGGTTGGCTTCGACCACAGCCTCACCTGCAGCTTATTTCCCTGCCTTCACCAAGCTTCCTCTGCCTATTTGACTACATCTGAATGCGCCAACAACCTCTAAAAAAACCCCACAAACACTCACACATGCAAAAATTCACCCAGATGCGTCCGGCTTTCAGAGCAGGACAAGTGCAAAAACATCTTGCCTGATTTTCCCACACACTGGACATTCATTTCCTGGTGTACCAAACTCCACAGCTGTCCAGAGTGAGGTGGTCTTGTTGAATAAACTGTGTCACCTTGAAGCACACAAAAACACACACACATACACGCACATACTGGCATTTGGCATGAAGCCTAGCCTTCCGAAGTATTGTGTGACTATGTTGATGAGAGGCTGGACACCGTCACAGCGGGCCGGAGGGCACCACTGCCCTACGATCTGGGTCGGAGCTGCGCTAATTTTGTGACCAGACACCACTCCCTCCTCTTTACCCCTCATCATCTATCACCCCCCCACCCCCTTGTACCACTCATTCAATCCTCTCTACCCTCCAAACTCAACCTCCGTACCCCACCCAACAACCCCTTCATCCATTCTATGGGCTCGCTGCCCCCCTCCTCCCTCCTTCATTTGAATCCCACAGTGAGGCCTCTTTGTGCAGTGGCTGCTGCTGCATTGTGCTGCAAAGGGAAGCAGAGTAAATGGACAAGCAAATGAGTTTTTCTCCTTCAGCCAACTGTGATGTTCGGCCACAGTCACTTACCATACATGTACACAAACATGCTCGCAGAGATACATGCACCCTTTCAGAACGCTCTCTGCCTCTTCAAATATCCCTTTGAACTAAACTTCTTCCCTTTGTGTGTCCATGACCTTTGACCTGGGAACAAAGGCCCCTGTAAGAAAAGGGAAACGCCATGACATACAGCAGAGTGTGCACATATCACCATGTCCATCACACTGTCTGCAGAGTTCTTGCTCCTTCTGCCAAGGAGTTTAAGTTTTCACCTGTGCCTGTTTGTTGGTTTGTTGATTTGTTTCTTTCCTTCTTTCTTTGTCAGCAGGATTAAGCAAAAACTACTGATGCACGGATGATGATGGATCATGGGCCAGAGAAGAACCCACCAGATTTAGTTGCGGATCCAGTTAAAGGGGCAGATCCAAGAATCCGCTTGCCTGGACTCCAGAAAGCTACTGCTCTCAGCCAAGAAATAGTCGAGCACATAAAACCGCAACTCCTCGTTTTTACACGTCTATTTTTGCACGGATTAAACAAATGAGATTTAACATGTTAATTAGTGAGCTTTAGAGGTGCTGGTAGGCAGATTTCATTACCTTTGAACAGAGCCAGGCTAACAGTAGCTGTTTCCTCCTTGTTTCCAGCCCTTATGCTAAGCTAAGCTCCTGGCTCTAGCCTCATATTTGGTGTGTAGATGTGAAAGTGGTATCCCTCTTCTCAAACAAACGTATTTCCTCAAAGTAGCAGAGGTGACTTGTTTCACGCGGCCTTGGGTTAAGGTGGAAATACGCCCTTGCGTGATGAGTTTACCTCCAGCTCATGTTACCTTCTCTCTGTCTCTCTGTTAAGGTGGTCTGACTTGTGAACAAAGGTCAGCAACTAGTCACACGTGTTTTTGCTCGGGCAGTACATCTGCCACATTTTCCTACATTCTCACATTTAAAAGGAACATTCCACAAGAGAGTGCAGTGAAAATAAAAGTCTAGCATCTGAAATACAGTTTTCTTTTACTGGAGCTCGGAACATTTTTCTCCTTTGCTTGAGGCCTTGACTCCTCATGGCACCCGAGCCACGAAAAACTCCAGAGAGAAGATTTAAGGTCAGGTCAATTATTTTTTTAATGAAATTCAGCACATTGTCCTATTCCCATGTCTCATCAAGCACCGTGAGTATCGTTAAAGAGGCTGGTCCAAACCTATGTATTTGTGAGAGTGATTTAAGGGTGTCTGACAGCTCTGAACCACTTCTGCAGTGCTCTTGGGCAACCCAGTGAACCTCTACCTGATCTGCTCTGCCACTGACCCGTGACTCTAACCTCTCTGTGGAATGTGGTGGCTTTAAAAGCCTACAAAGTTGTTTTTACTCACTATCTCTCTTGACCCTCCTTCACCTGCTTCAGTTCTTCTCTCCTCTTCTTTCCAGCCCCTCCCTCCTCCCCTCCTCCCCTCCTCCTCCTCCCTCCTGAACTATGACCACTCTGTAAAAGAGCCCGAATGCAGCAGATGTGTGACGGCCGACACTGTTAACAGCTGTCAGCTCTTATATGAGCTCCTGGTAAGTCTCTTACCCCACATGTCAACCTATACGTCCTCCTAACAACAATCACCAACAGTTGCAGCACAGACGTGAAGTGTGAAATCCAGCCTGCCAGGGGACAAAGTCAAAAGGTTTTTTTGCACAGTGAAAATCGTAATAAGCTTCCTAAGGTTCTATTGGATTAAAAGCAATAAATAATTTGACAATCAACAACCAATGATATCTGTGGCTACACATACAGAAATTCCACCAAAAACAAATTCACTGCAACAACTCGTCTGCATTAATTTATGCTCAGTTTTTTTGTTGTATGTTGTATTTTTCATTGTATCTGGAACTACAGTTCTGAACTGTATCTCCCACGTGTACCTGTATGACAAAGCACAGATGTGCTCTATTAGTTGATGTTATTATCACCTCTGGGAGCCCTGATTATTAAACATTTGTCCTGATGAAGGCCTAGTGACCATAATTGGTTTTACAACTGCACACCTGCATCTGCCCTGAGTGTGCAGAGCCTTTTTCACCGTTATTGCACCACAGTGTTGTGTCATAAGTGCAGTGATCTTCTCAAAAATACAGAACTTTATCAAAATGTCCTTAATTTAAGTAACCGTAAAATCATTGACTTTAGAATATTTATTATATATTATGCGGCTTTTCTATGAAGTGTGGCCACTGGTATCACTCACCACTTTTGCCTTTTGACATATTCAGATGACACTTTACATGTAGCAGTTTGTTTTGAACATACCCCAGCTCCGACTCATCTTTATCTAAATTCATTGTTTCTTTCTGGCATCCATACCCTGCTCAGCATCTGGCTGCTGTCCAAGGCCTTGCTGCCCTTCTCTGGCAGCTCCATTCCTAGCTTGTCACCCCTGCCGCCTCCTTTCCTTCTGGTGAAAACTCACTCATGTCTGGCCTTTCCTGCGGCCCAAACCCCAGCTTCAACTCCGCTCCAAGCCCCGAGCCTGTAAGCTTCGACCCCTAGCCCCGACCTCGACTCCAACCCCGGGTCCCAGCCTCTGGCCCTGGGCTTTTACCTTCTCCTAAACCCAGCTGCTGTCACCTTCCCAGCCGTCCAGCTCAGCATGAGAAGCCTAGCAGCTGTTGATCAATGGGCAGCCGGGGCCAACGCCTGCCTGTCCCCTCCCCTGACCTCCTACCCTTATACACACACACACACACACACACACACAGATGCACGCACACACTCCCCAGGGAGGCAACAGATGGGGGTCAGCCAGAGGAAAGGGGTGTGGTGGGACACAAAGGGCTGGGTTAGGTGTGTGTGTATCTATGAGTCTTTATGTGTGCGTTTGTCATATAGTTAATTCCACAATCGCATAGATAGATTCATGCATGTTTGTGTATGTGTGTGTGATCTTATGTGTGTCTGAAGGGCTGTGGCTGGACATTTGCTAGCCGCGTGTCTCCAGTATGGACAGGTGTTGGTGTCAGCAGTGTCCAGACTCCTTTCAGCAGCTGCTGCCACCCCTCTTCTCCCTCAGTTCTCTCCTCTCATGTCTCCCTCCCTCCCCCCTGACAGATGTAGCCACACCACCACCACCACCACCACCTCTCAGCTTTTTATGGGCCCAGCCTGTTTTGACTTTAAATATTTGCCCAGGAGGCGCTTGTTCTGTTTGGGTGAGGAGGGGCTGAAGTAGGACAGGGCATACACACACACACACACACAATCATTTTCTCTGTGTATGAATATGTACACTTACGTTCCCTCCACTTTCCATGTTTAAACACACCTGTATGGGCAGAGATTGAGAGCTGGTTTGTCTTGTTTTTGTCTCACCAGAATAAAAGCCTGTTAGCGGACAACCAGCTAACGGAAGGACAACAGTTCACAAACTGATCTGTGACCCTGACGGTGAAGATCAGCTGGCGACTGGGAAAAACACCAGGAGCTGACAGCTGACGGCAAATGGATGTTTAGAGAATTGGGATTTTACGGCACCTCAAATAAACATCACCTGTAGAAAACACAAGACTGCGATGTGAAGTGTGTGTTGACAAAGCTACTGCTAAACAGTGTTTTTCAGTCTTTGTACATAGGCTACAGTGATGGTTTATTTACAGTAAGTATAATTATTTAAGAAGTAGTTTTAATGTAGTGAGTGGAAATTTTAAAAGTTTAATATTGACAGTTTGTCAAATGACAGTATGTAACACAGAGAATTATCTCTGTCTCTGACTCTGACGCTCCCCTCAGCTCTCTGGAGCATTTTAGACACTTTTGGTTTTTGGCAACTTCAGTCTCACTCTCATCAGCCTCATTTCCAGCAGCAGCGGGAAGTTGTTTCCAGAGAAAAAAAAAGTATAGTGATAAACTCACTGTTCACTACCTGCACAACACCACACAGCAAATGCACAAAGTTAGCTACTAGCTGGCCTCAAATGAATGATAATATTGCTCTGATTGTTTCTGCTGGATGAATTAACAAGTAACTGCTTGACAACTGTGAATCAAATCAGTTTTATAAGGTGATTTTTATGTCAGTTGATCCTGCTTTAAAGAACATTTCGTGTCACCAGTAAAAAAAAAGAGTCTATTTTTATTTTACCATACAGTTTAAACAAATGTAGAAATCTTCAGAATAAAGTCCGCTTACTTGCTATTACAGGAGCTTTCAGCAACACCTAATGGGCTTCATCAGTAAATAGATTTGGCTCAGCAGTAATCAAGAACTGAACTTTGGATATCTGACACTTCCTAAGTCTCTGCCATACTATTCTGTATGAGTGCAATAATATATTAGTTCATATCAGTTCATATTATACCCTTTCTGTACCCAGTCTGGGTGAACTTATGGTTCCTTCTGACTCTGCACAATAGTTTGTAGTTTGTTTTTCTAAATAATTTGTCCTCAGTTTGTAGTTTTCAGTTGCATAGAGGTGCATAAAATGGCTCCAGAAAAAAGGAACCAGTTAATAGCTACACGTGTAGTCCCCATTTTCATATTTTATACAGAAACAACAGCAGAAACACAAACAGGCTAAAACTATGCATCAACAAACGCTAATCTCAAGGTGACACATGTGCTATGAAGTGCCGTGTTTTTCCGAAAATCTCCAATGAGCGACTGAAGCTTCTGCTTGTGATCCATCAAAGAGAGAGAGAGAAAGAAGTTAGAGAGGAATGTGGATGTAAAAGAACGATATACATTTGGGGTTTGGAGTTGAAAGATAATTAGAACAGCAGTGAAGGATTCTGCTGCTGATCCCAGAAAAAACACCTCCACCAGCTGGGTTCAAAGTCCAGGAGGGAGGAAAGACAAGGAGGAGAGAAGACAGAGAGAGAAAGAGAGAGAGGGCCACAGGAAGGGAGAGATTTGGGGATCTAGCAGAAGAGTGGTGGAGCGCACCTTGTTGTGCCATCTGGGCCAACTCCCCCACCACAAACACACACATCTCTCCTTCCCCTTCTCTTCCCCGTCCTCCTCCTCCTCCCTCCAGCCCATTAGGACAGAGGATTAAGGTGGTGGCAATTACAAGACGCAGCCGACAGGAGCGTACCTGGCAATACATTTAACTGTCCAGGGGAGGGAAATGGGAGGAGAGGGAGGCAGATCGAGAGGGAGGCAGCAAAGGAGAAGTAATAAATGAGATGGGTGGGGAAGGGAGATAATTAGAAAAAAAAAACACAAACACACGTCAGGATTGTTGTGATAACAGCAAAAAGAAACTTTCTTCGTCGGCAGCTCGGCCGACTCGTCTTCAAAAATGGCAGAGTGAGCAAGTGAGTGCCAAACAGATGCTGGTACAATTGCTGCCATGCCCCCCCCCCCCACACCCCACATCCCGATACCACCAACTCTACCCCTCACCCCCTTCATCCACCCAGCCAGCCAGGGGGGGCTACAGCTATGGATGGCGCCCATATGGCCGCAGCTGATGGGGGTGATTGTCGGTATTGTTCACTTTGTCAGCGATCCTGGGGATGAGGGAGAGAACTAATGATAATGCAGAGTGCAGATGTGCTCCGGAGCAGCCCAGTCGTTAAGCAACAACAGCTTGTGTTTTGTGTGTGTGTGTGTATGTGTGAGAGAGAGAGAGTGCGCGTGCATGTGTGGGCTCCTAGATGTGTGTGTGTGTGTGTGTTTGTGTGTGAGAAACAGACTTATAACCACAGCTGCTTGCCAGCCTGTCCGCCTTCTTGAGAAGACCTTCTGGAAACCTACTATATGCACGCACACTAACTCACAACCATACATGTCACATGCATGCACACACACAGCTGTCGGGTTCTTTAATGTGGGTCTGCACGTTCTGTTCATCCAAAGTGATTCTTGTGCCTGATGTACAGAGCTTCAATGTTGGCATTTGGAGTCATTTTCAGTTTTATGTGAATACAAACTTTCTGAAGTGATGAAGAGTTTATAGTGTTTATATTTTGACTTTATTCAAACATGCCAAGACCATTACAGTAAAAGCCATGATACACACATTGTCACATCCAGCTCCTGAGTCAAGTCCTGTTTGTTTCCCACCTCTGTGATTACCTGGTCCGCCCCTAATGTGTTGCACCTGTGTCTAATTGTTTCCCCGCCTCCTAGTGTATTTAAGTCTTGGTCTCCCCTTTGTTCTCTGCCAGATCATCTTTGTCTGTATATCTGTCAAACGTTCCAGCATTTGTTCCTTGTGTTACTCCCTGTGTGTTTTGACCTGGTTAGTGTCAATACAATCTAATCTTGTGCGTCAACGTGATTGCAAATATTAAAACTTTTTGTGTGTTGAAAGTGATAGAGGAATGTTACAAGACCCCTGTAGGATTGTTGTTGTCACTTTTAAGGAAAAGTAACCAGGGTGCTTGTTCAGACATGAGTCTCTACTGGAAATCAAAGTCTCTTGCCAGCTGGGACCTTTTTTTGTTGAGTTGTTCCCGGTCTCTGTGTGGATTTCCTCCTGGTACTCCAATTTCCTCTTACAGCCCAAAGACATGCAGGTTAAATGAAATGGAAACCATAAGTATGAGTTGTTCTTTGCCAGCCCTGTGATAGACTGGCGACCTGTCCAGGTTGTACCGACCTCTCACTCAATGTGTGCTGGGAAATTCTCCAAACCCTGTGCAGGATAAATAAGTACTGAAAGTAAGTGGAGTGAAAGCTTGCCTCTCATCTGTAATACTGCAGATTTCTTTCACCGGCCAAAGTCCTGATTCAGTTTAATTGCTTAGATGTTAAGAGGACAGAAAATGGCTCATCAAGACAATTCTCTGGGTTACATCAGAGACTTTCCGTTCCAGGGAAAGTCTTCATACAAACCACAACTAGTCGTGAATGATCAACAACATTACTGTTTTTTAGTCACAGTTGTATGCAGACAGTACTATAAACAGAAACATCTGAATTTGCATGACTCAGCGAGACTGAATTTGGGCACAGTGGTGCTTTGAGCTAGATGCTAACATCAGCATGCTTACATGCAATGCTAACATGCTGAGGGTTTAGCTTTTATAATGTTGCATAATTAGCATGTGTTTAGCCTGCTAACATTTGCTCATTTGCTGATGGGAGTGACTACCAAGGTGACTAGGATTCATCCTCTGGAAACCATGAATGTCTGTATCAAATATTACTGCAATCTATCCAGTTGTTACTGAGATATTTCAGTCTGCAGTGATGGATCGAGCAGCTCACAGTGAGACACACAAGCAGCTGAGAAAAAAGAAATGTCAGAAAAAATGTCCTACGCTTTGTCTGCTCTCCTATCCTGTTTCTTTTTTCATATTCTATGTTACCACTTTGAGGGGTCGCGACCTCATATTTGGGATCTAGAATCCCACATGAAAGGAGCAGACCTGGCTCTACAGTATCTTCATGGTGGTGAAACCGAGGCTGCTTAATTCAGTTCTGTTGAATCTGTTTGCACAGAAGCAAAGTAAAGGAAAAAAAAAAAAAATTAAAGATGCAAAAAAGGAAGAAAAAATTGCTCTTTTGGTCTGTTTCTCTTCTCCTCCTTCTTTACTTCTTCCCCAACACCATACAGATGGTCCCAAGCTGCCTTCAATAATCCAATGCACAGCCATGCCAGTACACCCCGGGCTACACCCCTGATGCTACACTACTCACACACACATATACAGAGACAGTGCCAGTTCCCTAGGCAGGACCCCTGTCTCTCTAGCCCAGATTGGATCAGTTTGGTTCAGCATGGAGCAGTAACACTGGGCCTTAGGGCTCTACATGGGCCTGCAGGGTCCCAAGTTGGCCTCAAGTAGCTGGGGCTACAATGGAAAAAAGCTCTGGGGCCTGATCATGTTATCTTTTGATGATGACTATTAGTATTATTACACAAGCTGGAGTGGCCAGATGTTTTCATTTTCATCAATTTAAGCCTGGTCATCTAGAGGCACAGAAGAGCTGACACGCACAACAAAAACACAGGGAGGTGGAGAGAGGTGGAAGAAAAGAAGAAGAGCGAACACTTAAAAGGAACTTCTTAAGAGATTAAAGATAAAGAGAAGGAGAACAGAGACGAGGAGTTTACAGGAAGGAGCGAGGGAGTGGAATGGAGGATGGAGGGTGATGGAGGCAGAGAGAGAGATGGACGGATGGGGGCAGATAGAGAAACAGGAGGGGTGGAAAAGAAGGATGGGTACGCAGAGGGAGGGATGGACAGAGTGCGGCGGATGGGGGAGGGATGGAAGAAGGGATGGAAGGAGGAATGTGACAGATGGGTCGTGCCTGGCCAGAGCTGGGAGGGAGCGGAGAGGTTGGCATCACAGGGTGAGAGAACACACACAAACACGCACACAAACACACACAATAACTGCATGCATACACGCATGTGTGCCAGTTAACTCCTCTCATGCACATTCTCTGCTGTCAGGAGTGTTTTCGATGTCTTTGCTTGTGTCAAGAAAACGTCGACCACATGATAAATAGACAAATAAGCGGCGAGGCCGACATGTTTCAACATATTGTTTGCATAAATTTATTTTCTCCTGCAATCAATTTTCCCATTGGCAGGCAAAGTCTGCTAGTTCAGTATGCTGAGCCCGATTCATGCTTTCACATCAGAATTTCTCAAAGTTCTTCTGGAAATCAATCTTCTTTGGGATCAGTGTGACCAACGTGACCTGAAGTACGAGAGCCTTCATACTGTTGAGTTGCTGAAAGCACTTTGAAGTAGAACTACAGCAGTTGTATGCTGTTGTATATGTTAGTATCGGGCAATATTTAAATTAAAACTGGTTTGACTGGATAAAACATAGTAAGCAAACTGAGTAGCCAGAAGAGTGAACTTTGTAAACTTGCCTCAGTCATTATCAGTCAGTCATCTTGTATTGGATTGGATTGTATAGTATGGTATCAGATTGTACTGTAAATGAATTGTCATCACATCTCATTGTCTTTGCACTGTAAAGTTACATGGAGTTGAGAAACGTCTCTTAACGGGTCAAAAAGCTGTTTCATTCCAAAGTTTCAAAACTTAAACTTCTATCGAGTTAAAGGTTATTATAAACCGACAATTGGATATAAGACACATACTGCTTCCTATTTTAGCTGATTTGAAAATGTATTGCGGCTTGACAGCGCTGTGACACATCGAATGTGACCGTGAATTCTGTGATTTGTTACACCCCCAATAGTAAGATACAGCACACAGCAACAGGGGTATGAGCTATTACCCAGAATACTGTGTGTGTGTGTGTGTGTGTGTGTCCTTCATCATGTCTCCACTGTGTTTCAGCAGGAGGACAGACATGACAGTGAGAATGAACTTCACTCTCCCACAACATCACAGCTGGCTGACTGCTGTTTGCTTGTCGTGTGTGTGTGTGTGTGTGTGTGTGTGTGTGTGTGTGTGTGTGTGTGTGTGTGTGTGTGTGTGTGTGTGTGTGTGTGTGTGTCTGTGTGTGTGTGTGTGTCTGTGTGTGTGTGTGTGTGTGTGGTGCTTACACATGTGTACAACTCAGCAGGCAGGTGCAGCAGATGTCCAGCACACACATCACGCATACGCACACACACGTACAGTTAAGCTGTTAACATCTACACCGCAGCAGCAGCAGCCCGGCAGGTTGAGTTAGTGACACTAAAGGACCCCTCCCTGCGTGACCCTGTCAGGTCACCATGGTGATGATAAAGTGCTGAGTCGTGCGTATGTGTCCCAGTGCCAGCAGTTTCTAACAACACCCCGAACACGCCCTGGTAATGCCCCTTATCTGGCAGACACACACACACACAGCTGGGAGAGGATGGCAGAAGCATGGAGGGCAGCGGAGGTTTCGCTTCTTTCTGCAGGGTTTCACGGTTGCTTCAGCCTTAAATCCAGTTAATTTGGCTGTTTATCTCAGACGCATCTTCTTCAAATGAATCCTTCTGCTTGAAAGATTTATGTCTCTCCATCCCTTTCTCCCTTCCTCTTTTTTTCTTTGTCAATTTTTCTCTCACTTATGTCGAGGGTTCGTGGCTGCTCTCCTTCCATACAAGAATCACACAAAGGACAAGTACTGTTTAATCCCATCGCAGCCCAGCCCTAAAGACAGACCAGCTGGAGGCCTTTGTGTTTGTGTATGAGTGTGTGTGTGTGTGTGTGTGTGTGTGCGTGCGCTAGATCACAGGTTATATAAACCTGTGTTCTTCGTGTGTGTGTTTGTGTGTGTGTGCAGCCACAATGTGTGTGCTCTTGCAACTGTGTGAACTGATGCTGAATGACATTCTTATCTGAGTTTTTCTTATATGTGTAGACACATGTATTTATGTTACGTGTGTGTGTGTATGTGAAGGGGTGCGTGGGGGGTTGCAGAGGGGGGTTATGGGTAAGTAGTATTTTGGGGGGCCCCCCCTCTCACAGAGACACACAGATATTCAAGTTCGAGTTGTGTCGCCTTTTGTTTTCAGGAAGGGGGAGGCGGGTGAGGTGGGTGGCTGGATGGATGGATGGCTTGCTGGGACACTGTGCCTCCCAATTTTCCCCAAAAAAAAAAAAAAAAATCCCCCCTTTGCCTCCCTCTTCCACCACCACCTCCCCCACCCCCTCCCCAGCCAGTGTAGTGCCACTGTATTGTCTGCTTGCAGGCGGGCCGCTTGTTGCTTGCCTTCTGTCCTGCTGTGCTGAGTGCCTGACAAAGGGGCTCTTTTAAATATGCAGACAATCCTCGATCACTTGCGCACACACAGACACACACACACACACACACACACACACACACACACACACATGTTGGTCCCTGCTTTCCTCTTTCTCTCTCCGTCAATTCTTCCGTGGCTAGACCTGGCCTGGGAGTGTTTCCTTTTTCACAGACAATCAACAAGTCTCAGAGATGAAAAGGATACAGAAGGCTTTTCTGCCCGATAGTGTGGTATAAGCTTTGAATGAATGCTTTGTGAAGAGGCTGTCTTGTCAAGGCTAAAAGCTGGAATCCTGTTTGTTGTGGTCTTTATGACGGAGCTTTGTTCTTACTGCACATTTAACCGGCTTCATTTTTTTTTTTTTTTTTTATGCACAGGATTATCCATTCTGAAAAAAACTGGTTTCCTTGTATGCAAAATAATAACAATGCATCTCATAATACACAAATATACTGTTAGGAGAAGTTAGATACACAAACGTGTCTTTTGGATGTAAACATCTGTCTTGAGCTGATTTTGGAAGTTGCAACAAAGTTATGGAGAATGCTCTCTCAGCCAGACCCACAGATGTCGGTTTAGAGAGACGAGCTGGAAGCTGGTTTGAAAATAAGACACAACAGTCAAACATCAGGACGCTTTGAGTGACACTTTTCTCTTTATCTCCTCCTCCCCCATCCCTCCCCTGGTACGCGAGCCCTCCCTGGCAGCTTGGCAGAGGCCGCTCCCTCACGCAAAGCAGCAGAGTGCAGGGGCCCGGGCCCCAGACAGGAGCCCAAGCTGGTCTCAGCCTCCCAACATGTTGAGCTGGCCCGCCTTGGGCACAGCCAAATGGTTCTGCAGCTGCCCCTTTGTCCCCCTTCCTTAAGTAAACAAAGGACAGAAACAAATTAATGACCTACATTCACAGCAAACCTCGCACGGCCTCCTCGCAGGGAGAGAGAGAGAGCAGTTGTCTACAAGCAGATGTTCACTTACAACACTGCAGCTTGCAATTAATGATCACCAGGCAGCGCATAACCAAAGGATAGGGCTGCTGTATTTTCTACAGCAGTTATCATTATGTCTGCTGTCTGTCTGGAATGACGACTGAGAGCAGTGCTGAGAGCAGGCATTTAAGAAACACTGACTTCTTACATAGTTTGGACAGTTTTAAAAGAAGATATCTATCCAAAACTGTAAAACGTTAAATAATTAGATACATATATTTCAAATAACTGCTCACCATAAAAAACACAATATAAACTTCCAATCCAATCAATCAAATAGAACGTTAAGGGTTTGAAATGTTTGCTAAAAAAAAAAAAAAGGTTTGATCTCTGCCTGAAATGGACACCAAACTGAAATCTTTTTAAAACTTTTAAGTTTCTTAAACCAATATTAGGCATTTGTCAGACAGAGGACAATGTCATAAAGATTAGGAGTGAGCTTATCGCGTGAGTGTGCGTTGGGGGCTTACTGAAGAGACCATCTGTGGCCTAATGAGCGCTGCTCCTTGGCCTCTGAGTGCAGGGGCTTTTAATGCATCTGTAAGAGCAGGTTTACTGTGCAGCAAGACATTAGCTAAAGCTGATTTCTTTACTGGAAAACTGTACTTGAGGAGCTTTGGAAGGAGTGTGTGTGTGTGTGTGTTGCTGGGGGTTTGGATCCCAACAAGCTGCTGCACATTTTCTTCTCAAATGCAGCCTACACCTCAGCCGGCACAGCCGATATATCAGGAGTTGTGCAGGCACGCAAAAGAACACAGTGAAACCACACACACACACACACTGCAAATGTGCAGGCCATCGTGCTGTGTCCAAGCACAACTCGCTGTGCTGCTTGTCACACACACAAACATGTTCGCACACATGCCCATGCTTCCAACTTCCGCCCACATCGCAAGTCACTGAGAAACAGGATGCTAAGACCTCCTGCACTGGCCCTTCTGCAACCTGTAACTGTGTGTATGTGTGAGCATGTGGGCTGCAAATAAGACAAGGTTACACAATAAATGACCAAGGTTTCCAAGTGGTCGATTTACAGAAACAAGCTTGAAAAGATGTTAGATTTGAATATTCAGTTGTCGGTGTGAGTTTAATGGCTGTAAAGAACCTGTGAGGTGAAGCTCGGGAAAAAAGAAAAGCCAAACAGAACTTCACACGAAGGTTGAATTTCAAGATTCTTATAATTTATTGCAGTTTGCACACAATTTAAAAATGTCAACAACAACACACCAAAAAATTACAAAACTAAACACAATTAGAATTTACTCCCCTTGAGAAAAACAAACAAAAAAAATCAACCCAACTATGATTGTCAAAGCTAAAAATGACTAAATCTGAAAAAGGAACATAAAAGCAAAGAAATTTTTTTTTAATCTCAAGGGGGAGCAAATATATCTCAATCAAAATCTGCTTGTTTTTTTTCCCAGACATTGATTGTCCTTTTTCAAAAAACAGACTCAGTCATTTCACGCCCCCCACCCTCCACCCCCCCAATCTGTATTTCCATAAACTGTCTATGACATTTGAACATTTTATTTTTATACCTTGCCTTACAAAAAACAAACAAAAAAACAAACAAACAAAAAAAAAACTCCCCCCTTTGTTTTCAAGTAAGCACAGCAAAAGATGGAGATGTCTCATCAGGGTGGTTACTTCACAGCGTCGTGAGCGGTTGACATCGCTTGCACAACTCCACCCTACACTCACACATTAAAAAAAATAAAATTAAAAGAGAGAGGAGAAAAAAAAAAACAGCCCGGACTACAGCAGTTTAAGGCGGTCAAGTACAACCAGAGGTACAGAACGGAACAAAAAAACAGCAGTAATGATGAAAACAACAGCAGGATGGAGTGAGCCCATATGCAGAGACGCTGCCAGTGAAGAAATAACATTTCGTGGAAGAAAAAAAAAAAAAAACATGAGACGATGCGGTGCAAACTGCCGCAATGTCACCCACACTGTTGCACTGGCAAAGCCTGTAGGTGCCACCAGATGACAGGGCGGCACATACAATCACCCCACCCACCACATGCACATCAGTGGGGGCATGCACACACACTTGTACAAACACACACACACACACACTCACCAACATCTGAGTGAGGGGAAATGTGGAGCCTTCACTTTTCAGTATCTCTACGTCGAATGTGTTTGGATTGTATAAACGCTCGACCATTATTTTTGAAAGTTATGACAAAAAATTTAGTGATACAGAGGTTAAAAAAAAAAAGAGAAAAAATATCAAACTGATGTAGCCCCAACTCTAACACAACATTCACATACAAAACAGAGTTTTCCAATCACATGAGCAAAATATTATAAGACATAATTTTCTGATAAATTCAATAAATTCCTTGAATTTATACGTTTTAAACAACTATTTCTCAATGTTCTACAGTATCAAATACTTCCATAGCGTCAGAAATGTTTTTTGTTTTTTCGTTTTTAATAAAGGCATCTTTTCAGCAAAAATCTGATTTCATGTCTTTTAGCTTAAAAAGGTGCATTCAGGCATGTCAATTCTCTCCCATCTGTCTCAAAGTAAGGATTATGTTTTAAGTGGAAAACACACACACACACACACACACACGTACAAACATCTCATCACATTCACGCCACTGCGTCTAATGTGAGATGCGCTGCACTGAGCTGGGTGGGTTACTGTACTGAATCAGCACGGTCCCGCTCAGCTCAGCTCAGCGTGATGCAACAGTGTGACAAAGATATCTGACCCTTCAACTTTCAGCAGGACAGCTCAGTTTCAGCCTCTCTCCTTCCTGTCGCTCTCTGTATCCTTCACACTTTAGCCAAGTCAGAGCCACAAAACTGCACTCAGCAGACCTGAAACAAGTGCCCAGTGAGCAGACATAATTAAGAAATGGCTTGACCGCGTCTAGAGCTGGAGAGGACGGGGAGATGAGAGATGGAAAACAAACATGCAGCAGTGGAGAAATGTAACGCCTGAGGAGGAGGAGGAGGAGGAGGAGGAGGAGGAAGTGCTGGGTGGACGTAGATCTTCAGTAGGTTAAATTGACTGGTAATAACCAAGTCACACGCTCATAAACGCACACACACACACACACACACACACAGGCACACGCACGCAGCAGAGAGATCAGTGCATATAGACACAGGCTTCAAATGCTTCATCATATCGCTTCAACATCCGACGGAAACACATTCGGTAACATTCTTCTAGGAGCCCAGCGACAGACCTACGACGAGTAGAAAAAAAAATCCAACTTTTCACTGTCGAAAGTGTAATGTTCAACCATTTCCCCCCCCGATGCAAAATCCACAACTTAAAGGTTTAAGACAAAATCAAATTTTCATGCATTTTTTTCCATAGTCGCGAGAATAATATTCAGTTTTTCAACAGACCGCACCCTGGAGTAGTATTCACAAAGAAAAGAAAAGGAAAGCCCGTTGTCAAATATTTGATCAATTACAATGTGTACAGTAATACAGCAAATTCACATTTTATTTTAAAATATACAGGTTTGGACGTCATGCAACAACAGCAGGTCCCATTACAAAAAAAGTAACAAAATAATAATAATAATAATCATTAATTTAAAAAAATGGTAAAGGATTAAAGTTTTAAAACTATAGCAGAACAATATACAACAACCTTAAATTAAATACCTTTCCAACAAGAGATGTTTTAAAGACTGCCAGCTAGATTTAAGAAAAAAATTCTATTAATAACAATAATAATAATTATTATTATAATAATTTGTAAAGGTCTTTTCATTTTTTAGAAAATACTTCAAATTGATTGGAAGTGAAAAAAGGAGGCTGTGCATTGCATGAGTGCCATCAGTTTGTCTGTCAGTCAGTCAGCTTTCCCCTGAACACACAACACCAAAGAGCTTAACAAGAGAAGCGGGGAGCGCTTCGCCAACGACACCTCCATGCCAGTAGAAAATAAAACTAATACACACAAAACACACGCATACACACTCACGCACGTCAGGTGAAATTTTTGCCAGAGTAGTGCAGTATTGCACGCGCGCGCGCGCACACACACACACACACAGACTTCTTCAAACTGTGTGTGTGTGGTGGTATCGACTCGTGGTGATCACAGTACCCGTTTAGTGTATTGTAATGCTTTTTCACTTCAGTGTGTTCGACCTGAACTCCTGCAGTGGTGTTTGCTGTCTGTGGGACTGGGACCGATATGCTGGCCAGCGTCGGAGTGTTGTGTCTGAGATGAAACACAAACAGAGTGAAAATTCTTCAAAAAGGCGAGACATTCTCACTGGGACCCATGTCCTTAGACGCAATGAAAACCACCAAACAGAACTTACGCCAAATAAATGTAAGAGTTTAGAATAAAATAGAATAAAACAAAATTACCCCAAACAGCAACGACAAAAAAACTCAGTAGTAACATTTTCATGTGCTATTAAAGTGCAATTGAATGAGATTTTGCGACACACAAGAACATGACTCACTTAAACCCCGAATATCAAACTTTGCCCCTCCCCACCTCCACCTCCCCGTGCCTCTCTGCCTTTCTTTCACTCTCCACTTCCTTGCTTTCTCTTTATCAAACCCAGCAGTCTGTTTCTACTTCCACAGTTCCTGGGAGCTGTCCTCGATCGCCCAATCCCTGACATTGGGCAGTGCCAGCGGTTCGCTCTTCACTGACAGCGAGTTGACCAGTTCACAATGGAACTTGCGGATGTGTCGGTAGAGGTCCCCGGACTGCGTGAAGCGCCGTTCGCACCACTTGCAAGCGTGCGGCTTCTCACGCGTGTGCACCACTGCGTGGCGGCTGAGGTTGTGTGAGTACTGGAAGCTCTTGCCGCATGTAGTGCAGGTGTAGGGTTTCTCACCAGAGTGTGTCCGCTCGTGGCGCTTCAGCGTGTACATGCAGGAGAAGGTCTTGCTGCAGATGGTGCAGGTGGGCACGTTGACGTCTCCGGCGGGCTTGGAGCGGATACCCTCCTGCTCCCTGAAGTGGGAGCTGAGGTGTAGCTGGAGAATGTGAGGGGAGGGGAAAACCTTGTTACACAGCGGGCACATGAAGATCTGGGTGTGTTGAGCCGACAGCATGTTGGAGACGTAGGGCAGCAGGGAATTATCCATGCTGGCCGCCTCGGCCTGGGTGCGCTCGTTTTCACCCCCGAGTATGTCCTCATCATCTGCTGTGGCTGAAGGCTTCTCCTCCCGCTCCAGCTCAGAGGCCAGAGAGGCCTCTCGCAGAGCGGACAGGTGCGCTTCCAGGCCGAGCCGCCGCTGGGCTGACAGAGGCCCTCCGACCCCGTGGTGGGTCAGGCCCCCGTTGGCGTTGGGAACGGTCGCCTTGGTGATGCCACTGTGCTCCATTTCATAGTCCCCACCTCCAAGTTCCTCTTCCTCGTCTGAAGCCACGCCCCTCTCCACCTTCACCCTCACAGCCAATGGGCTTTGGAGGCTGTCTGGTGTCGCTGCCCCGCTGAAATAGGACTGGTGGTGGTTACTGTGGTTGCTACCGGCGATTGGCTTGACTGACAGGTCCAGGACACAGTCAGCCGCATCATTTGACACCCTCCTGCCCCTGTGCCCTCCACGAGAGCCCACGGAGCGGTGGGACCGCTGGGAGAGGGATCCAGTGGAGCTGGTGGGGCTGCCGGCCGGGGAGAGCAGTTTCCCTGCCTCCCCGAGACCTTCCCCACCCTGCGTCTCCACCTCACCGCGGCCTGGGCTGGTTGTAGCCATGGCTGGTGTCCCTGGTCTGTCTGCAGACGGCAGCCTCAGCCACAGCGGTCCACCCTCGGCCTTCCCCTCCTCTTCTTCATCACTGTGCAGCAGGTCGGCAGTAGCGGGCCGGCCGGTAGAACCATCTGATAGACTGTCGGCCTTATCAGAGCAGCTGGACCCGCCATCATCCTCTCTGCGCGTGCTGTCTGCCTCCGCCGTGGCCTTCTGCTTCAAACGTTTCTTACACACCTTGACAATGTCATACATGTGCAAGTAGCTGGCCGCTGCCAGCACATCCTCTACGGGAAGGTCCTGGAACTGCAGTTTGCCCTCATACATGAACTCCAGGAGCAGGGAAAAGGCCGGGGCTGTGACAATGTCGCTGTTGAGATGCACCACATCTCTCTTGTCCAGCTGGTCCTTGTAGAAGAGGTGAAAGTACATGCTGCAGGAGGCCAACACAGCACGGTGTGCACGGAACTGGGCATCGCCCACCAGCACCGTGGAGTCACACAGAAAGCCCTGGTGCCGCTGCTCACTCAGACACTGGAGTAAATGTCTGCTGTGGTCTGGGAACTCCATCCTGCCGTCCTCATAACCTGCAGCCACACAGAGACACAGAAGCAGAGTTAAAGTTAGGCACAGATCATACAGGTCTCAGTATCCAAAATGTCAGACAAAATTTCCCTACTATGGTTTTTAAAAGAAGTTTTGGAAGATTTTTAACAAACTGTTAAATAAAATATGATTTACTGAAGGTAAATACCCAAGAAAAAAGGAACAGAAATGTAGGCGAAAAGCAAAACCTCCAAAAGATGATTTAAACGGAGACACATCAAAAACCAGAGAGATTCTGAGTCTGAGGTAAAATTCCAGCGTTGAGATCATGATATTGTTTTTATCATCACTTAGGCTTTTGTGTTAAAACAATTTCTGAGAACAAAATTATCTTAAACAAGGCCAATTAAAAAAAAGAGAGAGAGAGAGAGAAGAGACAAATGCCAAAAACGCATATGGTATGAGATGCTGAAAACAAACCACAGAGAAGAAGACGAGCAAGCGAGAACACATCAGGAGAAGGTAGGTAAGTAACAACAGAAAGACTGAGAAAAAGAACATTTTTAACACATAAAAAGTATACTAAAATAGGCCCAATAAAATCTCAACAAAGCATGCAACAAAGAAAAAAATACCTATTTAAAATCTATTTATATTTTTTCAGGTATACTAGGTAACAAACCTATGTACAGCGATGATTTCTTTTTTTTCACAAAGATAGATATATTCCTGCTCAAATTCAAAAACACCATGCAGGTTCACTGTAAAGTCATGCACACATTCCTTCTTACAACGGTGCAAATTTTCCACTTTATTTCTCTAATAATTTACTTAATCTAAAAGAAATAAAAAGCAAGGGTGAAAAAGAAGAAAACTGACCATATTTACAATTAAAACGTGTAATTAAAGAATAATCTCTAGTTTTTACCCAGAGAAAGACTTAACCTCAGGTAAACTATCAGCGACAGATTCTTCTACTCTGTCTCTCCGTTCTCTCTCTGTATCTCACTAACTCCTCTGCCTGCACTCCTGGATTGTCACTGCTCCTACGCTGGTTATTTTTATTAACCCACTTTGGCCTGGCCTGGCACAGCCCTTTTAGGTAACCGGCTTTCAGCTGCACACACTGTCCTCACGTACACAACACATACACACACACACACACACACACACTTAGTACCAGCCTACCTACCAACCACCTCCACAGGCTAAGTCGAGCAGGAAAACTGCCCAATTGAAATAGCACTGTCGAAAACAAAACAGCTTGTCCCTCGTTTAACCTGCGAGCACCGGCTTTAGGTGTAAGATTAGACGAGAGGGAAAAAAAAAAGGATAGAAAACTTGCAGCAATGCTCTTCAGGTGTACTTAAAAAAAATAATGTGTCTATTCAATGAAAAAACAAACAACTAATTAGTTAAAATTTCAGATGACTTAAGTCGGTAACGAGAATGAAATCTGTAAAATCATTAAGTCCCACCTGTTAACCAAGTCGATTTGTCCTGCCTGAGAAAATACATTGGTCCCGCTCTGCACTGTGTTAACCAAAGCAGTTAAATCACCTCATTTGAATGAAGCTAAACTAAGAATGTCAGTGTGTGTGAGACTGTGTGTGTGTGTGTGTGCGTGTGTGTGTCTGTGTGTTGTGTGTGTGTGCTCGCTCTCCGGCTTGTTCAGACTGCTTTTAATGAGGGGGCTTACGGGGACAAGGGTGTACCACCTCCCACCTCTCCACCCCCCCCCCCACCTCTCGTCCAGCCAAACCCCTCTTCCACCTCCTCCTTCCACACACACACACACACCATCCGTCACTCACACACTCCATTCCCATCTGAATCTTACAAGAAAAACCCCACACATCCGCCCCATAGTAGAAACTGCCCTCTTCCTCAGCTCCCCCAACCTCCACCCACCACCCAGAAGAGAAGATTTACAATACAATCACTGTAAGTGCCCTGCTCGTCACAGCATCAATCCTAATCCTTAAAGATGGCTAAAAATAAAGACGGCGGTGGCGGCGGTGGGGAGGGAGCCGTCGGCGGAGGCTCAGGAGGGCAGCGGCCCGTCACCTGGGCCCACCCGGCCCCGGCCAGCCAGCTCAGGCAGGGGTCTGAGAAAGAGAGACGCAGAGGGGCAGGGAGGGAGAGGGTGAGGGAGAGGCTGGGACGGCCGGGGAGGGAGGCTTACCCACATCTGATCCAGCTGACGGGGGCCATATGGCAGCTGCTAGCCAGATAAAGAGATTAAGACTAGGAGGGAGTGCGATTACAGCTGTCTAGCCAATTCAGGCAGCTCAAATCTGCAACTTCTAAATTAGTCTCCTCTACTCCAGCCGACAGCAGGGGAAAAAAGTGGGTAGAGTAGACCGCACATGCTTTCAAGTAATTTTACAGCGAGTTAGATTTAACTGAAAGAAAAAAAAAACAGGTTAGATGATTAGGATTAAACAACTGCTCACTCAATTTTTTTGCTTAACGTCTTACATTTTTTTTGCTATTTTATTACCTAAAACATTTGTTTATCTCTCTTTGCTCAAATTTTATAAATTACAAAAAGGACTACATTTTTTTTGCTTTAATTAATGTTAGTCAAAAAAGCATAACTTTAAATAAGCTCAGTTTAAAAAAAAAGAAGAAGGGAAAAACACACACAAAAAAAGCTGTAACAGTTGTAACTTTGCTTTCAATTAACAACTGTCCGAACAAAATGCCTGACAACACAAGCAGCAAACAGGACGCAAAACAACAGCTGAGATTTAAATGCAGCTCTGTAGACTACGAAGTAAAAACACAGCAGAGTGTTCCCGGACTGCAATTACCCCTCAGACAGGCAGCACCAGCACGAGTTTACTACTGAAGCGCTCACCAGCAGTTTCACACAACGCTCACACTGCTTTGACACACCGGAGATCCCCACAACAAAACAAAATAACTACTCCACTACCCCGGACTCTCCTACTCTACTCACTCTCACACACTCATGCACACACACACACAAAAAACTATACCTGCAGCAGTATGCATCAACTTGATTAACTCCACTGTAGCAGAATAGCTGGGCTCTCTGGCTGGCTGGGAATGGCTGTGTATCTCTCTCTCTCCCTCTCTCTCTCTCTTTCTTTCTTGCTCTTTCTCTTCCTCGCTCGCTCTCTCTGAGTCAATGAGTGGGTAGAAGAGGAGAGAAGAAGAAGAGGGAGGCAGGCAAAAAAAAAAAAAAAAAACACGCTGTTCAAACTGCGAGGGACAGATGCAAAGTGGAGGAGATGTTGGAGGGGGAACGAGATACCACCTCCCTCCTCCTCCTCCTCCTCCTCCTCCTCCTAACTGGCGCTGATCGGCAGCCACGAACACACACACATACACAGCATGCACACACACACACGCACACACACACACACAGCACTAACTCTCCCAGGCTGCCGCTGAGACTCACAATAAAGGACTGGGGAGGGGTGGAGGCGGTGGAGGGATGGAGGAGGAGGAGGTGGGGTGGATGGCAGCCTGTCAGCTGCTCTGACATCATCCTCAGATGGAGATGCTACCTCCAGCTGTGCTCTTTCTACAGCCATATGCTGCCTCCTCTACACTCCTGCCACCAGACTCCTCTTTCATTCTACCAACACCACGCAACTTTGTCCCTCTTTCTCCCCCTTTTTTTTCTTCTCTCTCTCTCTCTTTGAAAAAAAAAAGTAGTAAAATTTAGTAAATGCAATGCAGGGACACTGATTTGTTTTTGTTTTTTGTTTTTTTTTCTGGTGGGGGGAACAGAAAAGAGTTCAGCCACCAAATCGTGCAACCACAACCACCCACTCCTACCAAAACTATCAAGGGATAGTTTACAAGGGAAACTACAAAAGGGAAAGTTTACAAAATATACACAGCGGTTCCAAGTAAAAACTTTGTCTTCTAATCTTTTTCTGATGTTGTCAAATGTTTAAACCTTTTTCTGTCTTTCTCTCCCTGTCTTCTTCCAGTGACCATAAACAAAGGCCAACACAGCACATTTGCAACTGACAGACATACGCAGCTGATATTGTTTTCCACTTCTTTACGGTTCAGCGCCGCTGCCTCTTCTTGTATTCACTCATTCACTCACTCACTCACTCATTCATCTATCTTTCTATCCGTCCATTACCCCAACACCCCCACCTAAACAGCCCCCCCACCCCCGCTCGGACACTTCGGGACAACAGACAGGAACAAAAATGAAATGAGAAAACAATGGGAACAAGTAATAAAGAAAGAAACTAATGAGTGCAAATCCTTAACAAAAGATATACAAGCCTTTAATAAACCGGGGAGAAACTTATTACAGCAGCACTATTTCGCTTTCGTTTTGGTTAAAGTGTGCACGTTTGGAGCGTGTGAATTTCCAGCTACTTAATATATGCGAGCATATGAACAGCACCACGTTTATTTCGTCCCAAAAGCCTTTAATAAAGTTTAAAAGACTAACATTGCATACACATACCACGGTTTAAAGATATTGTCGCCTCGCAATGTCACAAGATGAATAAAGACAAATAAGTAGTAGGAACTTCTTTGCGTTTTTTCCAAGCCGCACGTAAATGTCCAGAAAAATTCTAGGAGCATTAAAGTTATTTTTCATATGTAGTGATGAGCAACACGTGAGCGTATTAAACAGTTATAAGTTAATTACAAATATTTCAAGATAACAGAAGTAAAATATTGTTTAAATTTAAGTTTTAAAATGACTTTAAATATATTTATGGTGCAAAAAAACAAAAAACAAATTATCCAACATATACTTTAATTCACTTCACCGGAGTTTCTGTTTGCATGTGTAATTACTGTGGCCGCTGCACAACACACTGCAACCCCTGATGCACTATTTCAATTTCTGTTTTGCCATGACACATTTCAGTACCGTGACAGTGCTAAATCCAACACTCGAACTCAACAGCGTGATCGATAAGTTTGTTATAAATTAGACCAGAATACCGCTTAACTTCATTTAAAGCGGCGTAAAATTGCCAGTGATGACATTTTACGAGCTTTCTCCGGAGAAGAAAAATCAGCATAAAAGTCAAAGTAATGTTGCTGGTGACAGGCTGTGAGACCGTACGCGAACAAACTAACAGCACAAGAAGACTGTAATCGATTTCTTTGAGGAAGACATAACAAACAAACACAGATAAAGACGGACACACACACACACACACAGAAAGACACAGTGACCCACGCAGCTAGCTATAGCCCGATCATTGCTAACAAAAGTAAAGCGAACAGGCGACAATATTGAGCTATTTACAGTTGTTGAGAAGGCCCCGGTGCTATGACAACAGCTGCTAAAACACCGCGGACAGGGAGCTAACATAGCAACTATTAGTGCGCGGACACAACACAGTCATGCTAAGGAAGGTTTAGCTACTTTTTCCCCTCCGTAACCCACCCTCTCTCTCTCTCTCTCCTGAGCCTCCTTTAATCGGACTCCGGTATTAGAGGTAGCACTTACAGACAACAAGGTCCAACGTCTTCCCTGCTTCCTCCGTCAAATCCCCCCTCTTCTTCTCTGTTTGTCCTTCGGAGACAAAACTAGATTGACTTTGGACTAATTTCCATAACAGGCTGCCGAGGCGAGCGGGCGGAGGGACGGGGAGTCTAGCACTCTGCGGCGGCCAGATGTTTCCGAGCTGTTGCTGCTCAACTCGGGCTGGGAAAGGAGGCGAGTTGACTGGCACGGCGCGGAAGCCAATGGTGCCGGCGAGGAGGAAAGTGAAGGCAAATTGGAAGCGGCCCTCTAACAGAGGAGAGGGAGGGATATGTCTTCTTCTCTCGTCGGCGTAGGTTGACACCAGGCAACAACAACAGCAGCACACACAGGGAGAAGGCAGGAAAGAAGAAGCTGGGCCAAACCAACTGGTTCTGCGAGTCAGCGAGGCGGACTGGCGCAGCGGCGAGCGAGAGAGAGCTGAGAGCGGCGCGGTGCCGCTTGGGTACTGTAGTCAAGCTGGAGCAGGAGGAAGGGAGGGGAGGGGGGGCAGAGGGGCGGGGGTGGGGGTGGCGGTGGGGGGGGTAGAGGAGGAGGGGGGGCGGAGCTGATGTGAGCAGGTGCACCACCTTGACAGGAAGAAACCCCGTTGGTTTCAGAGGATGACAGAAGATAACCTAGATTAGGTTAGACTGTTTACTACTGGCAAAGAAAATATTAGGTTTCAAAACTGGTGCACGACTTCCAGAGGTTAAAAAACTAAACTAAACTAAACTAAACATGGTCTCCAAAAGGCTGCTGAGCTTTGTTAATATCATACCAACATTTATAACTGCAAACCTGGTGACGTATCTCAAAGTGTGAAATCCTAGGTACTTGTTAATGCATTACTTATTAATGCTGAGTAAAAACACACAGCCATGTTATTACCTGAATATTGTATGTAAGCAGGGCACACTGATGCAAGACGGCCTTTGTCCAAACGAGAGAATGTGACCTTCTTAACTTAAAAAACGTAATAAAAACAGGTCCTACCATCAACATTTCACAGTTACTGTATTGTTCTCTCTACATACACGTTTTGCACACATACCAACAGCTGGTCAAACTCCATGTATGAGTTCATAGATTGTCATGGCCTAACATGTCTGCAGTAGTAAATGTTTAATGGATTAACAAGCTAAAAAGACAAGCAAAGTGTTGTGTTGGAGGAAGATTTTCCTCAGCATTGTAACCCAAAAGTTGCCTAGGCACTCATAAGTGATGTATAAAGCATTGCCAAATGATGTATTAACCATTAATAAAGCCATTTATTACAGCTTAGAAACCCTTATATCCCTTTTAATGTGTTAAATGGTTTCAAACACAATATAATGTAGTCATGAGGACATCGAAGTGTTTATCAGTGCATTTGTTAACAACTGTAACTCCTCCTGTGGACACCCATTAGTGGAGGCTTCTGTATAAGCAGGTAATGACTGACATTTGTATAAATGCCTTTCATAAGGTATTAGTGACTAACTCTTAGGCCGCTATGTAATCAACCTAACACCTTGCACTTTTCTTTTGCAGTACTATGGGACTGAAGTTTATTTGCGTGACTGCCTTCAGTTTGTGATGTGCTGTCAGTTTGTCAGTCTCAGCTCTGAGAGTGGAAAGGACAAATCCTCAGTGGCACGGCAGTCTGTGGATGTCGTGAAAATGGAGCTGCAGGAAACATGCTTGTTTTGTGAAAATAGAGGCAGGGGTGATGATTTACTCCACTTTAAAGGTGATTTGCCAGCACATACGAAATTTAAAGTCTCCACAGTGAGTCTCCAGAAAAAAAAAGAGATGAAAGGAGTAATGACAAAAGTGTTGTTTTGAAATAAGTAATGCAGGCCAAGCAGTGGCACTGCATTCACAAGGGCTGAGCAGGCTTTTGATGAATGTAACAGGTTACTGTGCTAGCTGACAGGTTTTAAGGCCCACTATCTTGACTGGCATTTTTCTTGGGAGACCTATGACTTGCTGAAATAGCTCCAAGGAAATGTGTGGCAAAGCTTGCTTAACCTGTATGTTGCAGTTTACACTAAACAGGTAGTTGCATGTATTCTCACTGTACCGGTGTGTTCCTTCACTGACAGCTGAGTTTCTGAAAAATCTGATCATGCTTTTGTCTTCAACATGCCAGCCCACGATCTATATATCTACCCGTGGTTGATTTTAATACCTATTTCATAAAGATTGCCGTTTGCAGTGTGAAGCGCTGCAGAGCTGGAGACATTTAGGTTGTGAGTTTCCTACATGACTTCCAAGAGAAGAGAACAGCAAATCTAGGACACGAAGCAACATCAGCAGCAGTGTTTCTCCTTGTCCAGAGAAAAGGCAGCTTGTTTCATCATTTTTAGGAAAAGGATGTTCAAGTGCTCAAAGAACAGTGCACGCAGGGCACCCGAGGGACTTAAATTAAAGGGGTCCCCAGAAACACAATGAACAACAAGTTAATTGAAAATGTGATCATTTACAGGGGGAGGCGGTGAGAAATAGACAAAACAAATCATTTGTTACAGTTAAACCTCACTCCCGATCAGATGTTTCACTCTGCTGCTGTACAATCTTAACTAAGAATTGAAAGAAATCTTCTCAGATGTGGGTCACTGGGACAAAAACCTTTATCAAACGTCTGTCATGGGAGCCTTGACATGAAAAAATTTGGCCAGCTCTGGTTGCCTGAGTGAGTCTGTGGGCCTATTTGCATCCTCTAAACCTGTCCCAGTAAACTAATTGGCGTTACTAATAGATGGCTGGATGAACTGCAGCCCTGTATGGTAATGAATTCACACAATCCGGTGTCATAGCTGAAGGACTTGTTAAAATGCAAATGAATGATGACCCTGTTATGTGTCTATCAATTTGGGGATCCACGTTATTAGCGCATTACAATGAGCCCCTTGTTCATGCACAAAAATACAATTAGGCCCACAGGCAGGAACAGTTCAACAGAACAGAAAATTGGATTTAAGGACAGACTTTCAAAACTACTAGCTAATTTGAGCAATAGATATAAAGCAGTCCAACCATTTTGAGGGTAATTGCAGATCTCACTTAATATTAAGCTCCTTTTTTGAATAATGTCCTTTCGTTGTGCAAGATGATGTGATCTGTGGAAGGCTCACTTCTCTGTCAGACGGTCTCTTTTGTATCTCATATGTAGGATACTGTAAAGAGAGAAATACACCTCAGATAGCCTTGACTGTATTAAAATCTGTTATGTGTGTGTCTCTCTGCGTGTGAATGCCTCAGGAGATTGCTGTGCAATTTTCTAAACTTCTTTCACTGCTCCTGCGTTCCCCTCTCTGATCCGCATATTGTTTTCCCACTGACAGAAGCCAGAATACAGCGTAGTGTATGTGTGAGTGTGTGTGTGCCAGTGTATGTGCATGTGAGCCAAAAAAACAGAGCCTGCCTGATGTTTGAAATTATGTGTACTACTATTTCATCCTCCCTACAGCTGAAAGCCAAAGACAAAGCAGAAGGCAGCCATGAAAAAAAAGCATGGAAATACCAACATGCAGAGCAGAGCTTTGTATTCACACTGCAAAAGACAAGTTTTTTTTTTTTTTTTAATTTTGGTTTAGTTTCTTTTTCTACTCATAATTGAGAGGAAATTAACTGTACACCTCCACAAATAGTCTAATTAATTTAGAAGGAGTCAGTCAGTTGTTAGCAAAATGAGGACACTCAGTGAACTATCAGTTTTTTCTTTCCTTTTACAAATGATTTTACAGTACTCTTGTTGTTTCGGTGTAAATTAAGCTTTGAATTTAGCTGATTTTCTACCTTCCACCTCTGGAGGTCGCTGTAGATCCCATGTTTTACTTTGGCTAATTTTCTCTCTATTCACTTTAGTTCAATGAAACTGTGAGCATGTCATTTTGATTAAAAACGTGTTACCGAAGTAATTAAATAGAGGGGAAACTTATTAATACATACAATAAAACATTAAAAATATACTGATATACTGGGCTTGGAATGAAACTAGTAGTTGCTGAGAGAGAAGTATTAAGTTCAGAATCAGAGAAAGAAAGAAGAAAAAAGAAAAACTATGTGTGAAAATACAGTATGTGAAAATTCTTCTACTTTTTTCTTTTTTCACACAATTTGTTTACACTCACCTGAATTACTTTTGTAACTTTGCTGCCTTTTGTGCCACAATTAACTCGTTTTCTGTGTTTACTCACTGTAATCGTGGTGCCCATTTCATGCCAAAGTATGAAATACTAATATTCAGCTTTTTATCTTGACCCCCCCTGAGGCAGATAGTCCTGAGAGCAGGGTTATTTTTTCATTATCTTTTTTTTTTATGAAGCAAAGAAAAAGCTTTTTTTTTTTTTTTTTTTTATTTGGCAGAAGAAGCGATTCCAAGAAAACCTGTGGCCATGCTTGAGACATAATGTCTGTATATACAGGTTCTGCCTTTCTTTGCCAGCATTAATTATATTTTGCTCATCAGTGGGTTTTTATTCAGAGGTGTTTAACACAGAAGCTTTGTGATGACGATCCTCATTTTTCCCACCAGAATGCAACGTAAATTATGTCTCAGAGTGCTCCATCAGGGATTTCTTTGTTGAAAATACATTTAATAAAACGTTTTAAATACGCAATGGTGTCTTGATTTTAAACCCCTTTACTTCGTTACATCTAAAATCTTGCACAGCTTCTCTCTTCAGCTCTTCTTTTTCCTTTTATTCTCCTTCATACAGTTTTTCTTTCCATGCACACAGAAATATTGTTCCAGCTGTTGCCATCTTGCTGGGAACCTGACCTTTAATTTACTGGTAAATTTCGGGATTAAGATGTTTAAGCTTATTTGCCCTCAGTGTGAGTTGCTCCGAATGAGAAAGAGCTACATTTTCTAAGTGAAAATGTTAATTTGTAGAGATGCCCTGTCTGGTAAATTGTTTAGCTCAGCTTCAAAGCAGCAGGGAGCCGAAATAATGAAATAAACCCATAAAAAGCAGCTCAGAGGGGCAACAGAGAATGCAGCATCCAAGATCATTATCTCACTTCTTTTGACAATTTCTTGGGCAACTCATACTGATTTCTGAGCACAGAACATAAAGTAAGCTGGTTGTACAATTAGTGGACTCTGAATGACTCTGAAATGAAAAGATGTAAATTTGTTATTTTTTACAAATGGGATTCTCCAGTTTGTGACTATGAAAATCACCTGTACTTTCCCTTCTGTTTGTAGCGGTGTGAAGGACACTGAGCCCACTTGGTACTCATCCTGTCCATCTATGCATCCATCCAAGAGCCTTCCAAACCTGCAGCAGTCCTCCACAGTACGTCCCACAGCTTTCCTCATCATCGCCCGTAATGGAGGCATGCAAGAGGGGAGACACTCTGGGAGACACTGGCTGGCTGACAGGGGAAGAGGAAGGGAAGGCGGGGGGGCAGACAGATGTTTGAATCCCAGCCCCGGGGCTGATGAGATTAATCCATCCTCCAAGGCACAGACAGAAACAGGAATAGAGAGAGCGATGGAAGCAATGTCTATTAGTACAATTGGCTGATCTCCTTCCTCTCTGTATCACAGACATCCTGTGATGCTCCTTTCTTCTTGCCGAGGTGAGCATCATATCCAAAACCATTATAGATCCAAACACTCTGAATGCCCCTGGACCAAACCACCACTGTGTGAGAGAGAGAGATGGTGAGTTTATCAGCTTGGAAGAGTCTCAGCCTTTTGCAGGTAAAATAGCAAGAATCATACCTACATGCATATTGTGTGCACATCTGTTCTCTCAAACTCTTACTCATCGTGTGAATACAGCAACAGTGTGGGGATTTAGTTTATAAAAACACACCGCAACACACAGACATGTATTAGCACTAGAAGTCATGATCATTTTGGTTTCATCAAAGGAATAGTACATAAATATTCACGTGGAAGGCAGATATTTCCATATTTTGTGACTCTTTCCGAAAGTGCTTTCATGCCTCCACGAGATCTGTGATGTTACATTTTGCAAAGTTTGATTTCATGAATCAAATGTCAAAGTTACAACATTGAACTGGAGCTTTCACACAACTCCACAGCATCAAGATGCATTCAAAGATGTGAAAATGGTGGCTTAAAAATACAGAGGAATGCAAGCTACACTACAGCACGCACCTACAAACCCAACCCACCTAGGATAATCAGACTCTCCCACCACAACACAAACACAAACTTTCTGTCTGTGTCAGAACCTCTAAGAAATATTCAAGCAACTTTATTTCAGCTGACGGTGGGAGGAAGTCTGTCCGTATACTTTAATGATCTGATCATCTGGCCCAGTGTGGCTGCTGTTGTAGGCGGTCTGGAATGCAGCCATTTTGACTGAGTGTAAAATATTCATGAACTATCAATGGTAGCCCATCTGACTGGCTGGGGAACAGCTGCTGGGTCTCTGTGCCTCTAGAGGTGCAGCATCTGTCCATTTGAGGAAAGTGAATATGTGTTTGTGTGAGTGCATGCTTGTGTTTACGTGTGTGTCCGTGTGCACGTGTGCCTTTCTAGGCATGCATGTGTGTATGACAGCACGCATTCTGATGTGTATGTGTGTGTTCATGTCTCAGGGGAACTAGACATCAGGAGAAACAACTGTGTATTTAACTTGCTTATCTCCAGATGGTGGAGGATCATTTTAGAAACGATCAAAAAGCGAGTCTCAGTTTTATCAGGATCTGTGCTTGTCAATCAAATATCCGTCTCTCACACACACACAAACACACACACACAAGGAGAGCAGCACTGCAGTCAGCTCTGCTGTGTGTGTGATGTGTTAAAGTGAATGTGTCTTTTGTACATCTGAAGCCTCTGCCATTCTATATGTATCTGTTTGTGTCCCTCCCAGAATCAGCACATCACAGCTTAGCAGTGTGTGTGTGTGTGTGCGTGTGTGTGTGTGTGTGTGTATGTGTGTATGTGTGTGTGTGTGTGTGTGTGTGTAAGTGTGTGTGTGGGCTGTTCACACCCGTGCACATGAAGCTCACAGAGAGCTGTGCAGCTTTGGCTGTGGCTGTATGATGGACATCTGGAAGCTAAATTGGTTAATGGCGCCTCCAAGCCAACAGCCAGCCGGCCGTCCCCTTGCTGAGCTGGGAGTGTGTGTAACTGTGTGTGTGGGTGTGTGTGTGTGTTTGGGAGGCAGGCTGGAGTGGTGGGGGGACTCTACATCTGGCCAGCCATCCTGCCACTGACAAACACCCCTGCTGGACATTTAGGGGCTTTTCCTTTCCAAATTCATTTTTTTGTATTATCTTTAGAGCATTCTCCAAACAAAATCAAATTTGTTGTGTTCACACAGGCAAACTGCAGCAAACTGCTGCATTTCAGACCATAATGAAGCATTGCTCTGATCACAACACCACAATACACTGTTGCATGCAGCTGAGTTATACTAGTTTAATGCAACAAACCGGTATTGTCACCTGCAAAAATAAAAAGAAAAACTGACGAAGAAGAAACAAAAAAGTAAATAAAAAAATTTAAAAATAATGTATAAAGTTGATTGCAATGTAGTAACAATCATTTATTTGTTTGTTTGTTTGTTTGTTTGTTTGTTTGTTTGTTTGTTTGTTTGTTTGTTTGTTTGTTTGTTTGTTTGTTTGTTTGTTTGTTTGTTTGTTTGTTTATTTGTTGCGGATTAAGCAACCCAGAATGTAATAACCAGTCAACAGATATAGATGTCACGTTAATTTCTATGTATTTGGAGCGCACTGTTGTCGTTGTAGGCAATCTGCAACAGTAGACAGTCTAAGTAGAAACTGAAAGGACATGATAACAGCAGAGCGATGTTGTGAGGTGGACTCATATTTAGAAAGAAGCAAGAAAATTTATTTATTATCAGTATTACTCATGAGAGTGTACCTTATTGTGATGTGATTGTGGGGTAACAGGTTTAATCACTATAAAGAGTGTTCTGGGGGGTATCATGATTTTTCACCTCTGTATGAACATTATAATATTTTTTTAGTAAACACATATCATAACAAATAACACAACACTGCTCTGTAGGTATCAGAAAACCACAAAAGCAGCTATGGCAACCAGCGAAATATGGCTGGTTTATGAGAGCTGAAACTTAAACAGTTCTTGCATGTGAGCAGTCCCTTGATGTATGTAGACAAGCTGCTGCTGTTCAGAAAGTGAGCAAAAAAAAAATCTTGTTTAGTTTAGTTCTATTTTTGAAAATAGAATTCATGCTGTGAAAGGAGTTTTGGTTCATGACTTGATGTCCTGCTCAAAGACTTTACAAAAAATCACATCTCCAAAAGTCAGAAATGAGAAATGGCCAGGCCTCTTCCTAGACATGTGCAGGCAGAACACTCAAACTCAAAAGCACAGAGAGAGGGGAGTGAGGAACACTAACATACAGACAGAGCTTTAAATAAATACAGCCACAGCAGATGCACAACAGCCGAGTCTGGGCCAAGAGAGCACAAACAGCAGTGTGATCTCCTCAAATCTTTATTGTAAGATCTCTGAGATCATGTTGAAGTGAAAAGCGCTACTGTAGCCTCTGTTCTGTCTGCCTGTCTGCCTGTCTGTCTCTCTTCAGTCCAGATGTCAGAGGAACTAGCCAACAGCTGCGGCAGGAAATGAGCCCCCAGGCAGTGAAAAGGCTAATACACTTCCACACAGAGGAGAGAGACCAAAACAGCACACACACACACACACACACACACACACACACACACACACACACACACACACACACACACACACACACACACACACACACACACACACACACAGAAATTCAGAAAAAAGCAGGTGGATACTGAAAACTATGCAGGTGATGACGCAAAAACTTGACTCTTTCTTGAGGCCAAATCAGATTCTCTGTGTACATGCTTGTTTGTAACCAGGCATCTTCATGAATGTGTTTCTGTGCATGTATGTGGACACTCACTGCAAACTGTACTTTTGTATGTCTGTGACAGTATTCATGTGTCTTTTCTTCTCCTGGATTCATCGGTTTTGCTTAAAGTGTGTGTGTGTATGGGCGATGGTGTGCCAGCCTGCCAGCCTGCCTGCCACAGCGCCAGCCCCCAAGCCAGCGGGAACATTTGCCTTGTGGCTCCAATTCCCAGGAATGTCTAACCTGCGCCAGCTGTTGAGAACATGTTACCTGTGCCAACAATGCGCCGGCTCTGCCCACCACATCAGCTACCGCTCTGTCTCCATCTGGACACGAGATTGAATTTGTGTGTGTATTTGTTTGTCTGTAGTTTAGTGTATCTACCTCTTCACACATCTGTATTTGTGCTTGCATCTGTGTGCATGAATGCACAGCCTCTCTCATGTGAGTAGTGTGCATGGTGCCAATGTGCATTTGAATGTATGGATGATCCTAATGTGTGTGTGTGTGTGTGTGTGTGTGTGTGTGTGTGTGTGTGTGTGTGTGTGTGTGTGTCTGTGTCTGTGTCTGTGTGTCTGTGTGTGCCAGCTCTGGTGTGTATGTGTGTCTCCATCTGTGTGTGCTGGGCCTCCCTTTCCTGCATCTGGAGCAGCATTGAAGAGGCTTTCCAACAAGGCCAATGGCAGCCAGCCTGCCAAACAGCCCAGATGTTAGTTGTGTAAGCCTCAGGCTAAATGGAGGGAGCCACTCTCTCATTATTCAGGACTAGTAAATTGCAACCATTTTTTAGCAGAAGAGAGAAAGAGAGATGCCATGAAAGAATAAAAGATGTGGATGTATGGAAACAGATGAGAGAGAGCTGACATTTGATGTGACTGTTACTAAGCCTCTTCACAGAGGTCACAGAAAAATTATAACAAATATAATATATTAAATTAGGCTAAATCCCGCTTTGATGAATTACTGTACCAGTGTCAAGTAAGTTTCAAGCCTCTGCAAGCATAAACTGAAACCAGTGGCTCTCTGGAAGGTAGGAGATGAATCCACAAACCTTTTGAACGCTTTTGGAAATTGTATAATATTAGAGTACATTTCAGACTTATTGCAATCCAAGTCTTATTTTCTTAGTTTTAGCAATCTGTTTTGGTAATAGTGACATTGGACTCACCAAGTTCATTGCTCTTAGGTTTTTCAACAAACCCCAAGAGGAAACAAAGAGTAAAACCAGTAAAACCTGTCTTTTGTAAACATCACTATTTATGTTCAACCTCTAAGTTCAGCTTGACCTTCCATGCTCAGTTTCCCAGAGCAGTGAAGGATTACTGCAGACATTTCGGCTCACTTTCGGGTTTTATCTCTGACTAATGTGGTTTAGATAATCTGGTTAAACTGTTGTCTTATTTACAAGCTGTTGAATCATCCAAACACTTGCTTCATCGTGTTCCCAAGCCTGGCATGCAAATCGCTGAGTACAAATCACATCTGATTAAATGCTGATAGAAATGACGGCCACAACCTCAGATATTAAGGCTGCAACAATTCTGAAATGAAACAGAATCTTTCATTAAATGTATGACAAACATGTCATTTAAATTTTCAGAAGACACATGATGATTCATGTTTCTGGCCACCTGATGTATGTGAGTCCAATCTTCACCCTCATTTCAGCTCTGTTTTGGTCTTCACCAGTTCCAGAGGGAACTATCTCTCTCTTAAGCGGTTAAACACTCCTCTGTGTTCATCAGCTAGTTACCAACTTGTCTGTCTTCCATTTTGGTGCTGTACAACAGTTGCCTACACAGTAAAGTTGGGGCTCAAACACTGAAAAGAACTGAAAGATGCTAAAATGCTCTGTGGAGCAGAGGGAAGCTGCATAGTTTTAAGATAATTCTCCATGGGTTTGTCACTACATGTGACTTCTTTCACATTACATCTCATTATTTCATTCAGTTTAAATGTTAATCATTTACCACCAACACTGAGGTAAGTGCATGTTTAAAATCCATTCTGGTAATTTAGGATTTGATTACTGTGAGGTCACCCTCTGTCCTGTCTGTGAGCTCTAAAGCCACTGTTTTCCAAACAACTGAAAGCCAATATGCCCCCAAAATATTCTTTTGGTAAACAGGAGAGCAGTTTTGAAAATAAAAACACAACATGTTCGTTCATCATCAAACAGTAGGACGCAATTAATTAGCTTTATCATCTGGACGGGTGAAGCTGTGATGTGAGGGCAGATTTGGCTGAATATGTGTGTACGCATGTGTGTGGGTATGTACAGTGGTAACCACAGAGGTGGCATCTGCCAGGGCGCTTTAGCTCTGTTTGTGAGATCCATGTGTGTGGACTTCCACAGGGCTTAGAGAACATCCACTCCCTCCCCCCCATATGGTGAGCTGTCACTGGGATGACACAGGGCAGCCCTCCCCTGTGTGGGACCTCCAGCCAGCCATCAGACTGACTGAGTAAACAACAACTGGACATGGGGTGATGATGTTGTATTTGTTAGGATATTTTTGGGATAGGATAATATCTCCTAAACCTGTGATGAAAGACCGCAGATGACATTAGTATAATCTATTTCTCATGTGAATTACCTCAGTCATATGTCAGTATTTATGCTTCAGTGATATCCTAAAATCAGTTTGTCCTTTTTGAAAAACATTTTTGTCAACAAACTCCATTCTCACAGACCCTATCAAAACAGATCTGGCTTATAAATCATTTTACAGGGGTTAAGTGTTTATGACTGATAGGCATCAGATGTTACTGACATAAACAAGCTGGATTAAAATGGCATAACAATGATAAGGATATCATGTCGTTTCTTTTTAGTTTAAAAACATGACACCACCTCCATGTTAGTCTGCAATTACAATTTTCTATCAAACAGAAAACGACAAGCAGGAAATGCAAATTGTTGAGAGAAAAATATGACTGAGCGACATCTCCTCCCCCGACAGATATCTTCCTCACATCTGTCTCTCTCTTCCTGCACACAGATGTTAAACAGCAGTTTGTTCTGAGATGGAAAGACGATTCTTCCTGTGCCTCCCCGAGGAGTGAATAGCCTCGGGAAAATCACATTTACACATAAAGTGTTAATGTGTCTCTCTGAGCAACACACGTGTGTGTGTGTGTGTGTGTGTGTGTGTGTGTGTGTGTGTGTTTAGACAAAAGAGAAAGGGAGACAAAGAGAGAGAGAGAGCAATGTGTCTTACAAAGAAAGTAAAGGAGGCACAGACCAGAAATAGGAAGTAGAAGGACTGCAAACTGGAGGCCCTCAGGGGCCATCAGAAGCTTTGGAAGTGGGTGGATGTGCGTTTGTGTGTGTGTGTGTGTGTGTGTGTGTGTGTGTGTGTGTGTGTGTGTGTGTGTGTGTGTGTGTGTGTGTGTGTGTGTGGGAAGGGAGGGGGTTCCTGCTGCTGTGTCCTCTGGCTGTACTCAAACTGTGTGTGTTTCTGATGTTGATCTCATCCAGTTGTTGGAAAGCCAAACACAGTCTGTGCACCCAGATGTTGACAGATGTGCTGTGTACAACCTAACTTCCTCTGAAACTCACACACACAATGGCACACACACACACACACATACACACAGGAGAGATAGTAACACATATCCTTCCTGTCCCCCCTCTAGAGACAATCTTTCTGGCTTGTGTGAGACATTCAACAAATTCCACAATATTTCCTTAAACCAACCTCAGCTCCAGTGGTGAGCTGCTGCGCTCTTGAGAGACCGCTGTCCACTGCGCTGTTCCAGATGTTCTATAAATAACTAAAATACACACAATTGATCTCATCCAGATGTGTAAACTTCACATGCTGTGATCTCAAAGAAAGACGGAAAGAGCGAAAGACCGACACATAAACATCTGGGGCTCTCAGTAGAACTATAACTAGTGCAGCTCTCCCTAGTGGCCTGGAGTGGTTTCTGCACACATGCAGCTGTGCATGTGCAGGTGGGTGCAGGAAACAAACAGACTGTGATGTTTCGGATTGGGGGTGGGGGCATTTAGGTGTCATCTGTCAGGTTCAGATAGTAATGATGTTTTAGAGTTTCAGCTGTTGTTTTTCATTCTATCCTATCCTGTCCTATTAGATCCTATCATGTCCTGTATCACCCTAGTGTGTCCTGTCCTATACTATCTTACCATGTCCTATCCTACACTATTTGTCCTATCATATTCAACATTGTCTTATCCTATCCCACCCCATCCCATCCTATCCTATCTTTTCCTTTCCTTTCCTATTCTGTCCTGGCTTGTCCAGTTCTGTCTTACCCTGTGCTATCCTTTCCTAACCTATCTTGAGCAATCCTGCCTTTTCCACTCCTGTCCATCGTATTCTATCAGATCCCATGTCATCATAGCCTTTACTCTCTTGTCTATTTGTTATGTCCTATCCTTTCCTAACCTTTCCTGTCTCATCCATCCTATCCAACTACACTGTCCTATCCTGTCCTATCCTGTCCTGTCATGTCCTACAGTAGACCCATACTCCCCTAGAGTAGACCCAATGTGATGGGTTCTCTGGTCCCACTAATGTTATATGCTGTCCTTCAGAAGTTAGGTGATCACATGCTTTCAAACAGACCAATCCAATGAAAAGAAGAAGTAATCATATTAGTTCCAGTACAATTGGACAATTTTATCTGAAAATATGCAATTAGTCCCTTGACCCTGACGGATCAAGAGGTATAGAAGATGAATGAATATGCAATTAGTTATAGTCTATATATTCAATTCAGTTCAATTCAATTTTATTTATATAGTGCCTTTCACAATCAAATTTGTCTCAAAGTGCTTTACAGAGACCCAGAGCCTGACCCCAGAGCAAGCACTTAAGGCGACAGTGGCAAGAAAAAACTCCCTTTTAACAGGAAGAAACCTTGAGCAGAACCTGGCTCATACGGGGGACCCTCCTGCTGATGGCCGGGCTGGGTGAAAGGAGGAAGACAGCACAGCTGGGAATGGAGAAGAGGAGGAGAAGGACATGCAGCATATAAAACATGTAAAGTATGTAAATACTTAAAGTCTCTGCAAACGTGGTTTCAAATCTCAAGTATGTCTCTATAATGAATATTTATAGAATGTATAAATAATTTAAAATATATTCAAGAATCTAAAGTTTGGCAAAAACATCGGCTTAGAAAATGGCTGTGAGCAAAGGGTCAGAAAGAACTCAGCCACAAAAACAGCAAAATAATCATTTTATTTTCTAATGCCTAAGAAAAACATCTTATGTTGTGAATGCAGCTGTGACAAACATCTTTTCTCTGCTCCATTTTGTAAGGATACATGTTCAGTGACATGTCAAGGTCGCACAGTGGCAGCCCTCCTCTGGAACAAAAACAGATCAAAGTTCTCCCCTGCCTCTCTCTCTCTGTCATTGTCCCACTGCTTCACTGACTCGACCACTGAGCAGAATCTGCACTGATGGCACCCAGTGGAACTCCAGCATGCAGCTGGAAGAGCAGCGACAGAGGAAGTGTGTGTGTGTGTGTGTGTGTGTGTGTGTGTGTGTGTGTGTGTGTGTGTGTGTGTGTGTGTGTGTGTGTGTGTGTGTGTGTGTGTGTGTGTGTGACAGAGACAGAGAATTCATATGCATGTTCATGTCACACAGTCCAGAGCCTGGAGATGTTTGTGTCACTGAAGGCAGGATGGAGGCTCTGGCTGCTCCCACAGCCTCATGCAGGTAACATCTGTCTCCTCCATGAACTGAGACCCACATTAGTCACTCAAAACATTTCCTGTAGCTGACATTAACACATAGAACATAGTACAACACTACATAACACCTGAAGTGACTCCTCTCAGTTTGTCCAGTCATGCTATAAAAAAAAAAAACTTAACCTCACCCTGAAATATGTGGTCTCACAGTCATAGTCACTGCTGAGAGTTTATGACGTTAGGAGGCATCAGAACAGACCTAAGCAGTAAATCGAGAGACTTTACTTTGTGACTCAGCTCTCTCTTTATCATCATGGTGCAAAATAACTCCTACATTACCGCCGCTAAGCAGCAGTCAATCACATAATTGCTTTTACCCTCACTCGTAAATAATCTTGCAGTCACATGCTATCACAGATACTGGAAATACAACTCACTAATGTAGACACTGCACACAAAGGTCCTCTCGGGCCATCATTGCAAGAGCTTCTGAAAGTATTTGGATCTATGTGTTTGCAAGCTTTATCAACATAAATTTGCAGTCATCAAAGGCTCTGTTTGCATTTATTTATCACTGAACCTATTTAATTTTTCCTCTATGTGTCAGAACCCGGAGCATGCTTTCATAGTATTGAACTAAAAACTCTATACTTGGAACTTTAAATGAGCATACTGGAAGTATTCAAGGTAAGATGCTGTGTGAATGACATGCATTGCAGCAGAAACAGCGGAGGTTTATAAAAATAAACGTCCAGTGTGTTTTGTGTGTGCCTTATGGAGGATATGGGGACAGGGTGCACAAACACACACAAACACATGCACACTCCATGTTGTAAATATGTGAACATATGCATGGATACGAGCACACAAACAGGCTAGCAGACAAACACATGTAGGCACATATGTACGGACAAACATATACATACACACCAACACAATGTCTACAACTAAAAGCGTCAAGGTCTCACTTACTCTCACACTAACCTTGTCTTCTTATTTGCACACAGTATACAAGCTGAACACTAAAGCTGCTAAAGTGTATTGACATGTTTTTAAACTAAGCTGTCATCATCCTATACTGGGGAAAGACAAAAAACAGGAACACTGCAGTGTTGTGCAACTGAATTCAACAGCCCCGCAGTAAATGATATCCTTTCAAAGAAGTGCAGAGAAGCAAGTTCAGTTTGTTGACAGTGTATCAGAGAGGTGAGGATTAAACATAACTGACAGTTGTGAAGGTATACTTTGTGGAGTTGTACTGGATTGCACTGGCCGTTCCTTTCATGTCATCCATCCCCTGTACCTAACAATATTATTAACTCACTAACAGTAACGCTAACTGAGATGTTAGAGTAGTGGATCATCTGAAGATGCTGAGTGATCAAATATTGGCAAATTACAAATACAAACATGTTAAACTGTTTCAGGCAATGAAGTGATGGCAGCTTTCTTTGCTTCATTATCTTACTCGTGTGATGCATGACGTTATATGACAACCAAATATTATGGATTAACAGTAAAAAGAGTCAAAGTTAGATTTATTCTGTACTGTTTCTCTCTTGATTCATCAACATGAAATCAAAACAATAACATAAAACAGCATAAAAATTAGTTTATAGGCTGGAAGTTGGTTTAAATATATATAAATTTTATCTGGTCATCTGGTACTCTGCAGACTGCATTTCACACCTGAGTGCAAAATAGGTGACCCAGAACAGAACAGAGCAGAGCAGAGCAGAGCCGTGCTGGACCATACTGGCTCCCAAGCTGTCCTGCTGTACAGCACACCTTCAACACCGTGGCTGCAGCTGCTCTGTCCTGTCTCGTGTGTGCATTTGTGTATGTGCATGTGTGCCTGTTCTTGAGTGTACCTATCCCCTGCACAGGGTCTGTCTGACCGCAGCTGTCCCTACCTCTATGCGGGTCTCCGGGGCGAAGCTGACCTCTCTCTCCTGAAGCAACTTCAAAGAGACCTGGGATGGGCTGAAGGGGTACGGTGCCGGGCCGGGCCAGCACGGCTGCTGCTTCCCTGGGCTTTGGGAGCTGGGGGCTGGGGCTGGAGTTAAGGTTTTGGGGTGGAAGGGAAGAGTGGAGGGGTGGAGCAGGGTTGGGTGTGTTGCAGGAGGTGAAGGAAGTCCCAAACATGGGTGGGGATGGGAGCGGGTGCAGGGGGGTGGGGGTTATGGGGTATGTGTGTGGTAAGAGGGCAGAGACAGGAGGTAGGGGAATGGGTGTAGGGATGTTGTCATAGTTGAAAGCTGGAAGTTTTTCTGTGTGTGTGTGTGTGTACTGTTCAACCTGGACAGACCTCCTGTGCTCTAGTGTCACTTCGGAGAGTTAGGGGTGTGTGTGTGTCTGTGTGTGTGATTCACTCTGCAGCGCACCATCTCACCCACAGGGAGTCAGGGGTCCAGCTTGGTGAGAGCTGATGGCACCATTGGCCCAGGGGCCACTGTTGTGTTGGGGTCCCAAAGGAAAAGACAGATTACCGGCCACACACACTCATACAGAAGGAAGAACAAAATACTGTATATGGAACGCCTGACAAAATCATGCAATCTGGTTTAACAGCCCTGAAATCAGTGTGTTTCTGAAGCTTATCATTTTAAAAAAATCTCATAAAATGACAAATAATCAGTGTTTTTCTATAAAAAAATCATTGCAGAGGCTGTCAGAGGAGCAAATTCAGCTCTATGGTAATTGTTTTAGGCCATATGTTGTGGTGTAGTGTTTGGATTACGTTACACTCTAAAGTATGTTCCTGTTTTTTAGTGTCAGTCCATCGCTTTGGTCCAGACTGAAATATCTCTATAACTGTTTGATGGGTTGACATAAAACTTTGATCATTCATGGTTCTCTGAAGAGGAATCGTAAAGACTGGTGATACAGTGAGTTTTTCTCTAACTCCACCACGAGGTTTACATATGTGCTTTTGATGGAAATGTCTCTGCAACTGTTTAAAACATTTTGCATAGAAATTCATGCCCTCCTCAGGATGAATTGCAATAACTTTGGTAAACCCTTATGACATTTAGCTTGAGGCACCACTGTACCAATGTGCAACCACACAGAGCCACTGATATGTGTAGTACAGACTATTTTGTCCACTTCCTGAATGTACACTCTCATACTTTTACTTTACTTACTTCATAAATAATATTCTTATACGCATCTTTCTTTGCCATTGCCACACACCTCACATTCTTTTTTATTATTGTTTACAGCTTTTATCTCTCTTACACACACACACACACACACACCCTCACACACATCCTTTATATACACATATTGAAAACATCCCAGAAGTTCACAAACGTACACCATGTGGTGCACTTGTGTGTGAGATCATGCACTGATGAGCAAAACATACTGCAAGGTTCTCACCTTAACATGTTGTTCATCTACAGCTGATCTGACTGGCTGGACAGACTCACTCTTCACTGCAAAGACTGTACATAATGATGCCTCTAGGGAACCCAGAATATAGACTAGTGCACTGATTATAAGATCACTGTTTATCCAAGTCCATTTGAAAATGAGGTCATGTACAGAACATATCAGAGCCTCTAAACTGAAAAGAAACAGTACGAACCCAAGTATTTTTATATTGGTTCATGCAACACAAATCCTATGAAATATGCATGTATCTGTATGCTATTTTGACTCTCATTTGCATTTTATTGTGTCTGTTAATTTGAACTTTTACTGTCATGTGATATTATTACAACATTGCAGTCAAAGCAGAAAATATTTTGGAGGGTGCTTATTTATTTTCATTCACTTTTAGTAGTAGTAGTTTTTGATCAGTGGCTATATTTTCCCAAAAAAACATTATTCATATGCAAACATTCAAACATTCCTTTTCCAGATGACGCTAACAGCATGAGCTTTTTCCCTGAATATGAAAAGAGGAAGTGACACAACAGATTTCAATCAATCATGTAGTCACACAGAATATAACAATCTTTTAAAGGGATGGCATTAAGAGATGATTGCGAAAGACAGAACAGGACAGGGCAGGACCTGCAGTTATAAAGCAGCAGTATGGCCTTGTCAAAGAAAAGTTCATTTGTGTTCATACCTCGTCTACAGACAGATTTTCACACAGTTATCCTTGTTTGCTTCAAATTTTTAAATCATTTTCAATAAAATACTGTAAACATGCTGGTTATTTTTTGTGTCATGTGTTGGTAATAGTGCAATGTGGGCACCAAGTTTATATATTTTATATAGAATTTTTAAAATATTCCATATTATTTTATATTGAAGTTGTTTGTGTGCACGTATGTGTCAGAGGGACACGTCTGGCCACAGCAATAGCAACAGAAGGTCTCCCCTGTGTTGCTTTTTCCTTTTCAAGCTGTCTCTTCACCCCCACCTCCACTGCCTGCACACACACACACACACCTTCCCTGGCTGCTGGTTTCTGCTCATACCCCCCCTCTGCACACAGGGCACTGAGCAAAAGGCCAGCTGATGGCAATATGTGTATGTGTGTTAAGAGAGGCCAGAACAGTGCATACATATATTATCTGACACGCTAGGTCCACCTGTGTCTGCACTCTGTGCACAGCCAAGGCCCCATACCTATACCCTCTGCCACTGCTGCCCAGCTCCACACGCCACACCATCTGGGGAGACAGACAGACAAAGAGTGGGAAAGAAGATGAGGGGGGGCGTTGTTGTGCCAGAAATGTCAATAAATTAGGATTCTACTTTAGATAACTGTCCCACTCTCAAACTTAAAATGTTAGCATATTAATACTTCTACATGTGATGGCTTTTGAATGGTCAAACCCATGTTAAAATGCCCACTATGTCACCATCACCCTTAAAAACATTAAAGTAGTACAGTATAAGAGCGCAGCTGACCGTGCTGACTTCAAACAACCTGCACAGGAATTCAAAAAATGCATTGAAACCAACAATCTGAGCCTTAAATGTCAACTGAACAGTATGGTTTACTCGGGACTGATCAGCTGTTGAGTAAGGATTTCAGTCATGTGCTATGCAGCTGTCTCATCCTTCTGGCTGTAAACAGCATTTAAGACACCAAAATGTTCCAGTTGTGAAGAGGCTGTAGGGATTGCTGACCCTACTGACTTACAGTTAACTGTTCACAAAGTTGCTCCATGATCACAATGTTTCCGTAAACAACAAACTTAAAAATATGTAAACAACAAAACAAGGAACTAAAGAAAAAGAAAAAAAAAACCCCAAAAAACTAAGCCGGATTATGTTTATCACACTTAAGCAAATGCTCATCACACAGTTTAATTTCTTCTCTGCCTCACAGACCAAATATGAAGAACTGTAAACCTTACTGTCAGAGTGCTGCAGCACATATGATTGACCAATTAATAAATTACTCCACTGACAGAAATTGAACTGATTCCAGTTCTAATATATGAAATACATGGGTGTTTTGGCCACTAATGAGAATAAGGGATCCCTTTACTGTAGAACCATGCTCTGTTAACTTTTAAAGGGGAACTCCACCAATTTTACACCTGGGGGTCAGTAACAGTTATGTTATTAAAATTAAATGAAGCCATGTGAGACGTTTAAAAAGGAAATGACTCCATAGTGGAACTGCTAACAACTCATAAACATCTGAAACACGTCAAGGGACCCCAACTAGACACTACTTTTTGTAAGAGGTCACAAGACGAAAAGGTCAGATAACAGTGGAGCAAAAAGTACAGTATCCCCCCCCCCCCGAAATATTCTGAAGCACAACAACTAAAAGAGAAGCAAAACATATACAAAAAGACACAAGAAAAGTAAGACTGCACACAGTATACTCAAGAGACTCAAAATGAGTATGACGCAAAATACCTACAAAGAGATGCAAAACAACTAAACAACACAAATATGAAAACAAAGCAACAAAAAGACACAAAACGAAGGGAGGGGACTTTTGCGTATCTGTGCCCAGGGGCTCGTTGTGATTTTGTGTGTTTGTCCATGCATACAAGCCAAGGTACCAAGTACTTCTCTCATCACTGTTGTCCACTAAACTGTAGGACCAGACCTAGTTGAGGCCTCTTCCCGTTCAGCCCTAACACCTGACTCTCGCGATGGTTGGCGAATTAGCCGGCACGGACACACGGGATGTTGGAATGGGATGAAGTGGAGGAGAACTAGACGCCGAACTGAAACCGTTAAAACCGAAAACGGGAGGACGAGGCGAGACGGTACGTTTTGTGCGTGCGAGTGTGTACGTGTGTGTGTGTGTGTGTGTATGAGTGTGTGTGCATGAGAGGAAGGGGATTGCCGTTTCCCTGGGTGACGTCACTAGCTATCCTGAAAGTCAAAACAACCGTTGGCTGCGGTAACGGTAGCTTTCGTAGCTTCTCGGAAATCCTTTCGGAAATTCGTTCAAACCGTCAAACGAATATTTCTGCCCCGGCTCGTAACGTCAACAGCGACCGTTGACGAGCGCTTGACGGTGCAGCTTAGCCTGAAGTCCAGCGTAGCTCCACGTTACGGTTTTGCAGGCGGTTTATGAACAGCAGGTGCACGGGAACACCACCGCACCTGCCGCTACAGGTAACTCTGTGAGCTAGCCCGCACTGTTGTGACTGTGAACATGACACAAACACCGCTAACGCTCGCTAGTTAGCGTGTTTTCATGTTGTGGTAATGTTAGTGAGGTGGCGATGGTCCCGTGGTTTACGGGCCACTTGGAAATGATGCTTGGTGCTAGCACAGTCCGCCTCCCTGTCTCCAAAAAGCGTAACGTTTTAAAAAATGATCATGTTTAACATCCATACCATTCAACATGTATCATGCAACATGCTGCAGCTTAAGCCAGTTACCACCTTCACGTAGGTGATTCAGTGCTGCAGTGTGAAGCACTCTGCTAAAGTACAATCTTGACTTCAGTATTTTCCTTTCATACTATTTTATATTTCTCCTTCATTTCACTGCGTTTATTTAACAGCTTTGGCTATTAGATCTTTTACAGATTAAAATGTTTGCCTATGAGTCATTTGAAAAGTATATAAAATATGATGCTTTGTTATGGATTACCAAACAGTAAGAGTACAGCCAAAAGAGTGAATCAGTTAGTTGTTCAGCAGGAAATGAATTGCCATTAAATTCATGATCCAGCTTCTCGAATGTGAGGATTTGCTGTTTTTTCTTTTAATTGTTTTAATAATTTTTTATTTATTTTTAATAATTTTGTATTTTGTCACTTTGGGCTCTGGGTTTCTCACTAGGGCTGCAACTGACAGTTATTTTCATTATTTGTTAATCTGCAGATTATTTTATCAATTACTTGATAAATCATTAAGTCTATAAAATGTAAGAGAACTGGGGATAAAAGGCCTTTTTTGTTTGTTTTGTCCTACCAATTGAGCAGAAAAACCCAATGATATTCAAATTGCAATGATATGAAACAGAGAAAAGCAGAAAACACACAATTTATAAGTTGCTACCAGCATAGTTGGTATCTTTGCTTAAAACGTGACTCTCACAATCAAATGGCAAATGAATTATCAGAATAGCTGACAAGTTGACTAATCAACTATTGTTTCAGCTCTGCTTTTACACCCTATCTACACAGGCTGCACTGTGAAAGCAGCATGTCAGCAGCGCAGTAGCAGCACTTTCTGTTCTCCATCAGCGTATACACAGGATGTACCACTGTGTGGTCACCTGTATTTTGGCAGTGCTCACAGCCAAGTACAGAGTCATGGTGTGTAATAGCTTACGCATGCAGCCACATATAGATAGGTATATTGATTAAATTAGAAAGGCAGACGTGCTTTAGGTGGACGACTGAACAATGTGGCTAAAACGCATCCTGTATTGGCAGATTGTAACACTTGAGGTCCTGCCAAAGGCTGGCTTCCATTGTAGGAAGAGGATTGTGGGCTCACCGCTGTTGATCAGTCAGGGTTTGTATGAGGCAACAGTTTGGGGTGAGGAGGGGTAAAATGAGTGTAGGTGAAATGAGGTGAGGTGTGCTGTCCTCACAGG